>NW_006291504.1:1426447-1430845 GCF_000327345.1 Myotis davidii | reverse complement strand
GCGTGTGGAGCGAGCCGCGCTCTCGCCCATGCCTGGCACATGCGTAAAAGCGAGTTGCGCCCCAAGTCCCAGCCGTACCCTCCTTAGCAAATAATAACAAGCCCGAACCGTCAGATCTTACCTGAAACATTGAAGCACAAAGTCTCTCTCCAAGTCCCCTGTTCCTGTTCCTCTCCCCCCTTTTCCGATTTCTCTCCCAGCGATGTGCTCGGCTCGCCACACCAGAGAGAAATGCAGGAGCTTGGCGAAGGTAGACAGAACAAAATACAGAGAAGAGTTGCTCCGGGGCTTTTAAACCCCTCAAGGCAAGGATCAGGATACAATTAGCTCATGCCTCTACCTCCGTCTACATCCATCTCCAAAATAAAACTTAAATCAGATTAACTGGTCACAGGGCAGACAATTGATCTCCTTCAAAAAATAAAGGTCTACACAAACGTATAGATAAATATACACGTAGGAAATTTGCCCCCCGATTATTATTATTTTTTTTGGTGGAAAAAACAGTCGTATTCCAGCCTCCAACTCGCGTTTTCCCCTCCTCTTGCACTGAAAAGCTGATTTTAATCGTTGTGATTAGTTTTGATGTAACGTTTCCGCGGGCGATTTCTGCAAATGGATGGAGTGTTTCTTTGCCAAAAGAGGGAAAAGCAGCAGATGATGATAATTATAAGGATTGTTGGTTGTTTCTTTTTATTCGTGTTGAGGGCTCGCTCTCCACTTTCTCAAGTTGACCTGACATTGCTGTAACACGGAGGTCGGCAACTTGTTGAGGGGGCTCGCTGCCCCGTCTGGTCGAAGGAGAGGTGATAATTTGGCCACCGAGCAGCGCATTTTTGGTTCCTTTGGCGACATAACGTCCCCAGTGACGTGGATAAAAATAAGCCCAGGCAATCTGCTTTGCCCCAATCAAGTCTGAATCAGCGCCTGGGGGTGATACACAAACTCATTTCAAATGCTCAACCATGCAGAATTGCAAAAAGATTGAAGGAGTTACACTGCCCTTGTTTTGTTTTTTTTTAATAGCTAAATTAAAGAACACAAAACCTACATTAGGTGCATCCCAGGACTTACAATTCAGGTTTATTTAATCAGCCTTCTGATCGTACCCCCCTGCTCCATCCTCTGCTTCTCTCCACCTGGCATGTTTTATAGGGGGGTTTGTGTAATTCCATTATTTGGCGGAAGTGCTCCGCAGAGCTAAAGAGACTGTAACATAAACACGTTTCCCCAGATCGCCGCTCCAGCGCCGACCTCCCCCCACCCCTCATCACTTCTGCTCTCCGCCTGGGTCTTTGTTCAGAGAGGTGGTGCCGGAGCCAGTGGTTATCTTAATTCTCTTTAGTCAGAGTGGGATGTTTGGCTCCAACTCAGGGGTCACCTCCCATTAGTGTTGTATCCTGGAAGGATACTTTCTGAAATGGTGTGGTTTTTGAGCACTTCACAGTTCATTAATTCAAAGACTTTGCTGACATTTCTGATGAAAAAGACCGGCCTGTAAGCCCGGGATACTAAAAAAAGGAAGGAAGGAAGAAAGAAACCCACTTAAATAGAGCCAGGCCTGCCCTGTGAGTACCTGCCGCTGGCAGCCTTGCAGGAAGGATGCTTTAACCAGCATCTCACCTCTAAGGCGAGCAACTTCTACAGAGGGAAGGGCCGCGCTTTAAAGAGTATAGCCCAGTGATGGCGAACCTATAACACGCGAACTCATTTTTTTGGTTGATTTTTCTTTGTTAAATGGCATTTAAATATATAAAATAAATATCAAAAATATAAGTCTTTGTTTTACTCTGGTTGCAAATATCAAAAAATGTCTATATGTGACACGGCGCCAGAGTTAAGTTAGGGTCTTTCAAAATGCTGACAGGCCGAGCTCTAAAGGTTCGCCATCACTGGTCTAGTCGGTCAGGTCAGGGCTGAAATCAGATGGAGACTGGTGTCATACTAAGAACCAGGTGTGTTGGCAGAATTTTAAAAACATGACGAGCTCATATGACAAGGGTATCTGATTTGAAAGTGTCAGTCTTCTGTAGGAGAAAAAAAGAGAATAGCTTACAAAATAACACAAAACCAAATCATTTCTTTTTTGCACATTCTCCTTCTGCCCCCGCCCCCCAAAGTAGATACAGCCTCTGATCTGCAATAAAACATTGTAAAGGTCTGCCGTGTCCCACATTCAAATGAATAAAAACTTTGTTCTTGCCCTCAAATGGGACTAAATGTAACCATGTAAGTGTGAGAAGAAGAGACTATGGAAGGAACATCCTCAATGATTGACATGACAATACATTGACAGTATGGTAGCCTATAGTGACTTGTTTCTTTTTCTTTTTTAAAAAAAATATTTGTATTGATTTCAGAGAGGGAGAGGGAGAGGGAGAGAGATAGAAACATCAATGATGAGAGAGACTCATTGATAGGCTGCCCCCCGAACGCCCCCTACTGGGGATCAAGCCCACAACCCCAGGCATGCACCCCTGATGGAAATCCAACCTGGGACCCTTCAGTCTGCAGGCAGACGCTCTATCCCCTGAGCCAAACCTTTTAGTCAAAGTCTAGGGAGTGCTGTGTCCTTGTCCTGGCATGAGAGAGCTGGGAAGATGCTCTGTGGGCCCCTGGTCCTTCGCATCGTTTTTCAGACGAAACGAAATTAGCAGCCTGCCCGAGGTCCCCAGCCAGCCATCGACAGGGCCAGGGCCAGGCCACAGAGACGGAGGGTGGGTACGGGGGGGAGGGGGGCAGGACCAGGCCACAGAGACACGAGGCCAGGAGAAAGGTGAGCGGTGTCCCCGAGGTCACTCACCTCAAGGGATTGTGCACAGTTCTAAGTTGTGCTGACGCGGCTTGAAAACCACCTTCCGGAAACCCCTAAAAACCTGTTAGCACATTCCTTTAAATGTCTCTGACGGCAAAAATCGTTGTCCTTTGATGTTTAACCTTTGAAACATCCCCCACCAAAAAAAAAAAATTAATGCCAGGTCTGGGAATAAGTTATATATAATGACTAAACATATTGAGGCTAGTTTTCTTATTAGTTCCCAAACGGACTAAAGACAGTTCTCACACTAATGTAAGCAATGGAATTACTGGGGCTTTGCCTCCCAATGTAACTGTTCCGAAGGAAATAATATTCATTTGAACAAATTAAGTTCTGAAATGTTCATCTTTTTTAGATGTTCTAATGCTTTAGAATGACACCACTTACAAATGCTGCTCTTTGAACTTCAGGCCTTGGCCATTTTAGAGAGACCCAACCTATTTGGGTGGTCAGTGAAGCTGTGGGGATCCCGTTGGCAAGCAGACCGCAGGGCAGGGCCTCGATTTATTGTGGTCAGGGACTTAATTTCCTCGCAGCCTGCAGGGGGCTCCACGTTGAGACTATGGGATGCAGCGTGAAGACTCGCTTGGCATCGGGCAATACAACGATGATTAAACTTCACAACCTTCAGACCAAAGATGATGACGACTTCTTTTACCATTTAAAATAGATTTTTGGTGAAATGGCACGTGCAAAGCAGGGTCCACATCTTGCCAAGTGCAAGATACGAACGTACCGACTTGACGTCAATTGTAAAACGACCCCAAAGTCCTTTCTATCCCGTTAGTACCTGTGCCAGTGAACTGCATTTTGTGATGTCGACGATGCTTTTTTGTTTTTGTTTTGCTTTGGGTTTTGTGCCAATCATGAGGAGCTTGGGGGAAAGAGCATATTAAAAACCCTTCTAACCACCTTTTCCATTCAGTAGCTGAAATGAGACCAGCAGCCTCCACACCACTAGCAACACGGAAGGTAATGGCAGTAACACCGTCGGGGAGAAAACAATCGGAAATAAAATCCCGCCCTCTGTTGCCATCTTCCAGGGTGAAATCAATGCGGGGATACTTTCAACTGGAGCCGGGAGCTGGGCGGGAAAAGTTCAGCCTCCGGCTGCTGGAGGGGGAAATGGAGGTGCCCTAAGGGGGGCGGCAGCCCCGCTAATGTCAGCACGCAGACAGCCCCGTTGGTACATTGTGGCCACTGAACCCTCAGATCACAAGGTCTCCGGACCATCCGGCTTTATTGGGGGGCGGGGGCAGCCCCTGGTACGTTCTTAGTGGCAATTTGACAGGATGTGGCCTTTAGCTGCTGAGGTGGAATGTGAAATTGAAGAAGCCAGACACCCAGATCGCGATTAAAAATCCCCCCCCAGGCCTAGCTGGTGTGGTTCAGTGGATAGAGTACTGGCCTGCAGACTGAAGGGTCCCCGGTTCGATTCCAGTCCAGAGCACATGCCCGGGTTTCAAGCTCGATCCCCAGTAGGGGGCGTGTAGGAGGCAGCTGATCAATGAATTTCTCTCATTATTGATGTTTCTATCTCTCCCTCTCCCTCTCCCTTCCTCTCTAAATTAATCAAAATA
>NW_006291504.1:1423458-1426262 GCF_000327345.1 Myotis davidii | reverse complement strand
AAAAAAAAATCCCCGTGCAAGAAGAGAGAAGCCTGGTGTTGGGTCCCGCCTGGGCGTGTGTGGATGTCCCGGGCCACCGCCAGCTGCCACGCCCTCCCCCTGCGCCACTAAACGACAGCATTCCCATCGGGGCTCCCGCGGGACCCCCTCCAGTCACCTCTGAGGCCCCGCCACACGGGAAGGCAGATTCTGTGGTTTTCTTTCCCTCTGAGGCCGTCTTTGGGAGGCAGCCAACCCGAGACTCACTGTCACACGGGAACGTGCCCTTTTCCTGGCGTTGAATGGAGGCATTTTGGGGCGCACAGAACGGGGTTGGGATTCCTGGAGGTCTGGCCCGACCACCACCTTTCTGTATGAGCCTCTGGGAAGCAGATTCCTTTTCTGTGTCGCTGTCAGTGTCGAGTCTGTAACGTCTCACTTTCTGGGAAGGCAGGTCTTCCCAGGGGCCGAGCTGCGGACAGGAATCCACTCGGCTCACCCCCGTCTGAACAAACAGACGCCGAGTCCTTCGATGGAGGCCCTCGCCTCGCTGGGTCCTGGCCCAAGTGTCCTCTGGCTGCGCCATGTGATGCTGGTTATGCTCTCCCGTGTCAGAGCGACGGGGACGGTGAATGCAGAAATAAACCGAATGTGGTCAGACACCCCGGCCCCCACTGCGATGGGCTTCTTTAGCAGAGAAACACATTCACTGGCAAAGAAGCAGGTACTCGAAGGAAGAGGTGCAAGCACCTCTATTCCTCACTGGCGCTCACTGTTCCGTGTGGACATTCATGTTCTATATTTCGAACAAGCAATTGCGAGTAGGTGTGATGACTGAGTTATCGCTGTAGCTCTTCATCTTAACTTTCAGTGAGGCCTGAACCTTCGTTTCTTTAGGCGTAAACTATGGATGAAAATTCCCAGGAAGCCTTATTTTGAGGTTAAATGGGCTACGTGGATAATATGTAGAACCGTGCCCAGCATACAGTGAGTCCTCAATAAATGATAGCAGTTGTCATTATGGGCTGTAGTAGCTGTTGAATAAATAACATGCAAAGTGTGACTGTTTAAGTCAACAGCACAGAAGAAAAATATTCATGCAACGGCGATACCTACTTTATCGGAATTTTTGTGGCTGATCATTCTTAAGGATAATAACTAAATCTCAACTTATTCTTTTATCTGGAAATTACACGGACACCTCACTTTTTCCTGTAAAATAGTGCGGGAAAGTGAGATTTTCTCCCAGGTGAGTTCTCGCTGAGACAAGTCACAGACCTATGACGTTGCTGGCTGGAACACTCTGTTCCGTTGAGGCTCCTTGTGACGAGAACGCCTCACACATGCAAAATAATTAGTTAAGCACGTTGTACAGATTGCTTTTCCCAGAAATGGGACTCAGGTAGAATTGCGCTGAACCTTTTTTCCGCTCCCTCCACATCTGTTTGTTTTTTGCGTCAGGAGTTACAGAATCAGTACCAACAAGTGCTTTACCAACCAAACCAAACAAAGGATGCGCATAGTTTGAAAATCAGGGCCGATTCAAATCTCAAAGGAACAATCCAATCAATCAATCGATGGATCGATCACTGTATGGCCCAGTTTTCTACCTTCCCCAGTTAATGGGACTTCCTTCGCCTTTCCCACGCTTTAGACCTTGTCATCTGCAGTGTTTGCCTGGCAGGCTGCTCACCTGAAAGCTGGGCAATGGCTATGTTGAGGGGACAGTTGTAATAAGATAAATACTGCATGCGATATTTTGGGTTGTTTCACATGTCAGCGCCTCGCAGCACCCCCTGGCCCTGGAGGCACCCTGTCTGCCGTGTAGCGCGTGTGGGGCCCAGCCCACCCGGCAGAGGGCCCTTCGCTGTGCTTCTCTGTCCCGTCTGACCGGGGCTGCTCGGGCCGCACATGGGAACCGGGATGCAGTCAAGCCCCTCGGGGCTCCATCTCATCGATGTCCCTCTCTCCTTGCGCATCCTTTGGGTGCTGGGCCCTCTCTGCTGTGCTAACCGTAAGACCTGCCTTAAGCGTATCCCTAACTTTAAAGCTCTACTGACCTGATGTCATGTTTCAATGTTTAGAAAACCCTGCCTGCCCCACCCCTGAGGAAACCCCATAGAGCTTATCCGATGGAACCACTCTGTGATCAAAACCTAAGATCGACTTGAAAGACAAAGAACCATCAAGAACATGCTCCAGTTACAAGCAAGCCCGCGCGGGAGAAGTGTCTGGTCAAAAATAAGAATGAAGAAACAGCATGTTGCTCTTCCAACTGTGTTCAGAGCCGCTATAAACACGCTGCCAGGACACGGGGTCTGTGTCCTCTCCTTAAAGTTACCCAGCGAGAAAGCAGCTTCTAGAGTCTTTTTTTCCTTTTCCTGCAAAAAGCTTTATTGTGCCATCTGGCCCGATGCATAGAGAGGCCCAGTGCCTAAAGGACACCTAGTGGTTTGGGGAGGGGCTCAGGCAGAAGCCAGACCCCAGGGGGTGCAGGGCCCTCAGGCCTCTGGGCTCGCCAGGCTCGGGTCTGCGGAGGGGGCAGGTGTGGCCCATCTTCCCCAGGAGCCTCGCCTCCTCACCCGGAAGTGGTTCTGCTGGGTCACGGGGGGGAGGGTGGGGGGGCAGCACCAGGGCCTGCGGGTCCGCCTGGGCCTGGGTCCGGTCCTCTCCGGGGCCCGGGGCCTCCACGGTCCCGAGTGTCTCCCGCTCCCCTGGGAGCCTGCTCGTCCGGAGAGAAGGGGCCGCGCTGGGTTTGCACCTTTAAGACGCTCAGCGCCTCGGCTGCTTCTCCATCAACTCGCGGAAGAGGGGCCCCCGCCCCC
>NW_006291504.1:1413877-1423147 GCF_000327345.1 Myotis davidii | reverse complement strand
AGGGCAGGTGGCGGGGCCGCAGCCTCCACCTCGGATCGCTCTGCCCGGTTTGGGAGCTCAGGGCGTTGGCGACAAGGAGGGAAGGGGAACCTGGTCGGCTGGTCTCAGAGGAGGTTCTGAAGGAGGAGACAGGATGAAGTGCTTGAGTTGGGTTCAGGGCTGGAGGGAGGGTCCCTGGTCTGCTCCGTCCAAACACTGGGCGCAGGAGGCAGGCTGGGCACAGAGGGCACTGCCAGGTTCTAGTCTAGAGGCTTCACAAGCCCGATCAGCTCAATGGGCCCTGGAGGAGGGGAGTGAGTCTTCAGGACCGTGGACGTGGGTGTGGAAATGACTTCCACTTGTTCCTAATAACAACATTAGTGATGGTTGTGATAAGAAGCGATCATGAAGGATTGCTGGGAACTTCCACTGTGTGAGGACCATCTGGCCGGGAGAGGCGGACACGGGATTCTGAGATTCGATCCGTGATCTGTCCCTGTGAGGTTGCTCTGCAGCTAATGGAAATCTGAATGTTCCAAAAGAAAAAGCGCCTGTCCATTGTACCAAGCGTGCGGCCGCCCCTGCTGTGAGCAGGAAGCCTGCGTCTACATATTTCTCCTCTGATGGTTGCTATCCCCAAACAAAACCAAGGCTCTGGGAAGGGGCTGGTAAGTTAAGAGAGGAACTTGCCAGCCTTTGATTTTAATGTTTTGCTTCTGAAGATTTTCATAGATTAAATAGTACAGTGGGGCCTTGACTTACGAGTGTCCTAATTAACGAGTTTTTTGAGATACCAGCTGTCTCTCGGCTGATTTTTTGCATTGAGTTGATAGAGTAATTTGAGTTAACAAGCTCCTTAATGAGCTCGGTCTCGGAACAAATTAAACTTGTAAGTCAAGGCCCCACTGTATTATAATACCACTAGAGGCCCAGCACATGGAATTCGTGCGTGGGTACGGTCCCTAGGCCTGGCTTGCGATCAGGGCCATCTTCCCCAGTTGCCCACAGCCAGCCCGGACCCTGCCGCCACCCACCCCTGGTTTCCGTTGGCCACCGGGTGATTGGTGCCTGATGGCGGGGGGAGGGACCGAGAGGTTGGCTGTTCCGCTGAGGGTGGCCATCAGGCAATCGGAGCCTGCCGGCTGGGGAAAGGGACCAAGAGGTGGTCAGTGCACCTCATAATGACTGGTCCAGCAGTCATTCTGCTGTTAGGGTCAATTTGCATATTACCCTTTTATTCTGTAGGATTGCTCCTCATTTACCCAAGTGGGGAGCAAGACTGTCCCCAGGTTTCTCCTTACAATGAAACCCTCTGAAAGGATTTTTTGGGGGGAGTTGGAGAGCCTAAACCTTTGATCAGCAGCAAATATATTATTTAAAACTCCTCTTTATGTAGTAATGAGCAATATCAAAGAGAGAGCATTTCATTCAGAACCCAGCCAATGGACAGTATCAGCAGACTTGTCATTTTAGTTCTATTTATTTTGCTCAAGGGTTAGCTGTTTCTATTTTTTAGATTCTCTTGCCATGTCAAAGCATAATGGGGACAAAAGGAGGAAAATGGTCTGGTTCCACGTATATGAGGTACCTGGAGTTGCCAGGTTTACAGAGAGATAGCAGATCTGTGGTTCCTGGGGCTGGGGGTGAGGAAGGAATGGGGAGTTATTGTTCAAGGCGTGCAGATTTTCAATTTGGGGAGATGAACATGCTCTGAAGAGCAATAGTGGTGATAGTTACCAACAACCTGAATGTACTTAACACCACTGAGCTGTATACTAAAAAGTGACTAAAATGGTAAATTTTATCTCATCTCTATTTTACTGCCACCACCACAACAAAAAAGAAAAAACTACACAGATATTTCTAAAAACATGGTGGGTGGGCACAAGATGGTAAAAATCCGAACAAACAAGACATTTGATTCTCTGATCTTTTTTTGTAACTAGTATTACATCCATGACACGTGGTTCATGAGTTGCACCTGATTGTGGCTAATTATCAAAAAGTGGGCAGAAAACCCAGCTCTCTGTGGGCCATGGCATTGCATTGAAGATCCAACCTGAGTGTGAGCTCAGACAGACCATTTCACCATTTTGTATCCAGATCAACTAGCATGCCGCGTTCATTGAAAATTCCTTCACTGTGTTATAAAAACTTGACTATTCGGAGTCAGGTCAAATCCCTGGAAACTGCTGAAATTTCCCAGCTTTTCGTCCTATGGTAAAGCCTACAAAAAGACATTTTTTTGGGGGGTGCAAGAGGCTAACCCAGCCGTGGGCAAACTACGGCCCGCGGGCTGGATCCGGCTGGTTTGAAATGAATAAAATTATTGAAAAAAAAGACTGTACCCTTTTATATAATGATGTTTACTTTGAATTTATATTAGTTCACACAAACACTCCATCCATGCTTTTGTTCCGGCCCTCCGGTCCAGTTTAAAAACCCATTGTGGCCCTTGAGTCAAAAAGTTTGCCCACCCCTGGGCTAACCCTTTGGTCTGCACCAACTATATAATTTAAAAATTTATGTAGTAAAGAGATATCAAAGAGAAGGCATCAGTACCTAGATACCTGGAATTACACAGGCAAAACAGTCGGTTGTCTGTTTCACAATATTTTAGATGTACCCTATATGTAGAAGCTTGCAGATTCTATATATATAAAAGCTTAAGTGACCGCCTGACCGTTCCACTGTCCTACTAGTAGCTATGATGTGCATTGACCACCAGGGGGCAGATGCTCAATGTGGGAGCAGAAACTACAGGCATGGAAACATAGAACAGACTGATGAATCTCAGAGAGAAGGAGGGCAGGGAGAGGGTGGGAAGAGATTAACCAAAGATCTTATATACATACTAGAGGCCTGGTGCATGCACTGATGGAGTCCCTCAGCCTAGCTTCTGCCTCTCGAAATCTGGGACTCCCTGGGAGATGTTGGAGAGCTGGTTTCGGCCCGATCCCTGCAGGCCAGGCCAAGCAACCCCACCGATGCATGAATCCATGCATCAGGCCTCTAGTAGTAAAATAATTAACTAGCCTGAATCAATTGTCACGTTCAGAAGGGAATCAGAACTAGATGCCTTGTTTTGTTTTGCTTTTAGAATTCATGAAACTAGAAGTTTATGTTTTTACTTTTAAATCCCTCCTGGGGTTTGAGTTGAATAGGATCAACAAACTATAACCACAGCTTTAATTTTTTTGCTTCACTTCTTGTGGCCATCTAGAAATGCTTAGATCTGTTCGTTTAGCTTAAATACCCACTTCTTCCGGCTTTATAGTAACTTGTTATAGATTTGTTGATGTCCTTTTATTTCCCAGAAATTGATTTTTTTTTTACAATTTGGGAAACAATATCAAGAGAAATCTTTAGATTTTAAAGAGTAAGGACCCCCCCCCCGCCAGATTTCCTATAGAAGTGTCACTCTCTGGTTTTTAAATCTGTTTAACTTAAAAACTGGCCTTCACTTATGGTTTATCTTTTTTAGATCTTGTGCTTTCTCTGTTAGGAGTGTTGGTGCTCATGGCAGAGCGGCCTACCATGATCACCCTAGAGCTGTGCTTTTTCTAGATATTGGTATCATTCTCTTGTCCTCTCAGAGCTGTATCCTGGGTTTCCTAGAAGCTCATCTTAGCAATAAGTTCTTTTTGTGTTTGATCTAGAAAAATTAAGCCTGTTGTGGAAACTTAAGAAAAAATTTTAAATGGATAATGAATAAATTAAGGGACAGACCCAACTCACAGCCCACTTCCCTGCAGGTTTATGAGGAGTAGGATTGGGGTTGGGTAGCGGACAATGAATAAACCTTCTTCTCTCCCTTTTCTTCTTTGAACTCTTAGAAGTCACAAGTTCTCATGGCCATTCTCTGAAAGAGTAGAAAGGAAGTTAGGATGATAATGTTAATCTCCATTTTCAGGCGACATGTTTACTTCCAAAGCACCCTGACACATTGGAGTCTGTATTTTAATCTGTGACAGATTTAGCCTTAAGTAGCCCTGCTACAATTCCCCCTCGTCCTGCTACGATTTCCTTCTTTTCTAACTTGCCTTCTTCAGACTGAGACAGTGAGAAGTTACCTTCTCCACTTGACCGAACAATGCCACCTCCATTCCTTCGTCTGGTCTTCTCAACCAGCATTGTTGTCCCAACTGTGTTGCAGGTGAGGGACGAGAAAGAGTGGTCCCCCAAGTGGTGTAGCAAGAGGAAGGGTGCCCTTCCCACTCCAGGACCAGCGCTCTTTGCACCAGAGGGAAACTCCCATTTGTATCAGTCGTGACCAAGTGTCTGCTCTGTACTCATCGTTGGCTTCTTAGATAAAAGAGGAGTCTTGCAGGAAGCATGTGTAAGTGACAGAGTGAATGAGCTCTTCAAGTAATTCGTTCTGTGTCCCAGTGTTCAGTGAGTGAGACCAGAGGAATGCGGTAACCAGTTCCTTTGTCCACAGGATGTCGAGCTCCTGGTCTGAGCGGTGAAACAGGAAGGTGACCTCCCTCCTTTCTTCCCTCGTCCTCCTTTTTCTCTTCCTGTGAAGACCTTGACTGTGGAGTTGTTCTGATAGCTTCCCCTGCAAATACTGTGATGATCTCTCTACAGACCTGGTTCTGGGGAGAGTTGCTCTGCTCTGATGCGTTGGCGGGTTGGTCAGTCCCACAGTGTGGGTCATTAAACAAGGCGCAGCTGTCTTTGGAATCCTCAGTAAGACCTTTCTGTCCAGGAGTGAGCAGGAAAGGGGCGACTTTGCCCTGAGGGAAGAGAATCTAGTAACGGTGTGGTTGAGCCTTTCCATAGCCCATGCCCACCCTCATTTTTTTAAACAATAAAGGAGGCGGGCAGGTAGGCAAGCAGCAGAAAATGCCCTCCCCATGGTGCTATGCTGACAGATCCCCCTGCAGCGCTGCGATAGGGCCCAGTTCCTGTAGCATGGCTTAGCTCCCAGGGTCCAAGGCGGGGGTGCCTGGGGGCTGAGGGGTACAGACAGCACTTGAGAGGGCAGAGCATAAGGTCTCCCTTCCTTGGACACCCCATTCCTACTCTATCCCCAGTTATTTGTAACTGGCATCACATCTTTCTTCTTCTCAGCACCCGCCTCATCCTCTGTTGGTGACAAATAAAATGAAAGGTGTTTCCCAGCCAAAGTGAGTTCTGGAGGAGCGTCCGCACAGCCCAATTAGCTGGCTCTTCATTGCGGAGAAACCTGACTGTGTATGTTTCCTAATTAGACGAGGGCAACCTAATGGGAGCGCGGGTGCTGCCTCTGAGGCAGGCCCTGTGCACAGAGCAGCCACCATCCAAGGGAGAGCCCGGCTCTTTCTCTGTAATTACTACACCCACCTCCAGCATCAGTTAAAATGGACCTTTTTACAAGCGAAGGCCTTGAATCCAGTCACAGAAAAATCCGGCAAGGCCAAGTGTAACTGGAACGTTGTCAGCCTCCCAGATGTCTTTCCTCTGCCTGCGCTATGTCTGTGCAATTTCATAAACCTCACAGGTAGAGAGAGGCGCCTTTCCTTTTGAAGGAGGAAAAGGCATGGTTCCTGCCAATGGAAACAAATCCCGTTACTTTTTAATGAATCTAAGATTTCCCAAACTGAACTGGACCCTGAGCTGTGTAGTCAGGCACCTTGCCGCTGGCAGAGGCCACAAAGCAATAAACCCGTCAGGGTGAGGGAGAGGCGAGCCCTCACGCACCAAGCCAATTGCACCGTCTTATATGAGGAGGAAATCTCTCTCCCGGGCCTCCCGGGTGGTCTCCTAGCCCGGAGCAGAGGCATTGATTACCCTTGGCTTGCTTAATTCCACATGTCCTTGGTCGTCAACAAAAGGTCTGGCTGATTGGAATTCTAAACTCCACGTCCACAGCTAGAGGAGTTGATTGTCTGGACAATAACAAGAGACGTCTCAAAAGGATAGGCTCCAAGCCACCAGCTCCTCATGTTGAAAACAAGCCGGTCAGCCACTGTCCCCACAGCGTGGGTGTTACGTAGAGCGCTGGCCTCTCCCCTCACACTTCCTCTGAATTTGAATGTTTAATTAGCTCTCAGATTTATCCTATCACTTATCTATAGAGATCGACACATCGAAGAGACAATGATAGCATTTACAGGAAAGGAGTGCAGGTGGTGTGTGACTCTAACGTTGGTCCTCCCGTGAAGAGCGACCATTTCAATGTGGGTGAACCCCCCCCCCCCCGTAGATTTCCAGGACCCCAGCCCTGGAAAAGCACCCAGCAAGCTTGGTGTGTAACGGTGAACATCTTTGTCTGAAACAGTCACTTAAGGCCATGTTAATGCTGGCGAGCCCCGTCGCACACTGAGAAAACTGGTCTACCGGACTCACTACCATAGGGGAGGAACCTGTAGAGAGCTCAGTGAAATCTGCATTTTTTAATCTAAACATTTTGTGTTGTAGTGTTTGTAGCAGGTAAGGAGAAGGTCTTGACGTGCCCTCAATCTGCATCCGGTCAGTCCTCTGTGGGAAACGATTCTTCACAACCACGTTTCAGTTCCAATCTAGAGCGAGTAGATGGTGACGTTGGGAGGTGACTGAGTTTATTGAGAAGCCGAGGAAACCGTGAATCCTCTGTTCCTACAAGAACTCACAAGGTTTTCCCCGTTCCCTCCAGGAGGTCGGTGTCCCTCTGAAGCACACCTGCAGGTCCAGATACACTGCCCTGTTTCCAACCTCTTCCTCGCGGAGAGGCCCTCCCTCATTATCAAAGAACCCTATCACTTCACATTTAAAGGAGATTTAGGGACCATGTAGCTCAATCAAATAGTTTAGTTTTTTTCTTAATAGTAGAAGAAACAGAAGCCCAAGGAAATTCAGTGACTGATGTCACACTGGATTATCTAGATCCAGTTGAATGTTCAATGTGGGTGAAGCTCATTCACGTTTGTCCGGGAGATGTAACTGATGAGGACACGATCAAGCTGACCTTGTTTTAACTGTGGAGCCTCTTATTCCCACCCCACTCCCCACACGCAGGGTTTATTGGTAACACTTTGGAATCCATTGAAAACCATCAGTCCCAGCACATCATTTCAAAACCTAGAGGCCCAGGCCCATGAATCCAAACTGCACACGCTTCTTATCCCAGAATGCTTCTGTGTGAATGTCCAGGGTTCGATCAGGAGGACATTTGGGTAGAGGGTGTGGTGATAGGAGTGGGGCACTAGATTACATTGAGCTGGACTCTGTGGGGCCGGTTGTGGTAGCCACGTGATGGGTGCTGAAAGAAGATAAGAGGAAAGACGATGGAGCCCCATGGCCAGGCTATAGGCGTCTTCTTGCACATCGGAGAGAAGTTGTGCAGTGTAGTGAAAAGAACATCAGCTGAAGGGCCAAAGTTAGTTGCCACCAGCTGTGTAACCTTGGTCAAATGAGCATTATGAGTCTGTTTATATATAAAATGAGGGTAATTAATACCAACTTTGAAGTTGTGTTAGGTGCATAAGAGATAACATATATAAAGTGCCTGGTATATAAAACATGCAAAAAGTGCTCATGTCTGTGCATGTGTGTGTGTGCGTGTGTGTGTCTTGGGTTCCAAAGTCCAATAGACTTTCTCTTATAAAGTCTTGCTTTTAAAAACACCAAGCAACACTCTCTGAAACACAAATTCTGGAGTCTGTAGGGTTACGTGGGTTTGAGTAGTAGCATTGCCATGGTCTGGGCCTGCCTGCTTCACTCAGCACCAGCGTCGTGGAAACAAGCTGGCCCCCCACACCCCAGAGAAGGAGAGCAGACGTGTCAAACTCACAGAAAAGACCGCCAGCTCATTCAGTCTCTATTAAGCATGTTATTTGTCCAGAGCAAAATGGAGGAGGAGCAAGTCCAGCCAGCAGTGTTCCCTGTCTGTTTGGGAAAACGACATGTTTTACAGGAAACAACCACAGAACGACACCGGGGGTGCACACACCGCTACCAGCTGGCTCTCATTTCAGAAGAAGCGATGCCTGGAGCGGCACGTGGGGAGGTGCCCTCGGTGGTGTTTGGAAGTGGGCTTTGGAGGCAGAGACGGGGGTGGTCCCCACTCTACCACTGGTGTGTTTGTCCATCATCACATGCTAATCCTGATTACTTTGTTTGCGACGAGAAGAAATGGCATTACTTCCGGGGTGCATAAAGATGAAACAGGCGCAGGCAAAGGCGTGTAGTAAGAGATCAACCAAGTGGCCACATGCGATGTTTCTTATTAAAAGTGAGTCCTGGACAGTAACAAGCGCTGGAGGAGTCGCTCGTGGGCGTGTACGATGGCGCAGCCGCTTTGGGAAATAGTTGGACAGTCCCTGAAAGTATTAAACACGGGGTTCCCGTGTGACCCAGCTGTTCCACCTCAAGAGAAATGAAAACACACACACAAGACCTGTGTGCAAACACGTAGAGCAGCATTATTCGGAACAGCCAAATGGTGGCAGCAACCCAGGGGCCCGTCAGCCACTGGATGGGTGGACACAAGGCGGCGTGTTCACACAGAGGGAGAGTCTATGGCGACGGAAAAGAAGGAGCCCACGGTGAGCCTGGAGCACTAAGTGAAGGAGCCGGTCACGTAAGATCCTGTATCCTCTGACTTCATCCGTGTGCAATGTCTAGCAGAGGCAAGGCCTGCGTGGAGACTGACGCAGAGTCATGGTCCCTAAGGACGGGGGTAGGGAGGGGGGAGGGGGGAGAAGAGTGACTGCTAACCAAGAGAAATGAAAACACACACACAAGACCTGTGTGCAAACACGTAGAGCAGCATTATTCGGAACAGCCAAATGGTGGCAGCAACCCAGGGGCCCGTCAGCCACTGGATGGGTGGACACAAGGCGGCGTGTTCACACAGAGGGAGAGTCTATGGCGACGGAAAAGAAGGAGCCCACGGTGAGCCTGGAGCACTAAGTGAAGGAGCCGGTCACGTAAGATCCTGTATCCTCTGACTTCATCCGTGTGCAATGTCTAGCAGAGGCAAGGCCTGCGTGGAGACTGACGCAGAGTCATGGTCCCCGAGGACGGGGGTGGGGAGGGGGGAGAAGAGTGACTGCTAATGGACTGGAGGTTCCTTTTAGGGGTGATGACAACATTCTGGAATCAGAGGGTGTGATGGATGTACTAATTGCCACTGGCCTGTACACTCGAAGTGAGTGAACTATATAGTATGTGACATACATTTCAATAAAAGCTGTAAAAGCAAAGGCGAATTTGAAAAGGCCTGAGCTATTTGGACAGGCCCAGGGGAGCAGGAGGGCGGAGCAGGTGAGAAATGGACCCTGTGATCTAAGCGCATGAGCGTGGGTCTGAGAGCACAGCCACCCT
>NW_006291504.1:1412990-1413864 GCF_000327345.1 Myotis davidii | reverse complement strand
TGGTCAGGCCCCATGATGCCTGCTCTGGGCTGGAGTGGAGGGCGCAGCGGGTTATGGCTGGGCCCTCCTGGCTGCAGCAGGTGGCAGGCGGCTGACGCTGACGGGGACAACAGGGGCAGGCGGACCAGCCCCGTCTAAGTCAGGCAGTGTGGAGGGAGCCCCATCCCCCTCACAGTTCATTTCGTTTCTGCGAAAATTGTCCTTGAGGTAGGAAGAGCCTCATTTCGGTGCAGAACAAACACAAATATGATATTTCATATCCTCCCTGCCATTCTCACCTTCCCCTGTAATTGGAAACTCTTGCCCCAGTCTCACCCATAGGATTCTGTCTTCAGATGGGGAGCGCCACCCCCCCCCTCACCAAGCCCTCCTGCCTGTCTCTCTCCCTTCCCATTTTCAAGATCTTCTCTTTATTTGCCGGATCTTTTGATGAGCGATGGGCAAGGAAGGGGCCCCTGTTTCATTAGTTTCTGATAAAGTGCGCGGCCCTTCCAGGCGGCTCCGTAAGCTGCTCGCTCTTCTGTGGGGGTCTCCAGCCCCCCTCCCTCCCTCCCTCCTGCCTGCTGCGCTCAGAGGCGGAGACCTCGGACCCTCACCGCTGCGTGTGCCTCGCCTCCAGCCCATTCCGAGGTGCAGCTTCTCTCTGCCCTTCGGCTCCTTATTAACCATTTTCTCCTTCTTCCTGGATTTTGCCCTTTTCCCTCAAGTTCACTGTTACAGGCTTTTTTCCTTGGGAGTCACCCTCAATTAAAATATCAAACCTAGTTCCTGTGGCGGTCCAGCTGCCACTGCAGCACCCACACAGGCTCACACCCGCACAGGCTGACACTGCACAGGCTGTGACCCGGCCCGGGTTCCCCCCGCACAGGCTGAC
>NW_006291504.1:1404576-1412743 GCF_000327345.1 Myotis davidii | reverse complement strand
CACAGGCTCACACCCACACAGGCTCACACCCGCACAGAGTCACACCCGCACAGGGTGACACCCGCACAGGCTGACACCCGCACAGGCTGACACCCACACAGGCTGACACCCGCACAGGCTCACACCCTCACAGGCTGACACCCGCACAGGCTCACACCCACATAGGCTGACACTGCACACAGGCTGACACCGCACAGGCTCACACCCACACAGGCTCACACCCGCACAGGCTGACACCCGCACAGGCTGACACCCGCACAGGCTGACACCCGCACAGGCTGACACCCGCACAGGCTGACACCCGCACAGGCTGACACCCGCACAGGCTGACACCCGCACAGGCTGACACCCGCACAGGCTGACACCCGCACAGGCTGACACCCGCACAGGCTGACACCCGCACAGGCTGACACCCGCACAGGCTCACACCCTCACAGGCTCACACCCACACAGGCTCACACCTGCACAGGCTGACACCCCCACACACGCTCACACCCGCACAGGCTCACACCCACACAGGCTCACACCCGCACAGGCTCACACCCGCACAGGCTCACACCCGCACAGGCTCACACCCACACCAGTCGGACTGAGGAGGAGTCGGTTATACAGCATCCGTACATCACCTTCCCTGAGAACACCTGGAGTGCTTCATAGGAAAAACCCCCGACAATCTCTGTTGCTGTACTTACTATTGTTGTTTTAACAACTCCAGTGCCTGCTCAGTGACTAGGTGCATGTGTATTTTTATATTGAGAATAAGAGTCTTTTGGATGATTGGGCTCTGAAACCCAGTGTTTAGGTTAAAAAAATTTTTTTGTAAGTTACTTCCTCCTACGAGACACACACCATTTGGGCTGTTGAGGTTTGGGGAGGGTGAAGGGGCTTCCCGTGCTGGCTCTTGGGCAGCAAACGTTATCCTGCTGCTGCTTTTTAAAAAATCACCTTTATTGTTGAAAGTATTACCGATGTCCCCCTGTCCCCCCCTTGACTCCCTCACCCCCCCATCCTATTCTTCTTGAACAGTCTTCATTCTGTGGGGGGGCTCTCCCTCCTATCCTCCCAGCCCCCCTCCCTCCCTCTTCCCTCCTTCCATTTCCCTTCTCAGACGTGTGATAGTTGCTCCTAATTTTCCTCCAACTGGAAGTGAAAGAGTTTTAATCACCCTTAGATTTTCTTTCTCCTTATCTTTCCATCTTTCAGTCTATTTCAAATACATACAAAATATTCAGGAGTTCTTAGGGCCTGAGAACATTCTGGGGATCTTGAACCACCCCTGTCCCGTATGCAATCAATTGTAGCTGTGAGCATGACCTTGTGCCTGTACCCTAAGGTCAACCAGATGTCCCTGCTCCTGTGACCAGGAATGATCTCCTCACACCTGGTCCTGAACAGCCTCTTCTTCACCAGTTCTTGTCCTGGACTTCATCTCATTTATTCGTTCCTCCATTGATTCATGCTGCCAGCCAGTCCACAGATACCTGGAGAAATGCTGTGAGCGGCTGGGAGGTGTATGAAATAAGCCCTACATTATAGTCTTGGGATGTTGCCTGCACCAACTCTCACCCTCAGGGTAGGGGCATCAGGACCCTCAGAAAAGGGACGATCATAAATTGAGGCTGAAAAGACTGATGGCCAACTGCTTCCTCATTCAGTTCATTCTTCCGTGGGTCTCTATCCTGGGTCATTACTTCCTCGTGGTGTTACATGTTACCTTTTTCCTCCCTGCGCGTTAGAAACAGATTGTTTTCTTTGTTTGAGGTGTACATTGACCTAAAAGTATGGGATTATAATTCGGTAGTAAGTTCCATGCATCTAAGATTTGATCTGACTTCACCTCTTCAGCTCCTTATGTCTCACTCAACAGCTACTGCCTCTTCTGCTCCTTTTCAAACTTCCGATGAAGCCAGTGTGGCGAGCCTTTGAGGGGAAAGGGAAATTCAATCCCAGTGAAGACCTTCCAGGCCTTGCTCCCGGTGTGAACACTCTCGGGGTCTCAGCGAAGGTCCCCTGGACCTCACAGCTCCCTGAATACCAGCGCCCCCGAATGGGGCGTCTGCTGCTGGTGTTGGTGCCCGGCGCTGGGGCAGGGGGTCGGGGAGCAGAGTCTGCCCTGCGTGGCAGTCGCTCTGAGGACCTGTGCCGGCCTGTGACGTGCAGCTGTGGGCCAGCACCCCCACTGGGAGCTGCTGGGGCTGACAGAGAGCACACATCTATGGGTTTCCGGGGGGAATCTACATCGAGGTAACTCAGTCTTAACACAGAATCCACCCCCCGGGACAGACGAGCCAGAAGCCAAGGCCCCACGAGGAAGGGCCCCCGAGACTCTCCTGTTTTGTGCGTGAAAACACACCGCACGCACTGCGCATTTCCCCTTTCCTCACGCACTGGCGTTCGCTCACTTGATTGTTTTATATTTTGGCAACTAGGGACCAACTTACTTCTCTTGTTTGTTTCTCTAACTGTTTTTCCAGTTTAACAAGTCAAATACGAAGCTCAGGGGACTCCCTAAGCTCGCGATGGTGGGCCATTGATTGGAGAGGCTCCCCGGAAGGCCCTGGAAGAGCCCCCAGCCAAAGCTGTCCGACGCCCGAAGCTTCGCGCTTTCCAATTAGGCTGCGCGTTTCCCCTGGTAACCAGGCTTTTAATATGGCCGGGCGCTCGGTGATCAGCACTGATCAGCACGTGCCCCAGTTCTAGAGCCAGAAGATAGCTCCACGTCAGAGGGGCTCAGCTAGCCCACCACCCACCTCCCATCAAGGCTCTACCTGGAAACCCTGCAGTGATACTGAGACCCACCCTGATCTTCCCTCCCTCACTGCCACCTCCTCCTGTGCAGCCCCCTGTGCAGCCAGACACATTTGAAAGTCGGAATCCCTTGCAGCGGTTCTCCACCTGTGGGTCGCGACCCCTTTGGCGGTCGAATGGCCCTTTCACAGGGGTCGCCTGAGACCATCCTGCATATCAGAGATTTACATGACGATTCATCACAGTAGCAACATGACAGTTATGAAGTAGCAACGAAGATAATTTTATGGCTGGGGCACAACATGAGGGACGGGATTTAAAGGGCCAGAGGGTTGAGAACCACTGCCTTAGAGCGAGGTATTGGGAACTGACAGAGACCTGGAGGCCCTTTCTCTACGAGGGCGTCACTTTCTGTGTCTGAGCGGTGGCCTGGGCTTCCCTGCCGCTGGGAGCCATGCTAGGACGCGCCCTCGCGGCTGGAATGCTTTTCAATGGGTCCCCTTTTCCTCTCAGTGAGGCCGGCTCTCTACAAACCACCCACACCTAAGCCACCGGAAGGTGGTGTCAGATGTGACCCGGGAGAACGGAACCCTAAGCTGGTAATTCATTTCACCCGCTTTCAGGTTAGCCTGGAGGCGAAGGGGCTTAAGAAAACATTTAAAAAATTAAAATGCGAGATGAGTCTTTTCTTCTGAGCCACAAGCTAAAGGGGTCGTTTCTAAATCTGGCCGGTGCAGCCTGAAGAGGGAGAGGGACAGCAGGGCCGCCCGCTCCTTCTCCGGCACAACATCGCTCATGTGGCAGCGAGGCTGGCTACCTGAGGACATAAAGCAGCCCACCTGGTGGGCACCCGGTGGCTCAGAGGAGCTGAGGGAAATCACTGTAAATTAAAACAAATGATGGCCCGGCTGGCGTGGCTCAGGGGTTGAGCATCAACCTATGAACCAGGAGGTCACAGTGTGAGTCCCAATCAGGGCACAGGCCTGGATTGTGGGCTCGATCCCCAGTGTGGGGCGTGCAGGAGGCAGCCGGTCCATGATTCTCTCTCATCAGTGATGTTTCTATATCTCTCTCCCTTCACCTTCTGCTCTGAAATATATATATATGTATATATGTATATATGTGTGTGTGTGTGTGTGTGTGTGTGTGTGTATGAAAATAAAATAAAAACAAATGGTGAAGCCTCGAAGAGACACGTTCCCCGGGGAGGATGCGTGTCTGTGATGAAGGCAGAAGAACATGCCCTGGGAGCCATCCTGTAGATGCTCTGTCTCCGCAGTTGGAAGGCGTTTGCAGAACATTTGGTAATTCCATGTGCCCGCAGCTGAGGAACAGCGCCCGGGGTTGTCCTGCTGGCAAGTGACAGGTCCGTGTCCTCACTACGCCTGGGGTTTCGGGTTTCTGTTGGACTCACACGAGCTTCCGGAGACGCGGTTGTGAGGGTGTGTGCTCTCTACAGCAATAGGAACAGGTGTCGGACTAAGGAAACGGCCCAGTTCATCTTCCGAGAGTCACAGCCACGGGCTCTCCCTTGGCATCCAGGTCCCAGCTCAGCATCTCTCCCTCCCGTGAGGCCATCCCCGCCGCCCCCCTTGCCCCCATTAGCTCACTCTGCATCCCCTCATTCCGTTATTGCCGTGTCACTGGCCATCGTCTGAAACTGCTGCCCTCATTCGTTCCCTGGTGTGTGGAGGCCTTTGCTCGTTCGAAAATAGACTCTTGGAGAGCGCGATGTTGTCTGTCTCCCTCGCCACGGACTCCCCAGCTCCTAGAAGCAGTGCTTGGCCCTTGGGAGGTCTTCCGTAAGTAGTGGTTGAATGAATGAATGTAGAATGCTGACTACAGTAGAGCCCTCAAATGTTCCATAGAGCTATAGAACATAGCCCCTAGGCTTGGTAGTGGGTGTGGACATCTATGGAGTCTACAGTGGAGCCTAATGAGGCCAGGAATTATCTTTCTGCTTGAAAACACCCCCACGACATCTGGCGCGGCATCTGCTGTTGTGCAGTGTTGAAGGCTCAGTCATGGCGAGGTCTTGGGGAGGCCACCTGGTGTCGCAATTCATTCCATTGAGATGCAGGGAGGGTGCTGAGGGCAGGACCTCTCAGAGCGCCCACTGACTGACTGGGCGTCCCAGGGTGGGGCCCCCGTAACAAGTCACCTGGGGTGACAGGGACCATCCCCTCCAGTGGGGAAGGGGGTGAGCTCAGAATTCCTGGAACAGCCCGGCTGGTGTGGCTCAGTGGCTGAGCATTGACCTATGAACCAGGAGGTCATGGGGCGCGCGCAGGAGGCAGCTGATCGATGATTCTCTCTCATCATTGATGTATCTCTCTCTCTCTCCCTCTCTGAAATCAATAAAAATATATTAACAACAACCACCACCAATTCCTTGAACAAAGATTTTTTATTTGGACCGAGACTAGAAAAATATTTTGTTCCGTAGCTGATATTTTGGGTGCTTTCTGTTAAACCAGTCCTTGCCGTCACTTACATAGATAAAATCCGTTCTTGCCAAAAAAAAAGTAGATTGGCTGATGGAGTCTGAGATTCATCGGGAAGATTAGCAACTTAAAGAAATGACGCCTTTGAATGTGCTGTGTCTTACAGGAAGGGGCCGAGTTTGATGCTGCCCAGCTTAACGTTTCATTCAGATTGCCCTCGAGGAGTGATTTAATCTGATGCATTTTTATCCATCTCTTCTGAAGTGGCACCTTTAAAAAAAAACAACACAGGAGAGTAGAGGAACATGCAAAGCAGCTTTTATTCACTCTGAGGGCACCCAGCTCACACGCAGCCGAGGGCCCCGTGAGTCTCGAGGTGCTTCTATCAGCCTGAGGATGTCATGGGGCGTGTGCCTCACCCAGGAAGCCCTTTAAGCGCAGTTGCCTGTGATTGTCTGACACCAGTGGTGTGTTTTCATGGCAGAAGCCAGGAGTCCTTGTTTCCTGGAGACAGTAAATGAACTTCTTCTCCCCTGGCTCCTGCCTGCCTTTCCTCCGTTGCCTGATCTGCACACACACACCCGGGCACCTCGGCCTGCACACAGGAGATGCCCAAGAAAACAGCTTCTCCTCATTAGAAATATTTCCGAAACCCCTATTTACATGGAGGGCGGACCTTCCCTGCCAGGTGGCGTATAAATGGGGGAGTTATGAACACTTCCTTCTAGCTTCTAGCTCAGGGGTGGGCAAACGTTTTGGCTCGAGGGCCACAATGGGTTCTTAAACTGGACCGGAGGCCGGAGCAAAAGCATGGATGGAGTGTTTGTGTGAACTAATATAAATTCAAAGTAAACATCATTACATAAAAGGGTACGGTCTTTTTTTTTTTTTTTAGTTTTATTCATTTCAAACGGGCTGGATCCGGCCCGTGGGCCGTAGTTTGCCCACGGCTGTTCTAGCTAGTGCTGCTGTGGACTGTGGGTACCGGGGAAGCTGCCGGAGGATGAGGTGTGCCAGTTGAACCTCGTGTGGGAAACGGAGGCAGAGATGCAGTAGGGTCCTGCCAGCCACAGGTTGTCATACGCGTTCGGTTGCATCCCAGAACTTTTCAAAAATGGGGTTTGAAATTTCAGGTCCAGTCTTTTATTTTTCTTTGTCTCTCCCCTGGCCCTCATTCATTCATTCATTTTCCAGCCTTTAATCACTCACCACAGCACGTCTCTCATCACTTCACTTGTCCCAAGAGGCCAGAGCATAGTGTACGGGTGACGGGCGCCACTACTTTGAAACCGCATGGGAAAAAGCCATAACCGATGGCGCTGGTGTCACCAGCCACGGGCCAGCACCAATCTGGTGTCAGTGTGATGGGTTAGGAATTGTCAGGCTAGAAGCTATTGGCTTTTAAAAAAGAAGGAGTCAATGAAATCGGCCTCGGGGAGGGACAGATATGTTAATAGGCTTTTTGGAGGGAGAAAGTGAATGTAATTGCAGCTATTTTAAGTATTTGAGGTGAGCTTTCTAAAGTAAAAGTGTGCGGGGTAAGGAGGGCAGGCTGTGGGAGCTGCGAGGATCAATAGCTAGGGTTCTCTCAGATCCGGCCTTCTGGAATTTGTCATTAAAGCATCGCATAGGCTCCCCTCCCCCCAACAAGGCTGAATGAAGGGAGAACCCGGAAGGAGGGAGCCGGGAGCGGGGAGGAGGATGGGGAACAGAAATCTGGCTCAGCTGGAATCTCATCTATAAGCCGGGAGGAAAGGTCCCCTTAAGAAGTTGGCGCGGGATATTTAACTGGTGCGTTCGTGCCACATCTTGACTTAATTAAGAGACTCGCAAAAGGGAAAGAAAAGAAAAATGAAAGAAGAAATCCACAGCAAGACAATAAAAAGTTTCCTCCTCACTCCCACAGCCTCGGGGCTTTTTCCTTTGCGCCTCGTAGCGGATTCCCCTGAAACTCATCAATTTTTGCTTTTCTGCTGGAAATGCCCGCAAACATCTGAAGCTCCCCAGCCACCCTCGGGGTGATCCGGTGTCACAATTGAGCCCCCGGGCGCCGGGTCCCCAGGGAAGGCCAGGGAGGGGAGAGAGAGAGAGAGAGAGAGAGAGAGAGAGAGAGAGAGACATACACACACACGCGTCCTTTCTCTTCTCGGGGACCCAGCGCCTCTCCCCGCGGCCCGGGAACAAAGGACAGGCCTCAGCTCTGGCCGGCGCCTGCCCTCAGGCCCAGGCCGCGTCTCATCTCCTGGTCCCGGCGACATCAGCGCCCAGCCCTGCTTCGGGCTCTGCCGTGACTGGAAGCCTTTGATGGCAGTGCTGCTGCCTCCTGTTTCTCTGCCGGCCACTTATTATTCTGCATTTCCGAGGGAAGGCTGGGGAACTTTCATAACCAAGCCTCAGCCAGGCGAGGGCTGCTTCTAGTTGGAATTGGTAATGAAGGCAAAACATGGCCTGGATTCGCTGAAAGGCTCTTGGTGGCGGCCTGCAGCCCCCGGGCACCCGCAGCCGGGGCGGGAGAGGCTGAGCCCAGAGCGGGGTTATTACCGGGATGAGGACAGAACATTTGCCTCCCAAACACGGGGGCTGCCGGGCCCCGCAGCTGGGAGGAGGGCGATGCTGGGAGGAGGGTGATGCGTGCATACTTCACACACAGTCCGGCCCCTTCACATTTCAGGATTGCTTCTCCTCCCTCCTCCCTCCTCCCTCTGAAGGAAAGGCAGAGAGAGAGTTTTAGCATATTTGATTTCCTGCCCCGAGGGAAGAGATTCTTTCTGCCAGACCTCTGACCCCCTCAGCGTGGCCACTGGGCCTGAAATGAAGGCGGCGGAGATGGAATAAAGATGCGAAGGCCCTGACAGTGGCCGTGGCTCCTGACAATGCGCTGTTTTGTGCGCTGTGCGTGCTGCTGGGGGTCAAGTGTGGGGAAACTCGGCGAAAACCCCAGTTTCGCCCCGTGTGGATGGAACACTTGGCCGCCT
>NW_006291504.1:1380132-1404556 GCF_000327345.1 Myotis davidii | reverse complement strand
TGGTGCGATGCAGTTTCTAATTTCTATTTCAGCCAAAGGTTAATAGTGAAGGGGGGTTCGGTCTCTCCCTGGTTCGAGTTAATGTTTATTTTCGCCGTCATTGGAAGAATTTCCTCCGGCCCTTCTTTCCCTGCTGAGAGCCGAGCCGGGAACTCAGATTTCAGGCCCCGGGGCGAGTGGGGGATGAAAACAGCACAACATTTGCATCTACTTAGCGGCCTCCGGCCTCGGCCTGGGTTCCAAGCGCCCCTCACCCAGAGAGGGGCAGGCGCTCTGGCGGTTAAATGAAGCCTTTCCGAGGGGTTTGTCAGAAACACATTCAGAGATGATCGCGGCCAGAGACGACCCGGAGCCGGGGCTCAGGACGCGCCTGCCGCCGCCCGGGGATCGCGGGCATCAGCTCAAGGTGGCTGAAGAGCCAATTTCATGCATCCACTGTACGCGGAAATGAACTGAGCCGAGGGCAAAAGTAAAATTATACAAATGTTATTATAGACTCGCCTGCTTCTGTCCCGGTTTAATTCAAATTTCAGCGCTGCTGGCCGCGCCTCGGGCGGGCGCCTTCCTGAATAAATCAACATTTGCTTACATCTAAATTACTAGGGGGGCATGTGACTTGGTTTATTGTATAAATTATCCGCAAGGTTAAAGCATTAACTGTTCAACTGGTTTTGTTCGGTCACCTCACCCACTCTCCCCCAAATCGTCTCTTCCCCAAATAGGCAATAAAATGGGACATTCCTGACTTATTGATTTATTGTCATTGTTATTGTTATTGTTTGTTTATTTATTTTAGAGAAAGCAGGCGCAGAGGTGCCCGGCATCATGCACCCCAGGCTGTGGGCAGGGGCCCTGCTAGAGGGGAGATGGGAAGCGGTCTTTGCGCTTAGAGAAGAAAGGGGCGCTGGGGCTCAGGAAATTGCTCCAGGGCCCGGTGCTGTCTGCACAGTGGGCACCGGGCACCTGGTCGGTCATCCAGTCAGTAGATTGAGGCGGCCGCCAAATGGACAACTGAATGCAAAGCTCACAGACTCACCCGTGGGGAGCCAGGCCTCTGGCTGTAACCGGTGCCCAGGGACTGGGAGGCTTGGGGACTGGTATTTCGGGGTGAGCTGTGCAGGGTCTAACATGGAAGCAAATGCTGTCGCTGTATCTACTCTCTCCTTCCTTGGCTGTTGACTTCATCTCCATTCACAGTGTCCCAGAGCCCCGGGGCTCCCTACCCAGAGGCCGGCCGGCATCTCCCCTTCGTGGCCAAGGGGGGTCTTGGGTGCATGCTCCGTTGAGTCCGGGGGGAAGTCTGATTAGTTCTGAGGTGCCGCCCCAGGAAACACTGACCAACACATCGACTGCGATCCTTTATCAAATGTACGAGTGAATCGCTCGTGACCCCGCTGGTGTGTTTCAGAAACAGCTTTCTAATCACAACACATCCGAGTGGAGAAGGCAGAAGCTTTGGAACCAGACAACACTGGTTTCAAATCGGTTTCCTGTTCACCCTCATGGGAGGCTGAGCAAAAGCGTGAAGGCCCTCAGTTTCCTGTGCTGTGATCTGGGCATAACACACCGTGAACAAACCGGGGGCGAGAGGAAGACACGCTGCGGGAGGAGCGGTTGAGACTGGGGGCTGCTCGCTGGACGATCACTGTTACTCCCCATTTACAAGAGGCTGTGGAAGCCACAAACCAGACCTGAAGGTTACACCGCAGCCAGGGGCTGCAGCTGAGGGAACATTCGGAAGTTCCTGGGGGAGCAGTGAGGTTGGTCCGAGCCTGAAAACTGCTCTCTTCCTGCCCAGCCCTGGGGCCTGGAACCTCTCCCAGAGCTCCTGGCAGGAGGAGACAGAGAGGGGTGTGCGTGGGAATTACGGAGGGAAACCATTCCAGGCAACTGCTGCAGCCGGGATGTTCACCGAGACAAGACTCTGTGTGGGAAGACAGCACCTTTACCCAGAAATTCCTGAGATGACGACTTTGCACACGACACGGGAACTGAGGGCCACTGAAGGCAGGAGCCGCTGGCCCTCTGGTGTTAGCAGGTTTCATAGAAGAGATGCGCCGAGTGGGATGCGGGAAAGGCTGGCGGGTCAGAGGTGGCAGCTGACCAGTGGGAACAGACCGCTCTGATGTTTGTTCTTCTCTCTCCAGCTCCTGATTGTTCTGGGCTGGTGACCAATCTTAAAAAGACTGTGTCTGATGCTTTTGGGACTCAGTGTGTCACGTGACTACACTCTGAACAGTGGGATTGAAACAGTCTTTCCAGGGAACTGCCTGCCACGGGCTCTTTGCCTTTCTCCTCATCCTGCCCTTCATCGCTGCCTGCAGTGTGGATGTGACAGGTGGCATTCTAACCACCACCGCGTACCACAGCCCGGGGCTCTACGGGAGCCGCAGAGCTAGGAGCTGAAAGAAGCCCCGATCCCTCTGACTTCCGGGAGCAACCATTCTGCAGTCCTGGCTTGAATTTTTACTTGTGGTGTTTAAATCGTTATTTTTGAGTTGTTGTTAGCGTTGAGCCTAATCCTAACTATTAGTTCCTAAAGACGACAATTCTGAGAATATGTTTTATAAGAAAAAAAGTTACTTTCTCAATCTCTCTTGGACTGTCCTGAAACTGAACATGGGCAGAGTTAATGTGTGCAAAGTCCATACGATTTTGATATATTCTTTCAATATCTATTACATAAATAATTAGAGCAATGCCCAAGTTAAATTTGATGCAAGACAAAATGATGCCATGCTTCCTGCCTGCCCAGTGTTCTGCTGGGTCAACGGGCTCTGTCAATGATGACGTTGTGAATGCAAAGCACACGTTAAATGTAGAGTCACAAAGCAATGAAGTCACGGTCGAAGATGACATTTTTGGATATTTTAGGAGAGAAATGAAAAGCAAGTAGCCATGCAAATTCTAGTTCGGGTAAGTGTTGGTTAATGGTATGAACACTGCCCAAGAGCCCCTGTCTTGCAATAGCGATCATTCAGCGTCCGCAGGTATTTGTCAGGGCTGAAATTAATAAATTACCTGGGAATCGATGGGATCGATTTTATTTGCCTCACAGAGTTGCTTTATGTTGCTGGGCGAATTTGAAAGAGAGCAAGATTTTTTTCAGCTTTAAAAATGGGAAGCTTAGCTGAAACCGGTTTGGCTCAGTGGATAGAGCGTCAGCCTGCGGACTGAAAGGTCCCAGGTTCGATTCCGGTCAAGGGCATGTACCTTGGTTGCGGGCACATCCCCAGTGAGGGGTGTGCAGGAGGCAGCTGATCGATGTTTCTCTCTCATCGATGTTTCTAACTCTCTATCTCTCTCCCTTTCTCTCTGTAAAAAATCAATAAAATATTAAAAAAAAATAAAATAAAAATGGGAAGCTTAATGAATGTTATGTAATCTAAGATTTTTGAAATCTTTTTTCAAAAAAATAGTTTCTCCATAGTAGGTGAATAAAATGTTCATTCCTATGTTAAAGGATATTGAGGAAGAAAAGGAAAACTAAAAAAGACCACGAGGGTTGTTGGTGGTAGAAATTGGGAATAGCATTTGTGAGCCTTTCAGTTGATGACCGTCCATCTCCCCACACGTTCATATATGGGGGTTAGTGGTAACTATGGTGTGTTGGGTTGGTGAGTGTCATTTCTAAGGTGTAGAAGGAACAAGTACTCTTTTCAGTGTGAAGAATGCAGAGAAACGAGAGAAAAGCAAGGCAGCATCCATGCATCCGTCTGCTGTTGCTGTGTAACAAGCCACGTTCAAACTCAGTGGCTTCAGACCTCCTCCGTCTGTGTAGCGTGTGACGCTGGGGGTGGGCAGTTCAGGCTGGGCTCCGTCTTGGCGCGTCTTCCTCTTGTGTCTGTCGCCGCCTCTGGCTTGGCTGGCTGGGTCTTCGGGGAGCTGGCGGCTGTTGACACCCCTCCTCTAGAAGGCTTTCCTGAGCTCCTTCCCTGAGCAGCGGCAGGGTTTGAGGGAAAAGCAGAAACCCACGAGGACGCCTGAGGACTAGTCATGGCCTGTCGTCTGTGACTTCCACTGCAGGCTGTTGGCCCAAGCAAAGGACAGAGAGCACAGGCACCTTTCACAGCACAGACAGATGGACCCGAGGGGGAGCGAGGAAGGAGAGGCTTGATTTGTTGTTGAATGAGTGAAGGGAGAAGAGGGAAGAAATAAAAGAGGACCCAGTCAAGGGAGAAATAAGGGCATCGAAGAGCAATGAGTGGTTAAAATGCAATCCATGTAGCAACGGGGAACCCCAACAGACCCTTAAGCAAGACGGGATGTAGACGGAGCAGAGGGATGGACTGACACCCACAGAGTTCCAGGGGCTCCGGCGGAGGGCCCAGCAAGGAAGCGGGGCGTTCGGATCTCTGGGTTTCCGAGCTAATGATGCCAGCAGTTTCTGGACCGGCCAAATTGTGGTGGATTTATTATTTACATTACAGCTGCATTTAAAAATGAAAACATCTGTCTTCACAGTCAACGCTTTGAAAATACCATTGAACGTGCTGTAGAATTTTATGTCTAGTAACAGGATGCAATTTTCCTATCAAATAAAATTGCTGTTTGTTTTCTGTGCTGTATGTTATTATGGAAATTTCACAGTTTTTCAGCTACAGGGAAGTCCACTGAAATGAGGAGGTCACTTACGTGAGCTATTCCCCCCCCCCCCCCCACCAACCTCCTGATTCGCTTTCTATGAATGCTAATCTTGTTTTATGCTAATAATGTACTTTCGTTTTGTCTCCATGCAATACAACCTGATCCATAGGAGAAAGACACATGTTTTATTTTAGTTTCGTGGAAGTTATGATATTTTTGCACACATACGTGAGTGCTGTTGTGTCACGGTATACAACGGAACTCTTACCGGAAAGGCAGTGTTTGCGAAGCGCTCAGTGGATCAGAGAGTGAGCTGAAATAGCTCCAGCTAGGGGACATCTCGGGCATCCTATCGCCTCCCTTTCCTCCTCCAGCAAGTGAGAGCTGCTTGGGGTGGGGCTGGCTGACTTCTGCAAAGCAGGCCTGGTTTTGTTCCCGGAGACGGTAAGAGGAATGGGGACTTAGGGAGCAGCTGGGAGCCCTTAGATGTGCTGCTGTTTCTTCCCTCTCCCCCTCCCCTTCTTCCTGTTCTTCCTCTCCTCCTCCTCCTCCTCCTCCTCCTCCTTCTTTACTGCAGTGTGACAACAGCAAGGACCCAATCCTGTTAGTGAATAATGTGATTTCCCAGCTTGCGTTCTGTGCTGACGGCGTCGCCAGGTGTGCGTCTCTGTCACCAGCGATGAGATGTCGGCACATGTGTTGAAAAATACACTGTGGTTGAGTGTGGTCGTTCCTCTTTTCTCTCCAGGTGGTCTGAAAGTTTGTCCCATTTTTTATTCTGATTTGTTGTTAGAGGCTTGACTGCTCCCGGACTCCAGGCAGGAGGGGGAGACTGGCCGGCAAGGCAAGGAGGAATATGGTGGGAGGGTCCTTCGCTGCTTAGGGGCCGGAGGATGGTTTTTAAGTTTGTAAGTCTGAGAGTTAGTAGGGAGACTATTCAGAAAATGTCCTCATGGGCCAACCAATATTTGAAGAGCAAATGAGTGTGTCTGGTCGTGTGTCTTTGCTATAAAATCTTGTCAATTCATCCTTGTGGCCCAGTGCGCGACCTTCGAAGTTAGTTTTTACCTCTTGCGTGGCTGTGGGCAGAACATCTAAAACCTCAGTCAGCCTCAAGTTTAATAATATCTCATAAGATTGTGGTAAAAATAAAACCACGTCATGCATTCGGTGCGCAGTGCTTGTCACACAGTAGGTGCTCAGTGTAGGTGTTGCCATCATCGTCGTCATCATTAATTGGACTCTTCATATCCATTTCATTGTCCTGGCGTTCAAGGCTGTAGTCCACCAAACTGGCTTCATCCCTAATAGGATGCTGACTAGTAGTGCTAGGTGCCTACTAGGCCTTCAACAAGTTCTTGAAGAATAAAAGAATGAACCCACCAGTAATATTATACTTACAATGGTGTGTGTGTGTGTGTGTGTGTGTGTGTGTGTGTGTGTGTGTTTGTGTGTCTTTACTTTTTTGTCTTATTTAAAAATATATTTTTATTGATTTCAGAGAGGAGGGGTGAGGGAGAGAGAGATAGAAACATTAATGATGAGAATCATTGGTTGGCTGCCTCCTGCATGCCCCCCACACTGGGATGGAGCCCACAACCCGGGCATGTGCCCTGACCGGGATTTGAGCCGTGACCTCCTGGGTCATATAGATCGATGCTCCACCACTGAGCCACGCTGGCTGGGCAGTGTGTCCCTTTAAAGGATTCAGCCCCAATAGGTTGGTAAGTGCTTTTGATGACACAAATGACTGGTCACCAAGGATTTCATTGCATCAGGGAATTACTCATGTGTCTGTTTGGAAATTGTAAATGGAAACCCAGTCACAGGTGGACAAGAGCAGTCACTGGACCTCAGGCCCTCACTGGTTTATCTGTCTCATTACCTGAGGCTGCCCAGGCCTCCCTGTGGAATTGCAGGGCTCGGAGGAGCGAGGGTGGAAGTAATTGCCCTGAAGGATCATAAAAATGAAGGTCTCTACTGTGTGCTGTTTGACTGTGTTATAATGCTTAAAAATGGCAGTGTGCACAGCTAACAAAGGGAATTTCAGGCAAAGCATACATCACATACTTGCAGACAAGCCAGCCACCAGGCCCTGGCAATGAGATGCCCTGTTTTTCAGAGAAAGAATCAAAGAGAGCATCTAAAATTGTGATGTACAGAAAACACCAAGATTGGGTTCAAATCTACTGAAGTCCTTCAGTCCTCACTCTGGTCTCTAATCACCCTGCTTCCCAGGACTCCCGGTTGTTACCTGCTTTCTCATGGGGCCGGCTTCTTCCTGCCCCTAATTATACAGCCTCTTCCTGCTCCCGGGGACCCCTCTCCTCTCCTTGTTTAAGTCCCACACATCTCCCAAGGCCTAAGACACATTCCCCCTCTTCTAGGATATAGTTTTCTAGGAGCCCGTATTCAGATGCACACAGTGTAGCATTTAATTGTTGTGTGTTAGCGTTTTCTTCCTAAATAGGTCACGTTCTCCCTGAGGGCAAAGAGTTTGCTTTAGTTTCCCTGGTTTCTCACTCTGAGCCTCTCCAAGTGATAGATACAGAGTGGGTGCTGATTAAATATTTGTTGATTGATTTCCTGCAAAGAGGTAGCTGCAAACTAAAGTTAAAGCACAAACAAACCAGGGCAGTGATCTGAATCTCCCTGTGGGAAGATACTCTGACGGGAATGGAAAAAAGTCTTCAAAGAGCCCTGTCAGCTAAAGCTCTTCTGTGAATGTCCTTTTAATGAGGTGTCACGTGAGGGGAGAGCAGGCGGCAGGGCAGGTGTCGCTGTCCTCCTGGCCTGGAGGGTGCGGGGTGGGCTGCCAGGGACTCCCCAGGGGTGCAGGGACTCCGGGGCGCCCAGCCTGGGAGTGGGGTGTAAATAGACAATGAACTTGCAATGCCTGTATGTCTCTGCCAGCACCCGCACCCACGCCTCTCCTTGGGGCTGGTAATGTTTTCTGCGGTTGGAGTGGGGAGAGCTGATGAAAAGTGCTTGTCTGAGCTTGGCGGCGGGAGCGGTGAGAGGTGACTGGGCATGAGCCCCGCCCCCGGTGCTCAGCCTCCTCACAATCCACTGCGAGTTCACAGCTTCTTTCCAGGGCAGAGAAGGGGAAGGTGTCCACAGCAGTTCTTCCTAAGATAAGGCTTCAGGGCTCGAACCCCAGCAGGACTGGGATGAGCGGAGGCAGGAGGAGGAGAGCTGCGCTTCCTCTTCCCTGGAGAGAGAGAGGACGGTGGGTGAGGTGAGGGGAGCACACCCGCTTGGACCTTCGATGACAGGAGGGGCGAGGGACACTGAAGCCATTGCACATGCACTCCTGGTCATTCAGCAATCACACTCACATGCGGAGCATTGAGAGCTGGAGGCGGGGCAATCGCCTTGTTTGAGATATTGGAACAAGTGCCATTGAGTCATTCAGCTAAATATCCAAAGAGGCGGGAAAGCCAAGGACTCGGGTCTATGGAACCCTGAGGTGCCTCCAACAGACACAGCACCAACCCCCGATTGGGAGATGCTGGTGAAAATTCTGACGACTTGGTTGGCCAACTTTTGGCAAGAGTTACCTGGGAAGCCAATGCAGATCATTTACTCATAAGTAAATGATGGGATGGTTCCTTACCAAGAGTCTATCATTCTTAAGTGAAATTTTTATTTCCACTCTGGGCTTAAAACATTCCCTGTTATGAAATTATTATTTTTAAAACAATTCCTTTGAAATTAGGATGTGGCACATGAAAAATGGACACACACATTCTTCTTCTTTCATTTCTCCTCTTGACTTTTGATTCTGCTTAACTTCTCTCAAGATGGTTTCTGGGTCTTTCTGGGGACTTTTCTTGGTCTCTTCAGAGGAGTCTCACCACTGTTCTTAAGTGTTGTAAACCATCGGTGTCCCGTGGGCATACTTGGGGGAACTAGTGGTGATACTGACATGGGAAAAGCAGGTGAGGACAAGAAAGGGCATTTTTAATGGCAAAGGCATGACGAGGGGTTGGATGGTTGATGTTCACAGCAGGGGCTATTCCAGGCAAACTGCTGGTTTGATTTCACCGAAGCTCTGCCGGGCAGCCTGGCAGTGGTGAGTGGGGGAGGTCTCCCGAGGGGAAGACACTGTCATCTGTGATTTTCCTCATCCCCAAATCAAGAAGGAAGAGGGCAGAGTAGAAAGGAATGAAAATCTAAGATTGCAGCAAAGAGGGGAGCTGGTGGGAGAGAGAACCCGCCTCAGTCTCTCTCCTGTATGAGTTCAAGTCCGCTAGTGTCAAATGCAGCCTAGGGAGTAAAGTCAACAATATTGTCATAACTATGCATGGTGACAGGTGGGTTCTGGAAATATCAGGGAGACCACTTTGTGAAGTATATGATGGGATAGCCACTGTGCTGTCCACCTGAAGCTAATCAAGGTATGTTGAATGTAAACTGTGGTTGAAAAGTTTAGTTAAAAAATGTTCGCTGGTGTTGTGGTCCCCAAGTGTGGGCCAAAGGCCCCCAGGAGCCTCTTGGGAGCCTGCGGGACTCTCCCTTTTCCAGCGATCTATGTGTATGAGGCTGAATTTCCTTAATACATCAGTTAACACAACCTATTGCAAAAAACTGAATGCACTGGGCCGCTGCCCTGCTTCTGGCCGCAAACCGGCACGTGGCCCCCAGGAACCGGCAGGTGTTTTGTTGGCAGATGAATACGCTTCACTTTCAGTGCCCAGGAAAGAGCCATCAGGGTTGGGTTTCAGAAAGAGAATGTGTGACCTACTGCTCCATGCTCCATGCAGGCACTCATCCCTGTATGGTTCTTGAGTCTCCAAGTCTCCAAATTCCCAAGGCCTCTCCCTTTCTGGAGGGTAGATTGAGGGGCATCTGGTTGACCCTGACACCCATGGTAGCGTGGGTGCTGCCATTGCCTGTCATCCCAGCTGTGGCCAACCCTACGCTTCCTCCAGCATGGCTGCCAGCGTGCGCTCTCGGCTCTGTCCTCGCTGCACTTCCCTTTCTCATGGCTGCCCCTCTTGGCTTGTCCTCTTCTAAGCACCACTCTCCGAGTCCCAGGGCTCCCAGAGTACGGGGTATCCTCCTCAACACAACTGACTACAACTCTTTGGTGATCAAAGGATCCTGCATTTTGTCGTGGCCTCCACGGAGACACTTGGAATGTGTCCCACAGATTCAGAGGGGACGAGTCCTTTAAGGGCACACATATGGGGACACACCGGCTGCATTCTACACGCATCTGAACCAGGGTCTGAAGGCGAATCCTGTGTAAGGGGATCACATGATCTGTGATCCAAACGGAGACAGTTTTGAAAGTACTAGTCAATGGATATGCTAGGACTCATCACATAGAACAACAGGGGTTTACAAGGCTCGTCTTTCTGGTCTACCCTCCAATGCGCCTGATGTTTTCCAGGGTAGTAGCCAGGCGCCCAGCTATTTATTAGTCTGACAGTTTCCTTCTCATTTTTCCCCAAGAAGGGCGTTCTCATGCAAATGGCACTCCTGTTGACTTGCTTTGATAAAATGACAACAGGAGATAACACCTATATAGCTCCTACCATACGCTAAGCACGTCGTATGTGTTCTTACACGTGTTAACTTATTCGATCCTCATATTCCCCCAGAGACTGGTGTCCTATTTTTATTCCCTTTTACAAGTGAAAACAACAAAGAAATCAGCAACGCAGAGGTTAAGTGCCTTCTTCAAGTTTATGTAAGTAGCTGGAAGTAGCAGAACCAGGGTTTGAACCCCGGAGGCCTCAGGGCCTGGACGTTTAGTCTAACCACGTCTATTGGGGCCTTTGATGCGCCTGAAGGTGTTCTGGGTATGGTGATGCCAAGGTGAATGGACACGTTCATTGGGTCAGTTCCCCAGCAGAGAGGATCGGCCAGGCCAGCCCTGGCAGAGGGAAAGAATGCATAGGGTCTCCTGGAGAGAGGGCCAGCCGGACCTTCACAGAACTTGCCACGCTACCTTGGTTTTCAGTTCTCAGACGTCCTTAGGATGGGCTGTCCTTTGAACCCATGAACAAAATCCTCAGTCAGAGGCAGTGTTCCCAAAGTAATATGCAAAAAAAAAAAATGTTTTTTAAATTGATTTCAGGAAGGAAGGGAGAGGGAGAGAGAGAGAGAAACATCAATGATGAGAGAGAATCATTGATCGGTTGCCTCCTGCATGCTCTCTACTAGAGACCAAGCCTGTAACCTGGGCATGTGAGGTGACCGGGAATCGAACCTAGGACTTTTCAGTTCACAGGCTGACACTCTATCCACTGAGCCAAACTGGCTAGCGCCAATGTGCACTCTTTATGAAGCTGCCAAGGAATGTTCTCAACAGGCAAGGAGGGCCAATCAGAGCCTGCGGTGGCTTTCCCTGCAGTTGCCCATATCCCAGGCCTTCTGGTTTTGGGGTGCTCTGGCTTTGCAGAGAAGAAGGTGGGGGCAGAGTCTCCAAGGACAATATTTTTTCAATATACTTCCCCCCAAAGTATGATATATATGAGGACTGTTTGGGACTGTCTTGGCGATGGTTTCCTCCAAGAATCCAGAGGTCGAAGCGCAAGCATTTGCACGAAACAAGGGGAGGTTGTCATCGTGGTGTGGCACAAAGAGCTTTTTTTGGCAAAGAGCAGGGCTGCGAGAACAGAGCGCTTATTGTTCAGCAAGTCAGGCCCTGTGCCGGCCACGGAAACGCTGATGCAGTAGTTGCTCTGCGGAGGGTGAGGGGTGAGGCCCCAGGAGAAAATCCAAGAGCAAATGGATGCCCTTCCAGGCGCCCTGCCACAGTGAAAGGCAAGTGTGCATGTGCCTGCGTGCGCGCGTCACGGGAGAAGGATGACAAAACCAGCGAGGAGCTCCAGCCCGGCCGCCCCAGCCCCATGCGATTGTCTCGTCTGCTTTGGTCTGTCCAGTGCTGTTGGGGGTGCAGGGCACACGGACCTTCCTTCTCGTCCGAGTCCCACCTCCAGATGGTCCTAGTTGGAAATCTCTGCAGGAAGAAGTGAGGATGTGAGAACGGCGTTTCTAACAGGGCACTGCCCCAGCACACGTTTCCCTCAGTGAGGCACTGTCTAGCCTGCCGAGGCTCACTCGCTCCCCACCTACATGGCGCCCTGCTCGCTGAGCGCCGGCCTGATGAGCCCTTTGTAGGGGTGGGGAGTGGCTGGGACGCAGTCACCACAAACATCTCCCATCCTCATACCAACTTGCAGAGGCAGATGATGAAGAGCCATTTTGCGGATGGGAAGAGTGAGGCTCACTTCTAAGTAGTAGATCCAGGATCCAAGTCCAAGCTTTCACATTGTGCCAACTTGCCATGAGCCCACCCTGTAGCCTCCTGTGCATGCTGAAAGGACCCTTCGAGAAAATTCTTACTGATATGTTCACAGTCAGATCAATGAGCTTTACATGGGAGATTGGAAGCTTCTAGAGACCAGGGTGTGTGTGTGTGTGTGTGAGACAGAGACAGACAGACAGACATTCAGAGAAATATTTGCTAATATACATTGAGCACAGTCTTAAATCTCAAAGAATTTGTCCCCTACATTTTATTATAACACTTTTCATACATACAGCAGAGTTGAAATAATTTTATAGTGAACATTTGTGTACCACCTAGATTCTACTATTAATATTTTACCAACTGTTATCTATGTATTTATCTATCTATCTATCTTTCTATGTCTCTATCATCTGTGAGTCTATCTTTTTTTTTTTAAATATATTTTTATTGATTTTTTACAGAGAGGAAGGGAGAGAGATAGAGAGTTAGAAACATCGATGAGAGAGAAACATCGATCAGCTGCCTCCTGCACACTCCCCACTGGGGATGTGCCTGCAACCCAGGTACATGCCCTTAACCGGAATCGAACCTGGGACCCTTCAGTCCGCAGGCCGACGCTCTATCCAGTGAGCCAAACCGGTTTCGGCGAGTCTATCTTTTTAAAAAAATGTTTCTATTGATTTTTCAGAGAGGAAGGGAGAGGGAGAGGGAGAGAGAAACATCAGCAATGAGAATCATTGATTGGCTGCTTCCTGCATGCCCCCTACTGGGGATCAAGCCTGCAACCCAGGCATGTGCCCTGACTGGGAATCGAACCCATGACTTCCTGGTTCATAGGTCGATGCTCAACCACTGAGCCACGCCGGACCAGCAAGTCTATCTTTTTTGATGCATTTCGAAGTAAATTGCAGACATCAGTAGTCTTCCCCCTAAATACTTCATGATGCACATACTTAAATGAAGTTCAGCACGTCTGTACAGTCCTTTTATTTTGATGTTGAGTTCAGTGGACGTTTGCTGAGTTTTGATAAAATCATATCTCAAGTTATAAACTATCACCATCATGTCAGGACGTTCCCTCGTCCCGTCACCCCTGCCTCCCTGCCCCACTGACAGACAACCCCTGTTCTGACGTCATCTTATCCAAGGCTTCTCCCACTCAGTATAACATTTTTGAGAGCCACCCATGTCGTGTGTGTCGTAGTTTGTTCCTTTTCATTGCTGAGTGGCGGGCGTTCCATTGTAGGACTGTGCTGTAGCTTGTTTATCCCTTTTCCCACGGATAGACTTTTCTCGGTTTTGGGGTTTCATGAAGAAAGCTGTGATGACTATTCTCGTACAAGTCTTTTGGTAAGTACACCCTAGCCCAGTGATGGCAAACCTATGACACTCATTTTTTTGGTTGATTTTTCTTTGTTAAATGGCATTTAAATATGTAAAATAAATATCAAAAATATAAGTCTTTGTTTACTATGGTTGCAAATATCAAAAAATTCCTACATGTGACACGGCACCAGAGTTAAGTTAGGGTTTTTCAAAATGCTGACACGCCGAGCTCAGAAGGTTCGCCATCACTGCCCTAGGCTTCTGTTGCTTGGTCACAGATGTATCTTTAGTTTTAAAGAAACCTCCAGCCCACCAGTAACGGCTGGTGGCCTGATGGCTCCATAGCCTCCTGGTGCTGGGTGCTGCCTGCCTCCTGACATTTAGCCATTCAGCGGGGTGTCTGGGGAGGAAATGGATGTTGATGGCGATGCTGATAATGATCGCGGAGTGAATGATATCCCTCTCCCACAAATTACAGCCCATATTCCTCAGACTTCCCCTGGAAACGCAGGCCTTCGGCTTCCTAAGGCCCCGCCCTAATGTTTTCTGATTGACAGATGGAAGTGCTGCGGGCAGTGCTGATGTTCGGGCGGATGCTCCCGGTACAATGAGCTCTCTCAGAGTTCCTTTGTGCAGCCTGGATGTTTAGCTTTAACCCTTGTGACATTTCCTGGCTTTCCTTCTTTGTCAGACACACTTCTCAGTTCAGATTGCAATTTCCTTTCCTTTTCAGATTCCCCCCCCACTCCCTCAAAGGTTGATGAGTTAAATGTCGAAAGGAGCAGCCTCCCAATAAAACGCCGGAGAAACAGTTGTTGAAGACGTAGGCCTTTCTTTCTGTCTCAAACCTCTCTGGTTCCCACAGAACAGTGGGGGGTGTGGGGGGTGTGAGCTGGGAGTCAGAGAGCTGGTCTTCCCACTTAGTGTGTGGAGGGGGTATTTTATTCATCTGGATGGGGTGCGTGGACTTTTTGGGGGCCTCAGTTTCCTCACTTTTTAGAACAAGTCTGAATCACATGATGCTAAGGTTTTATGTGTGTTTTGTTTCCCTGAAATTTCAAAAAAAAATCTTCTAAATAAATTGTTGTTTTGTTTAAAAGTCAAGAAGAATTTTACAGCTCTAAGATAGGGATTCTAATTTAAAAGACTTTTAAGTGATCCTATAACATTTCTCACATCCCCTCCGGCACCTTCATGACTCCCCGATCTGCTCATGGAACAGGTGTCTCTTTTATATTTTAATGTAAAGGTTTTCTTAATGATGCCCCGGCCTGTTATCAGATGCTGCTGCTCACTCTCACTCGCGGGGAGGGCTTCCACCTCAAACGGGTGGGGGAGCTGCTGTTTATTTTGCATTTGCTCTGGGGTCTGTTTGCTTGCACGAGGCTCTTCATTTTCTCCCCCCTTTACACCGCTGTTCTCGGCTGCCCAGGTGTAGCTTGCAGGTGGGAGGGGGAGAGAGAGGAGCGGAGAAGGCATGCCCGCAGGCTGTCATTTGGAGCGGGAAGGAAGGGAGAGGAGTAGCTGGAGAGGATTGGCTTCCGGGGAAATAGACACCCCTGGACCTCGTTAAACCAGACAGGCGGGAGGGATGGCATCTGCCGAGAGGGTGATGTTGTTGTTGTTGTTTTTGAGCTGCTGCCAACGCCCTAGAGTGGGGAGCTTTTTCTAGGGTTTATTGGTGCAGCCCCAGGAAGACAGTGTCCCGGCCACAGAGGGGACCTTCCACCCCAGACAACCCACCGTCCCCAGCTTCTCCCCCGCGGTGGCTGCCAGCATGGATTCCTGAGCGAACACACCAAGTGCCTCCCGCGTGGATGGGGGTTTTGGTGCTGAGCCCAGCCGCGGAGGACGCTGAAGGTCAAAGGAAGGCGGGGAAATCGCAACACAGCACGAGGCACCACCCCACCGCAAGCTAATTGGGGAGGAAATGGTTTCAAACCGACAGACTGTGGCTGATAACCGAACTCTCACCGGGACAAAAGGCTCCTGCCATTTAAAGGGGTAGCTTCGCCTGTTTCCATTGTGCAAACAAGAGGAACGAAGCCCCTCGCGGGAGGGGAAGTTGTACTCGCAGATACTGCCGTCCTGGCTCGCAGGCCCTCCTGTGTCACAGGCCCCGCACATGTGCGTGTGTCCCCAGGCGTCCTTGGTTAATTTCCTTATTCAAAGCCAGGCAACGACAACAACAGAGCCGCAGAGAACCCCACACACATGGCACGCTGGGCGCGGACGGCGTTAGGATGCCACGCACAATGCTGATTTGTGAGTTTGAAAAAGAAATGGGCTTGGCCTGAAATTGTGCATGTGCTAAGCTCCAGAGGAAGTAGGAGGCTGCCACAGCTCTTCCGGGAAATGAAAGGAAAACCCTTTAAGGGTTCGGCCGGTGGAGAACCGGGGACGCTGCTCCGCAGCCAAGCACAGCCCTTGGGGCTCGCCTTTAATCAGCGTCCCGTAAAGGCAGCTGGAGGAGGCCAATTTTCCTATCCTATGGATGTGGTAAAAGTTAATTATATTCTTCATTATGTCCTGTGATCCTGACGTCTTTATGGGATGCCTACCCAAGTAACCTTGATACGTTCCCTTCTGTCTTCAAGCTGAATTGTAATGAGTGAAATAGTGCAGCATAATTGATACCTTAAACTTCGTGTGTGTTGGGTCTTCAAACAGGACTTTTGGCAAGCCCTCATGACACTGCTCTGCGGTTGAGCGGCTTCGCCTACATTTTGCTGAGAACAGTCAAGCCCACAGATGTTACAGCCCTCACTTCCGCCACAGAGGAGGTGGAGGTACCATCCAAACCAACCTTTTCCTCTTGTCTCAGAAATCAATTCCGGGCCCGGCTGGTGTGGTTCAGGGCTTGGGCATCGGCCTATGAACCAGGGAGGAGGTCATGGTTGGATTCCCGGTCAGGGCACAGGCCCGGATGGCGGGCTTGATACCCAGTTGGGGGCGTGCAGGAGGCAGCCGATCAGTGATTCTCTCTCATCATTGATGTCTCTCTCTCTCCCTTCCTCTCTCTGAAACCAATAAAAACATATCAAAAAGTAGTTCACGGGCTCTTCTTCCATGAACTCTGATAGTCCTGTGTTTTTTTGTAGCCGATGGATGTATTTAGTTGGGTGTCAGTGATTTCACAGTGTTTAACTTCGGTTTGATGACAAACGCCTGTGTTTGGAAGAAATGAACGTGAGGGAGAGAGAAGATTGTAAACAGTCACAATTGTGTGCTTCTGGACAGACCCCCTTCCCAGGGCTGCGACTCCCACTCCATAAAAAGAAGGAAGCCATAGAGCAAACAGGCTTGTTGCTATTAATAACCTTTTTATAATTGAGATTTCCTTTGTGGATTTATGTTTAAGAACTAATCATTGCTCCATAGGCTTTCCCAATCTTTGAGAGCAAAGAAATCCCAAAGCAACATGTTAGATTTGTAGTGTTTTCAAGTCTTTTTAAAATTTTCACCCACAGTTAATATGCAATTGTTTTAAAGTATTTAGGGAACTGTCCTGAACTGTCCATCAGAGGTGACAAGCCCATGGCACCTTTACTTCCGGTGTCATGAGGTTCTTATTGGGCCTGGGGAAGTTTAGAAAAATGTCAGAGCTTTGTGAGTTAATGTCACTTACGGAGCTGTGCCCTGGGTGTCTGGGATGGGACTAGTAGTATCCCCGCGAGACGTGTGACTTGCCAGACAGACTGAGTGTTCGTAACTCTAAGCTAGTGTTGGCGAACCTATGACACGCATGCCAAAGGTGATACGCGAACTCATTTTTTTGGTTGATTTTTTTTCGTTAAATGGCATTTAAATATATAAAATAAATATCAAAAATATAAGTCTTTGTTTTACTATGGTTGCAAATATCAAAAAATTTCTATATGTGACACGGCACCAGAGTTACGTTAGGGTTTTTCAAAATGCCGACACGCCGAGCTCCAAAGGTTCGCCATCACTGTTCTAAGCCATGAGATGCGCACCGGCTCTGCATACAAAAAAGTGATCTGATGGAAAATGAAAACTTACCCGTCCTATAGGATTCAGGGGATTGGTTGCACCCCCCCCCCCCCCCCCCCCCCCCCCCCCAATTTGTCATAGTACCTAAATGGCCAGTATTTGTAGCCATTACTTTGGTTTAAAGCTCTTTGTCCAGAAGGTTCGGATTAAAATGCGAATATGCTACTCACAATGCATCTGCACCTTTGCAAGGGTTTGTCTATCAGAGGGGAGGAGGGAAGAGATTAGAGCCCCAAGGAATGTGAGGCAGGAGGTCTAGTTTGATTGGAAAAGGGGCTGGAAATCGTGTTTTCAATGGGCCCCCTCCTGTCTTGATTGTGTGCGTTTGTGAGTGCACAGTGTTTGCTTTAAATGCACCTTTGTTGACATTGACATTCAGCTCTACCTCAACTTATCTTTTCCCCATCGCATTTCCCGATTCAAGTGGAAGAAGTGAGCTCTCCCCATCTGAGTCCCTAACATCCCTCACTCCCGTTGTTCATTTATTGGATCTTGTCTCTGCTGTAGTTTCCTTTCCTTTGTGTGCATCTTATTTGCCAGCTCTGGGGTCAGCTCCAGGGGAGCTCAGGAAGCAGGTTAGGGACCGAGGAAGAGAGAGGAGAACTTGGGTGGGCGCCAGAAGCAGTGATGTTGCCTGTCCATGCAGTGTCCTGGGTTCTGTCAGGATGTGTTTACTGGATTGTGACCTCTGCCACTTCCCTTCCAACTGGTGTCTTCCTGGCTTTGGTTTTGGCTTTATTGTCTAGACCAGGGGTGGGCAAACTTTTTGACTCGAGGGCCACAATGGGTTCTTAAACTGGACCGGAGGGCTGGAACAAAAGCATGGATGGAGTGTTTGTGTGAACTAATATAAATTCAAAGTAAACATCATTACATAAAAGGGTACAGTCTTTTTTTTTTTTTAGTTTTATTCATTTCAAACGGGTCGGATCCAGCCTGCGGGCCGTAGTTTGCCCATGGCTGGTCTAGACAGTCCTCAGTCTCTCCATGCAAAGGCCATACAAGGTGTTACTCATCAGGCACCGAGTCACTGCAGGCCACTCTGCCAGGGAGGGCGGCTGTGCGTCTGTTTGCTGCAATGGATGATGGTGTCCGTGCTGCTCTGGGAGTCACTATGGCTCTGGTTCCTCAGTCATAACAACATGTACCTGTTGCAGGCAGGGAATCAGGTATCAGGTTTTGGGTAGCAGAATTCTCAGCTCATCTCCAGAGATCTGGGCCTTTGTACAATTCCCTCTTCCCGAGTGGGAGGCAGGACCTGTCAGACATTTCTGACCAGTAGACAAGGACGAAGGGGTTGGGGATCACTCCCGGGATTATGTTACATTATATGGCAAAGGAGAAGGTTCCCACTTGGTTGACTTTGAGTTAGTCCAAGGGAGGTTATCTTGGGTGAGCTTGACCTGGTGAACTCTTTTTTAAAAAAAAGACAGGGCCCTCCCTGAGGTTGGAGAGAGTCTCTAAGCCGCCATGAGTCTACAGACGTAAGGAAATGCATTCATTCTTTCAACAGCTGCGTGCGCTTGGAAAAGGACCCGAAGCTGCAGAAGAGACTTCAGTCCTGGACAGCACCTTGGCTGCAGCAAGGGAGCCAGCTGTGATGTGCCCGAACTCCCCACCCGTGGAAACCGTGAGATCATAAATGCATGGCGTCTCAAGCTCTAATTTTCCTGGTAATTTATTATCAGAAAAAGAATGCAGGTGGCCCAGCCAGGGTGGTTCGGTGGTTGAGCGTCACCCATGAACCGGAGGTCATGTTTCGATTCCCGATCAGGGCACAAGCCTGGGTTGTGGGCTCGATCCCCAGCGTGGGGCGTGTAGGAGGCAGCCGATCCATGATTCTCTCTCATCGTTGTTAATATGTTAATAACAAACACGCTGCCGCCAGACTAGTGATGTGACTCTGGGCAGGTTATTCCCATCTCTGTGCCTTGGGTTCCTCTGTAAACTTGGGAAGAATAGCACCCACCTCACTGGTATGTGAAGATTAAATGAGATAATACCTGGACAGAGTAAGGTAGAGCGAGTGCTTTGTGCACAGTAAGCACTTAGTAAATAGTAGCTGTTGCTGTTCATACAGGGTTGTGGGAAATTCCTCTCTGACTTTCCTTTGTTGGTTTTTCAGCCCTAGTTTAAGTTCATGCTTGGGGTCTTGGTAACTGGCCCCTATTCTCATTAACAGTAAGATATGTGGGGAAATCCGCAGCAGAGAGACCATGTGACGAATTCAGACCCAACATCTGGAGAACATCTCCTTGGTCCCTTGAAATGTAGCCTGGAATGTCAATAAAATAAACAGAGGGCATGGAATGATAAGGACAGACAGAGGCTGGGGAGTGAGGAGTGCAGCCGGGTCCTATCTTTAGGAATTAGCTGTGTTTCAGTAGGTGTGGGCCTTCGGCTTGGCATTCTTTTCGGTGTTGGAAAGACTGTAGCCATGCTGCGTGGAGCACGTTGGGACATGCGTGTACATCGTTGAGCACAGGGGTACATAATGCTCAAGAATAAACGGCAGCTGTGACGATGTGGATGGCGATGCTGATGACGAGAGTTGTATAGGGAAGTCCTGTACATGAGCTTCTCTACACCTCAGGGGGTTTGCTACCAGGGCTGGGACCAGGGATCCTAGGAAGTGAGAGGATGGGCGGAGTTGGTGGTGACGCAGGGTGGGGAAAATCTCAAGGAGGTTGGGGTTTCAGGGCATCAGCACCGGTTTGGAGGGAGGCAGAGGAGGGGAGTGGAAGCTGACAACCGCTACCTGCTGGGAAAGCCAGGGACCTTCCACATGTCCTGGGACAACGTTTTTAGAGGAAACAACGAATGGAGCTAAAGGAGGAGCAGGCAAGTGGTGGGGGTGCCGAAGGACCAGGGGGAAGAGGTTCCCCTTGATGGACAGTTGCAGGGGAATGGCATGGAGTAGGGAAGAGGCAGGTGCCAAGGACGGTGACATAAGGCGGCCAGAACAGTACCAGATGTCCAGCTCGCCCCATCATGCTTTCCCATTATTGGTTTGTTTGATGACGGAGTGTTTTCAAGAGAGGGGAGACCCAGGCTCCAAAGAGGGGAATTCCAGGCATCCTGGGGGCCACGTGAGGGCACTAGTGGGGTGTGGGAATGGTCAAGGCTACTGCAAGGTGAGAAAAGTTTTGCTCAAAAATTGGGGTGAAGGGTGTTGCTAATAGGGAAGACCCAACTTTTCCTGCTTTGCATTTGGCCTGGGGCTGACCCTGGCTAGCACCCACGCCTTAGCACGACCAAAAGGTTCTAAAAAAGAGCATGTTTCCCAGCAATTTCCTCCTGTGGGGGTGGGGAGGGGACCAGGCACACTTCCTGGCTTTGATGAATCATTCCCCATAGCAGGAGGCTTCAGCCTGCTTTCATGCTAGATCGACTCCAAGGCCTCACACTGCGCGTTATAATTAGCAACGCAAACCTCCCGAGAGTAATCGCCTCATCCACAGGAAGCAGTGGGCGGAGCCGCTTCTCTCTCTCAGGGGCTTTGGGGTCCACGCTGAGTGAGGCAGGCACTGGCCCGAAGCGGGGTCTGACGTGGAGGTGCCCTTTACTAACACATAGAAGCCAAATGGTGGCAGCATTCTCTTCCGTGCCTCATGGCCCTGCGGTAATTGGTCTGCATGTCACAGGGAAGGAAAAACAACCCCATTTCTCTGGAAGGAGGAAAACCCCTCTGTTAGGCCAACCCCAGGCAGCGAGACTCAATCCTCAGACTCCTGTGGGGCCTCTCAGGGACGCCGATCGCACTCGTCTCCCCGGGCTGGAGGGTAGGAATGTGTAAGTTCTGGAAGGGGCGGGTCTCCGTGAGCATGGAGCCTCCAGGGAGGAGGGAACAGTCAAGAGACAGAGAGAATGACACCGACTCCTTCTCTAAAGCTACTTCTCTGCACTAATACATCTTCTTTTTAAACAAAAATATATTTTACCAGAGGCCCGGTGCACAAATTTGTGCACAGGATGGGTCTGGCTGCCCACCCCCGATTAGGGTGGGGGGGTCCAATTGGGGGTGGGGCTAGCCAGGGGGAGTTATTAGTGTCAAAGATCTCAGCAGGGTGTATACATGTTTACTGTTGGCTTTTGGATGAGTTGAAGCTTCAAAGGAGCTTTAGTGTCAGGGGCACTTACCGCTTTCGTTTCTAAGCCTCTCCCTAGACAGGTCATGCAGGTTAGTTCCCTGTTGACAAACCCTCGAAAGAGAGGCCCTGGTGTGATGCGGCTGCCCCCTGTGGTAGGAAGCAGTGGAGAGAGAATGCAGGAAGATGGTGGCTGTGCTGGGCACCTCTCCCGGACACCTGACTGCATCGGAATGAGAGGGGGGCAATCAGGGAGCGGGGAAGATGGGGATTGTGTTGGGCACCTCTCCCGGACACCTGACTGATGGTGGGCCTAAGCCAGCAGTCAGATATCCTTAGTACTGCCATGGAGGTGGGAGAGGCTCCCGCCACCACCTCTGTGCTCCCCAGCCATGAGTCAGGCTTCTAGCTGAGCAGTGCTCCCCTTGTGGGAGTGGACTGACCTCCAGGGGGCAGCTCGTGCATTGAGTGTCTGCCTTGGCTGCCACAGTGCATGTCATAGCTACTGGTTGTTCTGGTCGTTCCGCCGTTCAGTCGCTTGGCTTTTATATGTATAGAAGATTGATTTCAGAGAGGAAGGGAGAGGGAGAGAGAGAGAGAAAAACATTAATGAGAGAGCGAAACATTGATGGGCTACCTCCTGCATGCCCCCTACTGGGGATTGAGCCCACAAGCAGGGCATGTCCCCTGACTGGGAATTGAACTGTAACCTCTTGGTTCATAGATCGACACTCAACCACTGAGCCACCCCAGCCGGGCTCAATCTCCTTTCTTATAAGCTAGTTTGAGTTGAGTTTTCCCTCACTTTCAAGAGTTCTGGTAGTCACCATATTAAGAAGCCAAGCACACAAAAAAGCCATCGCCTTCACTCACAAGACAGGAGCTCCGAGGGGAGGCCCAGCTCCCTGGGTTAAGACTCTCACAGTGCAGATGGGACTCTCGGGGCAGCGTTTGCTCCCCCTAAATGATTCTGCGGGCTTTCCCTGGCCTCCATGGTTCCGGTCCAGCCCTGTGTGAGCCTGCGAACAGCCAGCCCTGTGTGATGGAATTTCGTTCCCAGGCCCAGCGGGCGCGGGGCGGCCAGGCTTGTCGCAGGTGCCAGGACAAATGTGTTTGGCCATCGCGGGCAGAGGAGTCTGCAGAGAGGAAGGGCCCGGAGAGAGCGGGGCGCCGGGTTAAAAGGAGCCCCGGGCGGGCGGCAGGAGAGATTGGGGTTGCACCTCTATTAGCTGGTGGCTTGGGGGCCAGGAACGTGAGCGCCCGGGGCTCCGCTTTCTCATTACTGAGACAAGGGGCCGAAACGATCCAGCAGCCCCTCCAGCCGCAGATCATGGCTCACGGTGTGGAGCGCCGGCCGGCCCGCCTGGGACATGTCTGGAGTGAGGACGAGGGATAGTGTCCTGCCTGTCCCCCGGGCGCCCGGTGGCGGGAGAGCCAGGGCAGCCCTGTCTGCTGCTCCAATGCCCGGTGGGCTGCTCTCCCGCGCTGGCATCCATGCACGCGGCTCTGGACGTGCCAGGGACAGCCTGGCACACGAGGAGATAAGACGAGGTAGCGTAACACAGACTGAATGACTGCAGCCTCCAGTACCCATCACAGAGCTTTCCTGTGTTTTTAAACCGACACCCGTGCTGACTTGACCGGGGAGAAGGTGCATGGGGCGGGGCCTGTGCGGGGAGCCACGCGAACCATGACACGAGCGGGAAGCCGCCCTGCAGGCGGAGGCCGGCCACGCTCCAGGCCACGGCGCTCTCGGGAAGGGGCAGGCGCTCGTCAAAGTCTCTGACGTGCGGGGAGATGCAGCTGGATCCGGAGGAATTTCTGCTCGCGGCCAGGAGTGAGCTTTCCTGCGTGGACTTCCCGCCCAGTCAGGCACAGTCAGCGACGGAGACACGCCCGGCGGCACAGGCCCCAGAAGGAGGGTGGGGAGGGCATGGGAGGGAGCGGAGTGGGCCCTTACAGACGGCCTGTCCTGTCCCTCAGATCCGGATGCCCGCCTCCCCCCTTCCTTTTCCTGTTCTGTGCAATGCCTCTCACTCACACCTGCTGACACACCCACCACAAAGCACCGACACGGGGGCTCGGGGCGGGAGGCAGTGCTGGGGGCTCAGGGGCCTCTGGGAGGGGCTGTGCTGATGGTCTCTAGGTTGAGTCCCTCCCTGGATCCTGCTGCACACGAGAGAACTCAGGCTACAGCTGAACGAATCGCTCTCTGTCCTGAGGTCACTGCACGTTTGCACGTCTGCGGGGTCAGTAGGGGCGCCGCCTGGCCAGGGGACAGGGAGGCTGATGACAGGCCGGGAGGTGCCCCCACCCCCCACCCTGTTCCTTCTCCACAAGCCTCTCTCTCCTCAGTGTTTCCCAGCCTGTGCTCCCGGGAGACCCAGGCTCCTCTAGGAGTGCCCCCCACCCTATCTCTGGCTTCCGAGGCAGGTGGTGGGGAGGGGGCAGGGGGGGTTCTGGGCCCCAAACCCTCCAACACCATGTGCTGTTGCTGGCCTGTCCACTGGCACTCACTCAGAGATGTCATTTGCAAATGAGATGAGCTCTCAAACACGACTGACAAACCACTGGACCCGTGTGTGTCTTCAGTTCCGTTCTCACGTTAAACTGGACACGGGGGACTCCAGGCGCCCCGGCCACCTGGTTTCTTCTCTCTGTGCGGGGGGAGGTGAGGGGTCGTGATGAGCCTGAGCTCATTGCAGGGTGAGGGCCCATTTCTCCAGTTCAGAACCTGCTACGGACTCCAGGTCTAAACCCATGGACAGGGCTGAGGAGCCTGCCAGGTGTGGACAAGCCCACGTTCTGAGGACCCGCTCGGGAGCAGGTGAGTGTGTGCAGGTGTGAGGACAAGCCCACGCGCTCTGAGGGCCTCACTCAGGAGCAGGTGAGCTTCTGCATCTGCTCCCAAGTGGCCGGAACCCAGGACCTTGTCACTCACCAAATGGGCCTCCCCGTGGAATGAGCAGGCCCTCCTTTGCTTCAACTAGTTGCCGGCAGCCCGAGCGGCACAGGAGGGATGGCGAAGCGAGCTCACACCCTGCCGGCTGCTGGGTGTAGATGGAACGGAGTGACCATCTGCGCCAAACAATTATCGGCCGTCTCCCCCGACTGCTCCCCGTGTGCTGGCGCAGGCTGAGGG
>NW_006291504.1:1369016-1380063 GCF_000327345.1 Myotis davidii | reverse complement strand
CCTCCCTCAGAGGCTCGGGGCCTGCTGAGCGGACAGGTGCTGCCGCGCGATGGCCACGGGCAGTGGCGCCGCCTGTCCGGGAGCTGACATCTATATCTCCATCTCGCTGCGTTTTAAAGCCGTCGTGACATCAGGAATTCCTCTGTAACTCGGTGTCACACGCATCTTGGTCGCCCTGGCAGCCCGGGAGCACATAGCTGGGCCGCAGCTGCCCCGCCCTTCGGCTGAGGGGCTCACCTTGCCCCCCGGGACAGCGGGGCGTTACTAACCAGCTGTGCCTCCTGCTGGGGTGTTGGCCCCCTCCCCGGACGGGAGAAATGATGACCTCAGGACTGCTGACCAGTGGGGAACAGAGCGATGGGTTGGTGTGTTCTTGTGCACGTTCTTCATGGGTGTGTATCTGTCGCTTTTGCACCCCCGCCCAGCCCGAAGCCGCTGAAGCCCTCACCGCGGGGGTCCCATTCTTCCTCTTGACGTTTGTGCCTTTGTTTCTTCAAAGGACAAAGTGAGCAAGGCCTCCCTGTGTCTCCTGAGGGTCCTCCCAGGGCCTGTCTGTTGAAACACTCGAGTGACAAGTGCTACGGGTGGGATTAGACCAGTTCAGGAAAGTAAGTTCTAAAAAACATAGACTGGAGAGCCCGAGGACAAAGGCAAGTGAGCATGTCCCGTGAGCAGGACAAGGGAACGCAGCAAGCGACCAGCACGCTGTTTGGGTCTGACGCGTGTGTTAAAAATCCATGTGTTTCATCTGCATGCTTCCTATTTTGAAATCGTGTGTTCCTCATATCAGTGTCTGGATGTACCACCCTCCCCTGCTTGTCGACCGCACACAGTGGATTTCACCAGTGGGCCTCTGCTAACCGCTACACTTTCCCATGTCCGTCATCCGCCTGCGATTGGGCACCGTCCCGGCTCTCCTTTGCCTCCCATGCTTGGCATCACAGAGGGGCAGGAGCAGACCACGTGCTGCCCCGTTTCCCTAAGCTGCCCATGCCCACTCCGCGGCTTCCCGAATGAGTATCCTCCCCACTTGCGTGAATAAACAGTGTGTGGTGTCCCGTCCGGAAGGCCTCGCGTTGTCTCCAGGGGCTGGGATGGTGCTAGAGTGCAAAAGGGCACCGACATTCAGTGACGTATGAAGTTAGATCCGGTTAGCTGGGAGCTCTGAGTTTTCTTGAAACCGTTCAGGGTTCATAGATTTCAGTTCGTTGCTTTTCTCTTTTTAAAATATGTTTTTATTGTTTCAGAGAGGAAGGGAGAGACACAACAATGATGAGAGAGAATCACAGATCAGTTGCCTCCTGCAGGGCCCACCCCAGGGATGGATCCTGCAACCTGGACCTGTTCCCTCACCCAGAATCGAACCGTGACCTCCTGCTTCATAGTTCGATGCTCCACCCCTGAGCCCCGCTGGCTGGGCCGTTGCTTCTCCTTGTTGAGTCTTGCTGTACAGATTCTGTCCTACCTCTCTGCTTCCTCCTTGGCTGGAGGCAGAGGGAGGCAGGAGATGAGGTGAGTGGGCAAGTCCATGTTCCCAACGCTTGTGAAGATCTTTGTGACGCACAGAAGAGCCGGAGTTCTTGCTTTCCATCTGCTCGTGGGAGACAGGCTCGGGGGTGGGGGGTGGGGGTGAGTGATTCGTTTATGTTATTGAAGGAGAGAGGAGACTTGAGGACAGCACGGCCTCCTGGCATTGTGCTTCCTGTGGGGTGTGCGGCGCAGCTCAGTGACATCTGCTCTCCAAAACCTCGCACTTGCCTTTCCAGAGCGAGTGCATTTTGTGATGTGGAGAAATCAACGGAAGGTATTTGGTCAAATCAAAGAATGGGGAGCCATAACGTTAGTCCTCAGAGCACAGCACAATAGTCCCTTGTTCTCCGGGCCACTACTTCCACTTGCACGGTCTCTCTCTGGGGAAAAACCTCCAAGTGCCTTTATCCCAGGGTGATGCACTGTTAGTGCCTTCGCACGCATTCGTTTCGGGAATTCTGTATGGAGGAAGTCAGCTGTTATTTCCCCAGCATGTTCAAGGTGTCACTGAAAATCACACATACAACCGTCAGTGCACAACAAACTGTGTGGCTGCTTGTACGGAACTCCCCCAGCGAAGCCCCAGAAACCCGAGGGGCAGGCTGCACGGTGCTATTTTTAAAAATCCTTTGTCGTTTACTGAAAGGCAGGCATAGCAGCTACATCCTGAAAAAGGCCCTTGGTTGGGACTCTGTACTGTGCTAATCCTTTCCATGTGGCCTGGTCCCACTTGGCAATTAGTCAAGGGGCGTGCCTTTCAGCTCTCCAGGCCGAAGTGGAACACCTGGCGATGGGCAGCAGCAAGTGGGATTTTAGGTCGCGCCCCCTTCCACGGTGCGTCTGTGCTATGCTGTGAGCCTACTAAGGGACAAGCACTCGCGATTGCCAGGCCAACCCAAAACTTTTTATTAGAGGCTGTTATTTAAAGAATGGTTGTTATTGTGACCTGTAAACATCTAGAATTTGATTAGGATTAGGGGAAGTGCGCGAGCTTAGTTTTTTCCTTGGAGGCTATCTTTCTATTTTGACAATTCACCCCAATTTAAAGAGAAAATGTTTTTATTGATTTTTTAGAGGGAGAGGGATAGATAGAAACATTGATAAAAGAGAAACATCGATCAGCTGCCTTCTGCACACCCCCTACCCCTGGGCATGTGCCCTGACCAGGAATTGAACCAGGAACCAGGAACCACTGAGTCATACCGGCCGGGCTCACCCCAATATTTATATTCAAGAAAATATAGGGAGTGTATACTTTGTCTCTGAGGTGCCCAATACAATACAGACAGTCCCTGGGTTACGTTGGACTTGATGGACGTCGTTTCATGGTTATGTCGCCATCTCCCATTTATTTATAAAAAAAAGTTTCGTCATTTCGATGTATGTACATATGTGCCTTATGTTTTTATTATCTATTTACCACAAGTAAAGGCCAGGAATTGTTTTTTTTTTTTTTACTGTTTCACTTCATTACTGCTGTGCATGTGCTCATGTGAGTGAGGTAGGTGCTTATGTAGGTGGGTTCTGACTTACGGCAGAAATTGCGTTCATGTCGCCGCGGGAACGGATCTCCCAGGTCACCCGAGGACCTGCTGTATCATTAACCACGCTGGGCTATTGAGCGCTTGCAGTTTGGCTCATGTGGGTGATAAGACAGCACTGCTTTAGACCTTTTCCTTTAGATCTTTCAGTGGTTGCTCACTTGTCATCACCGGAAGAAGCAGGAGTGGGAGGGGAGAGGTCTGCTGTGCCAGGTGCAAAGCACTTTTTGAGATGCGTGTTTGCAGAGCTAAGTGAGTTTGTGGACCCTGAATTCTTTGAGGTTGGCCTTCAGGGTGTTGGTGAACTTGGCAGTCGGCTCACCTCCTGTGATCCTGTGGGTTATCTCTGGGTCTTTACCCTTTAGACGAACACGGTTCAATAGGAATAGAATGTGAACCACATATACAACTTAAAAATTCCCGTGGCCACATTAAAAAGGGAAAAAGAAACAGGACTCGTTGATTTTAATGATACATTTTATTTAACGCAACATAAAAAAATACCCTTTAGAATGTAATCAATGTAATGGGACATTTTACATGTTTCATGGTTTGAAATCTGGCATGTATTTTATACGTCCAGTGCACCTCAAATTGTATGAGCCACTTTTTAGGTACTTAGTGGCCACAGGTGGCTGCTGTCCAGGTTGGAATGGAGATTTTGACTTCAGTCCTCAAATAGGCAAAGGGGTGATCTAAACTGGGGTTCATAATAAAGATAAACCATGTCCTAGTTATGCTCAAGTTTATGAGAGATCAGAGTAAAATGTAAACATAGATTCCTAGGAACTTTATAAACCTGGATTGGTGTATATCTCCAGAAGCCTAACTGGAGGTAAAAGGGAAAGGAATGAGTGTCATTGATCACCGAAAAGGCAGCACCAGGAATTGTGCTGGTTGAGTTACATAAGTTTCATTAAATCCTCACAATAACCTGAGGAGTGTTCTTATTGTCCTATTGAATGTTAGTGAAACTGAGACGCTGGATTAGGAAGTCTGCCCAGAGAAACACAGTGACGAATCCATCGCTGAGCTGGGATTCTACCTGAGCCCACACTGCTGACTCGCCGACACGGCTTCATTCGTCCCTAGATCTTAGCTCATCCTGTACCCAAGGAGATTTAACCTCAGATTTACCAAAAAGACTTGACCAGGAAGCCTTCTAGTGCAAGTCAAGAAACCATGCGCACCACACAATTTCCAAGCATAGTTTCTATTTTCTAAGTTTTATGGCCTTTGTTACACATCCAGAAAAAGATGTGAAGAAAAACAGAGAGCCATCTTGTAAATAATGAACAGATAGATATGTAGATCAATAGATAGACTATATTTTGTGGGTGGGAAGTACTGTTGACACAACGGCTTATAGCCAGATGCTGTCCTTGGATGAGATTGGGCATTTGCTTCCCGTGTCCTCTGTCAATCTTCTCATTGAACCCTCTCCGAGTCCCTGGTATGTTTATCGGTTAGGGAATCTCCTTCCAACTATGAAGACAACGTGGAGTCCAGGAAACAGCTCCGGGATCTGACCTGTTCGTTCGCAGGACTCTGAGCCTGCCTCTCCTTTCCAAAGGGCTTGCTCTCTTGCACCGCAGTCAGGCCATTTTGCTTGTTGGAGATACCCAGGTGGGATGCCTCAAGGCACCTGGTGTGGAGGGCGGCTCTGCAGGAAAATGCATGGGGACTGAGGACTTCCAGCCTTTGAAGGGCGTGGGGAGAGAGCAGGGCCTTTGGAGCAGCAGTTCTCAACCTGTGGGTCGTGACCCCTTTGGGGGTTGCCTAAGACCATCGGAAAACACATATATAATTACATATTGTTTTTGTGATTAATCACTATGCTTTAATTATGTTCAATTTGTAACAATGACATTGGGGGTCACCACAACATGAGGAACCATATTAAAGGGTCGCGGCATTAGGAAGGTTGAGAACCACTGCACTAGAGGGAAGACGGCAAATCGAACACATGCCAAACGACACACACATGAGTGCCAGGTCATCGCTGTGGAAGGTCAGCATGTACCGCCGAGCAGACACGCTCTCATTAGTTCAGGATCTTCAAAGGGCAGCACTGGGCCCTGCCGGCGGCTTTACTAACTCCCAGGGCAACTGCCCCAGAGTGCCTTCCCTAAAATCCACAGGGCGCGGGGATGAAGGTCCTGGCTGCGCGTGGAAATTAAATGCACAGGAAGGTAAACTCTTTTTTTTATTTTTTAAATTTCTTTGTTGGTTAAGGTATTACAAATGTGTCCTCATGAAGAGATCAACCAAAGGACTTGTATGCATGCATATAAGCCAAACCAATGGACACGGACAACAGGGGGATGAGAGAATGAGGAAGGCAAACTCTTGCCCCTCGTCACAGGCAGCCCCTGTGAACCACACCGTCAGCTGCACCCTCACTTCCAGAGACAGACCCTCTTTCTGGAGACTTTCCACCCGCAGACCAAGAGGAAGCCAAAGCGCGGCTCCCGAGCCGAGCGGAGAACCGTGCAGTGGGCCACGTGCGTTTTCTTCATGTTTAGGAGTGGAGACGGGTAATCAAACCACGGCCACAGAGGAATCAGACAGGATTCTATGAGCATGTAGCACGGTGTGTTCTGCTGGGGTCCTTGTGTTTGTGTTGTTGAGTCCTTGCTGCTCTTGTGAGTAGCCTTCCACAGGGAGACAGAAATACCCAGACAGGGCTACCCCCAATGCAAGCCGCATGGCCGCGGAGTTGGGTGTGCGAGTGGAATTGTGTTCTTTATAGCAGCGGTTTTAGCCCCGTGCCCTGGCTTAGATTGATCATCGAACTTGGGGAAGGGAAAGAATTTCCCTCCGGGGGGGACTGGCAATTATTTCTCAGTTGTTTCTGCCCTGCCCGGGAGCAGGGAGGCACTATCATCTTTAGGATCAGGTGAGCTGAGCAGACATGATCAATTCCCGGGATTGGCTGTGCCGTCACTGCGGGGAGGGAGGCAGTCCTCCTTGATCACTTCCACACTGAGAGCTGTCATCTGGAACTGGACCAGGACATAAAACTCAGAGCCCCTAATGACAACCACAAAGAGATCAAGAGACCAATGAAGGTGTGAAGTCGTGGAGAGAGGTAGGGTAGTACAAAAGGCGGGGGTGCGGGCCTTGTGTGTGCCTGTCCTGCCCCCTCTAATGAGGCGCAGCTCTGGGTAACCCGTGTTAGGTCCTAACGCATCGTGTGTCTGGAGTGTTCTGTCAGGACCTGAGGAGTAACGTGACATGGCAGACGCCGTGGAAGGTAACGAGTCAAATTCTCTCTACTGCCGATCGCTTGGTAGGAATCGCAGGCGTGAAGAAGGCTGCGTGTTCACCATCCGTGGAAGCAAATGTGCTCCATGGGCTCATCGCACAGGGAGCGGTATTTTTTCTTTTAATTAAAAAAGGTATTTCTATTTACTTCAGAGAGGAAGAGAGAGGGATAGAAACATCAGTGATGAGAGAGAATCATCTAACTGCCGCCTCCTACATGACCTCTACTGGGGATTGAGCCCGCAACCCGGGAATGTGCCCTTGACTGGGACTCAAACCCTGACCTCCTGGTTCATAGGTCGACACTCAACCACTGAGCCACACCAGCCGGGCAGGGGAGCTGTATTTGACAATTTCTTGGGTTTGTGGAGAACTGGGCCAAATCCCATCGGTGAAATTGTCCCCTCACTGATTCCTCGGCTCTTTGCTCCCTGGAGCTTTACTCTTTGGTTCTATTTCTGTCCTCCAGACATTCCGGCTTACTGGTGCCTTCCTTTCTTCTTTGCAATTTAATTCAAACCAACAGACACTTACTTGGAATTTATTAAGAAGGTCCTAATTATTGTCCACGAGCCTATTCTCAGGCCTGCACAGTCCACTCTCCACAAACAGCTGGGGTGACCTGTAAAAGCCTAAGTGAAGACTGTGTCTGCTTAAAATCCCCTAAAAATCTCCCAAACGTCCTCCCCTCACCTCAAGGTTCTCCATGATGATGAGTCCCCTTCACATTCCAACCCATGTCACCTGACTCCCCGGTCACTCAGTGCGCTCTAGCCACACCCATTTTCTTGCTGCTCCTTGAATACACCCGCCTCATCCCTGCCTCGGAGCGGGATCTAGGAGGAATCTAGGAGGAATCTAGTTTGGGAGTTAAGAGACGAGTGCTTCGAGGAGGAGGGCGTGGCCAACCTGTGGAGGGTTACTGAGAGTTGAGTATGTTGGTTAAGAATCATGCATTAACTTTGGAAAGATGGAGAGGAGATCATTGGAGACTGACAATAGTGATTTCTCTGATGGGAGCGGACGCTCCATTGTAGTGGGTGGAGGAGAGAAAAGGAGGTGAGACACAGGAGGACATCATTGGAGTCAACTCTTTCGAGACGTTTGCTATGAAGGAGAACAGAGCAAGGAAGCAGGAGCTGGAGGAGAATGTGTAATAAGGGCCAGTGTTGTTCCGTTATTTATTAGTAGAGGCTTGGCCTGTGCCCTCTCGCAATCCGGGACCCCTCGCGGGATGTCAGAGAGCTGGTTTCAGCCCGATCCCCACCAGCCAGGCCGAGGGACCCCACCAGAGCATGAATCCATGCACCGGGCCTCTAGTATGCACATAAGGTCTTTGTTAATCTCTTCCTGCTCTCCCCCTCCCCGCTTCCTTCTGAGATTCATCAGTCCTTTCCATGTTCTCATGCCTGTGTGTTGAGTGCCTGCCCCCTGGTGGTCATTGTGCGTCATAGCTACCGGCTGGTCGCTTAGGCTTTTATATATAGAGATAGAGGATGACTAACCAAGCATGTTTTGCTGTGATGGGCTGCTTTAGAGGAGAGTCTCTGAGATGCAGGGAAGAAGTGGTTATGATCACAACACCTCCAGAAGGAGAGGAGGAAGGGGAGTTTGTGCAGAAGGTTATACCTGTTCCCTTAGTCACAGGGTGGAGGCTGGGAGCACGGATAGAGGTGTGGGCAGGCTGCCAGCACAGGTTGAGGGAGACAATGGAATTCCTTTTTGATGGTTTTTATTTCCTTAAAGAAGTGGGAGGCAAAGTCAACAATTACGAGGGAGGGGATGGGAAGGGATGCTGTGCATTTGAGCAGAAGGAACAGTGAACTGGTCTTTATGGAAAGTGCGCTGAGTAGTGGAGCGCAGCAGGATTCCCTGGAAGAGCTGAGTCCCATGAAGCATTTGTGGTCATGACTTCAAGAGGAAACAGGAATGTGTGTTCTTCCTGGCGACATCGACAGCTGGAAGCAGGCTGACAATAGCCTGGGTGTGACCTGGGTTCCAATCCTGCTCTGTTTCTCACAAGCTATTAGATATTTTGGAAAAAATGATGGGACCTTTCTCAACATCAGTTTCTTTATATAGATGGAGATAATGGAAACCGGAAATAATGTCTATGATTATTATTTCCACCCAGAATCAGTCCTCAGAAATTAACTCTTCAATTTACCTCTCAGTGAATGCCAACTTGCTGGCACCTCAAAGGTATTGGGGGGGGCCCTGGAAGTGCACTGAAGGGCACAGTGATGGTCCCAGACTGTGCACCCTGGAGGTGGCAGCACCCACACTGCCCAGGGGCACAGAAGACTTGGGGCTTTCCTAGGTGAGGTGGTGGCCAAGGGTTTCCCAGGATTGAGGAGCAGTAATAAAAGTATGTTCCTTAGAAAATAAAAAAACATCCAGTGTTTTGCTACTAGTTCTGCTCCTGAAGTGACACGCCGAAGTGACTTCCTTGAATTGCTATCTCATTTGGCCTTCTTTATGCATATCCAGCTTGATTCTTCTCCCCATGAATGGAAGAGGAGGATATAAATCTGTGGAAGAAAATCCCACAACAGCCCATTTAAAAGCAATGGAATTGTGTAAGAAAAAAAGAGAGTTTTTTTGAGCAAAACACAGTTCAGCTACCAGGCGAGTTAGCCTGGCAATCTGGTGATGTGTCCTGCCCGACTTCACACACGTACACGCCTAGACCTATTCGTACCACCTCCATCCCATGGGCCCATCACCCAAATTCAACTACTATGTCCTTCACTTATGCAGGTGTCTGGGAATCCCAGATATCATGGCATCTTATTTAAAAATAGTTTCGTATGGTTTTCTAAGAGGTAAAGGCTATTTAGAAAATATAGCCATAATGTCATCATGAAACCTGCGACATTTAGCATTGATTTCTTAATATTATCAAATATCCAGTCAGCGCTCATACTTCTAGTTGTCCCACAGTTTTCTCAGTCTTTTTGTTTGTACTGTTTATGCTGTTGCTTCCAATTCAGATTTAAGACCGCAGGGTTTTCACTGAGCCTCTTTGATCTGTTTCCCTCTTGTCGTTCTTTATGATAGAATTTTTTTGGAGAGAGAGAAGTGTTACAGTGGAATATGAGCAAGGACAGTTTACTCTAAATGCCATCGTTTGGGTAACCTGAACTTGGTGCAGATGCAGAGGCCTCATGAAATTACAGTTTTGATAATTGAGACAGAGATAAAACTCCAAGAAAGGGAAGTACTCCATCATAGCAAGATGACAAAATATATTTTAAGAGCCCTGGAAAGTGGCGTTGTAATGAATTCATAACTTGGCACAATTCTGCATTTTTGGATAGGAGAGAATAAATGAATTAATAAAAATAAAGGTGCCTTTGTACTCATGTGAATGAATCCCTTTTCAACCGGTAGATTTGGTTTTGAGCATTGATTCCATTTAGTTTTAATATTTAGTCATTTGCATGAAGAATTCCAATAGGGGTAAAAAAGAAGTGCAAATAACATTTTAGCCAGGTTGAAATCAATAAATAAAGGGTATTTACAAAGGAAAAAAATGGATTTTGGAAATAATCTGCTTCTGATCTTAATTGATTCCATTGCTAAGGTTATTTGAAAACTATCAGACTATCCCATCAGTTTTATCAGACTTCAGGAGCGCTTGCTCATACATTTAGCCTTCGAATAGCAGTCTGACATGAATGAACAATGACATGGAAATTTAGAAATATGAGCAGCACTCATGGTGGGAAAGAGAAAAGAACATGGCTCATATTCCTTCACTCTTGGCTGCTGAAAACCCAAACTGCCAACCCAGCCTCACCCTCGTCTAGAGCACTCCTGGTGGTACTCGTATTCGTACTGGATGAGCTGGTGCTCATTCCTACTCACCTGTCCTCAGGCTGTGAAGGTCAATGACTTGTAGCCCAGCACCGATAGGCTCAGTGTGAGGAACACGGGCACAGCTCCTCTTGCCATGTAGGTGCCCAATGTCCTCTAGATGTGACCTTGAACATTCTGTAAGTGCCAGGTCTTTGGCTTGAGACTGGATAACTGGACTCAGTGACCAGGATGGACTGTGTCAGGGTTGTGTAGGGTACGATGGTGCGGGACAGAGAGCTTTCCTGCCCCTCCGGAGACGATGGGTTTGTGTGTCGTCTGCTGCTCCTGACTCTCAGTATTTACAATCTGCCGAAAAGTCTTTTCCTTTGGGGCTCCGGTCTTGCTTTGTTTCCCCGGGTTCTTTTTCAGGCATAAGGGTTCTACCCCTGAACCCCAACTAATATCTGGGTCCCTAGGGCCCTCCAGAGATTTCTCCATTGGCCTCTGATGAGGGCATCATCCTCTCCCGAGGTGTCCCTCTGCTGCTCTGGGAACTCGGGGCTTCCTGAACATTGGTGGCATCCACAGGCCTCCTGCCTGCTGGACCGCATGCCCGTGCTGGCGGGGCCCTGACCCTTCCTGCTGCAGTGCTGCACCGTGGCCAGCCGTGGCCTGTGCGAGGCCGGTAACGTGGGGAAGGAAGCGTAGCGTGGAGACCTTTCCCAAGCCACACCTCCTTGAGCTCCATTCTCTAGCCTTCGGATATACATTTACCAAAACACACCTGGATGGCAATTTAAAAAATTCTGGTAGAGAATTTGATGTGCTTGAAGTTGAATAGTAGAACTATGGAGACCCCTGGCTCTGCACATTAGGAAATGAATTCACCTCTCTCCACCTGAGAGACC
>NW_006291504.1:1348646-1368839 GCF_000327345.1 Myotis davidii | reverse complement strand
CACCATGGCATAAGGGTTCTACACCTGAACCCCAACTAATATCTGGGTCCCTAGGGCCCTCCAGAGATTTCTCCATTGGCCTCTGATGAGGGCATCATCCTCATCAGAGTGAGGCGAGAGTGAGTCCTACGCAGGCACCCAAGCATCACCATGCTACCTTCCTATAATTCCTTCCCTTTTCCTCTCCTCTTCTGGTACCTGCTCTGTTTCTAGATGCCCGTTCAGAAAACATCTCCCGGTAGAAGGTCTCCTTCCATTCAACTCAAATCAACCTATGCAGATAGGTGCCTGGAAATCAATTCACCATTTATGCCCAGACATGTACCACCTGTACTGAAATAAAAAAATTCCTATTAGTGTTGTGACCTTCTGGATTTTTTGCTCAGAAGTCTCCCAGTTGGTGAAAAATAAGCAGTGGTTATAGACAATGCTTGGGTGCCTGCGTAGGACTCACTCTCGCCTTCACAACTTTTCCCAGTAGCAGCTAGATCTTTGTCTAGGTTTTTATCCTGTATCAGTTAGGTTCCTGTCAAGAGAGGAGGTACCTGCCCAGCCGGTGTGGCCCAGTGGTTGAGCATTGACCCATAAACCAGGAGGTCACGGTTCAATTCCTGGTCAGGGCACATGCCCGAATTAACGGCTTGATCCCCAGTGGGAGGTATGCAGGAGGAGCCGATCCATGATTCTCTCTCATCACTGACGTTTCTATCTCTCTCTCTCTCTCCCTTCCTCTCTCCAAAATCAGTAAAAACATATTTTTTTAAAAAGAAAGGAGGTGTATACTTGTGTTTCAAGCAGAGAGGAGCTTAATTTGGGGATTGGCTGCACAGCTGTTCGAAGCTTGACAGAGCAAAAGGGGACACTCAGGTAGCCAGAGCTCAGGACCGGCTGAAAGCAGCCACCATGCCTAAGGCTGGGGCACAGGGAAGAAGTGAGGTCACCAGGACAGTCAACTGAGACTCAAGAGACGCTAACAAGTAAGCTTCTGCTAGGACCCAAGTTCCATGAGGGCAGAAAGTATTGGTTTCCGATGAATCCCACGTGCTGATGACATAGGAGGTCCTCCATTCATATCCAGTGAATGAATCAATGAAATAAAGAAATGTTTTGTTACGGAATTCCAGGGAAAAAGTTTCCTCCTTCTGCTGAGAGAGGCGTCAGAAAAGACCTTGTCTCTCTTCCGGCTCCTGTGGCCCAACAGTGGGCAGCCTGGAACTGTTGGTGCCATTTGGCCACCAGATAAAAGACTTGGATGGAAGTGGCCTGTTCCGTAGAAGGCAGGGTGGAGGGATGGAGAGAGCTTGGGTTCTTGCTTCATGACGTTTTCGAGTTGCTCAATCGAATAGACCCTGAACCCTATCTCTCCCCGGTGATAGGGCACCCGGTGATAACCAGCTTCCTCAACGATTTAAAACAACATCCGAACTCATAGAGCGGCTCAGGTGCCGCTTCTCTGGTGCCTGCGCTGGTTTCCTTTCAGATCAAGGGTAAGGGGTTAGTTGGGGAATGAGTCTAATCCTGGTGTCCCCGCGGCTGATCCCTTCCGTAGGCAAACGTACTAGTGGATTAGCCCTAAAGCTTGACCGAGAACTGGGGCTGCTCTTCAGGGGGTGATATCTGATTGGTTGTAGTTTCTGCACCCAATGGTTTCATAATAGAAATAAAACACCTGGCGCAATGTTCACTAAACATTAATTTCCCTCCCCCCTCCCCCCATCCATAGCCTTAGGTGCAGCGTAATCTCTGTAAGCTGAGAACTGGGGGCCAATTTCCAGGACCATTTACGCCATGAAGTTCATTCTCTTTTTAAACTTGGACTTCCGCCCCACCTCCATTAGGCTTATTTGCCACTAAGGACGCCTTATTCCTGCATTTCTTAGTATGTGCATGTAGGAGGCCACCATTAAGGGCGCAAGGACATTTCAGTTGGTACAAAGCTTGGGATTTATTTGTTTGATTTATTAAAAATACACCCTAGCCTGGGGTCTCGGGGTGTGCATACAAAATACTTCAATTAGATTCAAACCAGCAGTTACATTTCCTGTTACAAAAACGAAATACCCCCAAACCCACCCAATACGGAATGCAGCAAAAGCAGAAGGCCAGGCCCGCTGCCATCTCTTCAAGGTCAGTGAGCTGGCAGGCCGGGCCAGGAAGGGGAGGGAGCTGCCAAGCAGAACTGGCCTCGTGAGCTGAGTGTTCCGCGAACTTGTCATTTAAAGGGCACTGGCCATCCATTCCTCAAACCCACCCTCAAAAAGGAAAGCCAACAGATCTTTATTTCCACACTATGCATCAGAGCAGCCCAAATAGGGTACTTTTGGGTGAAAAATCACCTTAAATATAAAACCATACAACCTGGGCTAATTAAAAAGAGAGGGTGGTTAGTCATTAATATTTTAATATAAATCAATCGATCGTTTCCTCCAATGGCTTAGTTGAGATCAATCTTCTGAGTGAATGGACATGTTATTGGTGGGAGAGAGAGGAGGGGGTTTCGGATTCCGCAGTATCGCGGGGAAAGACAAGTGGGCCCGGGTGAGGGGTTTGGTGAATTTGGGTAGAACTGCTGTTCATGAAGATGTTGGGTGCCAGGCTCCTGGGAGTCAGGGGGCCAGTGCCAAGAGTAGGAGAACATTTAAAAAATCTCTCCACTTCATTTACTTGCCAGTTCTGACCAATGCAGAATTGAAGGCCTTCCCAGAGAAATTCTCTTGGGTCTTCGTAGATCTAGCTGGGCGACCCTAATATGAAACTACCGCATGTTTTTATTGCGATGGTATTTCAGAAGATGAGAGCGCATGTCTAGCGATCCTGAAATTGGAATAGAACAGGATTCAGGGGCCAAGTGAGATTGGCTGACTTTGCAGTAGAGCAGTGGCTCTCAAACCTGAATCCCCCGGGAGACTTGCTTGAGGGGTTTCGGAGTTAGTAGATCTGCGGGGGCTGGAGGGTTTGCATTTCTAACCAGCTCCCACGGATGCTGGTCTGCTGGTCCAGCAATGGCACTTTCTTTTTTTAAAATATATTTTTTATTGATTTCAGAGAGGAAGGGAGAGGGAGAGAGAAACATCAATGACGAGAGAGAATCATTGATCAGCTGCCTCCTGCACGCCTCCTACTGGGGATCAAGCCCACAACCTGGCCTGTGCCCTGACCAGGAATCCAACCGTGACCTCCTGGTTCATAGGTCGATGCTCAACCACTGAGCCACGTGGCCGGCAGCAATGGCACTTGGGGAACCACGGCAGGCCAGCTGCAAGCAGAGAATATTGCCGGCGGAGCCTAAGCCGAGGGTCGCTTTGAGAAAAGAGTTTTGGAGCGGACACTGAAATGCTTACACGTATGTATTAGTTTCCTAGAGCTGCGGTGACAGGTCCCAAAAGCTGGTGGCTTCAAACAACAAAACTGCATTGCCTCGCGGTTCTGGAGCCTGGAGGTCCAGGACGGAGGGCCCAGCAGGGCCGAGCTCTCTGGCGGCTCCAGGGGAGGACCCCGCCCGCCCTGCCTCTCGTAGCCTCTGGTCTGCGGGCATCCTGACGTTGCTAGGCTTGTAGATGCAGCACTCCATCACATAACCATCTTCTGCCCCAGTTTCTTCACGTTCTCCTCTCAGTGTGTGTCTATATCCAAACTTCCCCTTCTTTTTTTTAAAAAATATATTTTTATTGATTTCAGAGAGGAAGGAAAGGGAGAGCGAGAGAGAAACATCAATGACGAGAGAGAATACTGATGGGCTGCCTCCTGCAGGCCCCCCACGGGGGATGGAGCCCACAGCCCGGCATGTGCCCTGACTGGGAATCGAACTGTGACCTCCTGGTTCATAGGTTGAGGCTCAACCACCGAGCCACACCGGCCGGGCCAAACTTCCCTTCTTGAAGGGACACAGTCCTATTGGGTTGGGCCGCTCCATGACTTCATGTGAACTTATCTCTGAAAATACCCTCTTTGCAAATAAGTAACATTCGGAGGTCCTGAGGGTTAGGACTTCAAAATGCCCTTTCCCGGGAACACAATTCAACCGTGACCAAGAGTTTAGCATCACCATCGCCTAGTTGCAAAAAAACACCGTAGGCTCTGTAGGCGTTCGGTGCTATGCAAAATAAATTCACTAGGCACAGATACACAGTGCCTACTGCAGGCTTTGTTGGTAGCAGAAGACATGGTAGGAAAGTATAACAATTTAAGGAGTATAGTCAGGCTCCTACACTTGGGACTCTTCTTTGGTTCTGTCTGAAATGGTTATTATTTTCTTACATATGATACCACAACATGTGTCCATACCTTTATTTTTATTGTAGAGTTATTGCCGTGTATTATGGTTATGTATGTTATATATATGTATGTTATATATATGTATGTTATATAGTTATGTATGTTAGTCTTTGCACACTGTGAGCTGCTGGAAGGCAGGGACTGGGTTGAAATCATATTTATAGTCACAGGGCCTGGCACATAGTAGGTGCTCAGTTTGGTGAAGGAGAAATCCATGCTGAGTTCAGAGCAGCCGGGGAGTGCGGCAGGCATCGCCCAGTCTCTGCTCCTCAGCAGGCGGAGGAGAGAGAAGGTGTGAGCAGAGAGGGGGGTGGTGCCAAGGTGTGAGCAGAGAGAGGGGTGGTGCTGCCAGAGCCGCCCTCCCCAGGTGAGGAAGGCCTTTGAAGTCTCAGTGTCATTTAAAAAATGAATGTGCCTTTTGCAGTCAGCTCCACAACACATCCGTGGTTGTTTGCATCACAACAATGCTTTTCGGGTATTAAATATATTTAATGTATTAAAGCAAAAATAATATTTCAAATTCCTGGGATAAGCTCCTGGCTTTCTCCCCCCGCATTCCAGCCTCTCAACGGGAGGAAGGCGTCACCCCTGGCAGATGTGCTGTGTTGATCTGTGTGTGCGCACCGCCGGGCATCCTGCCGGGCACCCAGCACAGAGCCCAGGGGTGGGGAGCCCCGCGGGTGGGGTGAGGGGGGAGTCGCAGGGGACAGGAAGCTGGGCCGGGCTACAGCAGCTCTGATGGACTTGGCGGAGGTGGTGGAGACCGGGAAGGACGCAGGACCTTGGAGAGGGCAGGGCTCCCTGAAGGTGGTGAGCGAGTTCAGTGCGGCGGGCACGTGACGGGGGTGGGGCGCACACCTTTCCTTGTCCTCCTTTTGGGGACAGTGGGTGGGAGGGTAGCAGAGAATAAGCAAAGAAAGGGAAGAGCCGAAGGAAGGAAACCCGCTGGGAGCCTCGAGGGCTTTGACGTGTAGAATGTGAGGCCCATTTCTTGAAAGAGAGACCACGTGTGGATGCCCGGGACAAGGGAAACGCACTGGGGTCCTCAGAGAGGTACGGGGAGATGGAAACAGTGGGGGACACGGCCTCTCCAGGGACATTGAGAGCCTGTTGGAGGAGGATGGCCGGTCCGGGTAAGGTGCAGGGGGACGGCCTCCGCCTCTGCGGGTCTGTAGAACCTCCGGGGGCGGGGGCGCCTTACTGAAAGCCCTCGCTCCTCCCAGAACAAGCGCGAAGCATCTCCCTTCACCCATGGACACCCCCCCCCCCCCCCGGCGCCTCACGTCTGCCTTCCCCAGGGGGTGCGCTCAGTGTGTCCGTGAGTCCTTCACGCCGTAATTCATTCAGGATTTCGGTTCTAACTGCTCTGCTTCTGGAAATCAAGGAGTGGCATTTACACATCATCTGTAATCAGTTGTTTAGCTATTGCCTGAGACCGTTTCTTTAACACACACACAGACACACACACACCACACACACCACACACACACACCACACCACACATACACCACACACACACCACACCACACATACACCACACACACACCACACCACACATACACCACACACACACCACACCACACATACACCACACACACACCACACCACACATACACCACACACACACCACACCACACATACACCACACACACACCACACCACACATACACCACACACACACCACACCACACATACACCACACACACACCACACCACACATACACCACACACACACCACACCACACATACACCACACACACACCACACCACACATACACCACACACACACCACACCACACATACACCACACACACACCACACCACACATACACCACACACACACCACACCACACATACACCACACACACACCACACCACACATACACCACACACACACCACACCACACATACACCACACACACACCACACCACACATACACCACACACACACCACACCACACATACACCACACACACACCACACCACACATACACCACACACACACCACACCACACATACACCACACACACACCACACCACACATACACCACACACACACCACACCACACATACACCACACACACACCACACCACACATACACCACACACACACCACACCACACATACACCACACACACACCACACCACACATACACCACACACACACCACACCACACATACACCACACACACACCACACCACACATACACCACACACACACCACACCACACATACACCACACACACACCACACCACACATACACCACATACATACATGTACACACACACATTGCTTTTAGGAGGGCAATTAGGGCACCACAATGTTGCTCTTAGCGTTTGGCCCAAGAACTCCGCGTTTCCCTACCGTCTGCGACCATCTGCGATGGCTTCTCAGGAGGAGCCCTCCCCCGGAAGGCGGCTGTGCACATGAGCTCCGGCTCCCGCTGAGGGATTGCACAGCGATCCTTCTAGATGGAAGGAAAGCGGACGGCAGGGAGAGAGGTGGAACAGGAACGCGGGGCCTTCACGGCGTCTGCGGGCAGCTGCGGCCGTGCTGTCGGCTGGGGCTCGGGCCCTGCTCCGGGCAAAGCTGCTGAGCTCCAGTATTTCATGCGTCTGGGACTCGGTGGCTCCAACTGCAAAGCTGCCCGAAGGAATCGTCTTCTCAAGCCTTAGCTGTCCCTCCAAAGCTCACGTCTCACTGAGAGGGGCACCCAGCGAGGTCTTCGTGCAAGTGCATCCCATAGTCCCTCCGGGAAACGCGGGTCCAGGCACCGCTGGTGAAACGGAAACCCTGGCCCAGTGGCCTTCCTCCCAGACACCCCAGGGCACACCGTGTGCTTCCGGGGGAGCGGCCCTCCTTCAGGATGAAGTCAGTTCCCAGGGGTTCGTCCCTCACTGGGGCCAGGAGGCACACTAGGTGGCAGAAGCAGTAAGAGTTCTTTCTTTTAATAAAACTATTATCTAATATTTCTACAGGCATTGCGTGGCTACATGTACAGGCATTGCGTGGTTAAATGTACGGGCATTGCGTGGTTAAATGTACGGGCATTGCGTGGTTAAATAGAATTCTGCCAAAAGTCATTGCCTAGTCCAGTGATGGTGAACCTATAACACGCGGGTCAGAGGTGACACGCAAACTCATTTTTTTGATTGATTTTTCTTTGTTAAATGGCATTTAAATATATAAAATAAATATCAAAAATATAAGTCTTTGTTTTACTATGGTTGCAAATATCAAAAAATTTCTATATGTGACACAGCAGCAGAGTTAAGTTAGGGTTTTTCAAAATGCTGACACGCCGAGCTCAAAAGGTTCGCCATCACTGGGCTAGTCCTTGCCCGGAGGAGCAGAGAAGGCAGGTCACATTGCCAGGAGTCTCCCAGCTCTGGGATTCTAGTTAAAAAGGATAGGTATGGCTATTTGCTGAAAATGATCTTGACTGTTTTCCCTCCTGGGTGTCCAGTGAGTCACACTTGTTGACCTACTTGCTTTTGTGAGAAGCATATCGAATGCATGATCTGGTTCCTGCAGGATGTAGGAAGCATGCTAACTCTGATTACTCATGAGCCGCAGGGCTGATCCGCAACACCAGGGAGGGCATCCTTCTTGCTTCGGGGCTGTTCCTTTAAGAGTCATTATCTTGCTAGTAATGACCACCAGGACTCGAGTGGGCGTGCTTACCGCAAAAGGACGACGGAATCTGCGTGCCCTTGAGAATGGTAAGTCCTGTGAGGGTCACCCAAAGGCGCGGGGACGAGGAGCTGGGCCACGTTGCTTAGTTGTGGCTAATGAGGGAGCTGTTCCCTCCCAAGCACAAAGAAGACGCGCTCTCTCCCGCTCCTTCCGGCTCAGAAAGTCCTAAGCCAACTTCTCTCACCCTTGGCCAAGCGCCTGCCCTTGAGGAGGCAGAAAGGAGTCCAGCTCTGCCATGTTCACTCACGTTACTCTCTGTCCAATGTACATGGGCAGCTCACGTGCAGTGAACAAAGAATGTGTATTTTAAAAAACAATTGTGTGCAGAATGACGCATATGCCACTTAGACAAAAGTTCCTAATCACATTGTTCACATCTTGAATGCATTTTTACTATATTTTGTCCGCCTGCTTTGTTAGCTAGCGAGAGGGGCCCATGTATTGGTTGTATAGAGCAGCCGCAACAAATCCGCGCAAATGTGGTGCCTTAAAGAGAATAACAGAAAGTTATTCTCTCACCGTCTGGAGGCCGGAGTCTGAAATGAAGGTGAGGGCAGGGCCACACGTCCCCAGGGGCTCTGGGGGACCCTCCGGGGCTGCAGACTGGGCTTGGCCTGCGGGGCGCCTCGCGCTGATCGTGGTCTCGGTCTCACGCGGCTTCTCTGCCTCTGGCTCCTCTTTCGTCTCCTGTGAGAACGCTGCCCTTGGACACAGGGCCCACCAGGACCCCGGGTGCTCTCATCTTGAGATCTTTAATGACAAACGTCTGGAAAGATCCTTCTTCTAAATAAGGCCACACTTACATCCCGGGCAGGATGAGGGCGGACCTCTTGGGGGTCCCCATTCAACCGACTGCAGTGCGCTAACACTTCGGCCGCAGCTGTCCACCTGCAGCTCCTTGCACGGCCGCTTTTTATTTCATGTAGTGTTTTGGGTGATGTTAGTAGGTGCTGGCGGTTCAGGATTCCCCCACTGATGATTTCTCTCATCATTATGTAATTGCCTCCTGATGCTTCTCCCATTTTTTTTAAAGATCTAGTTGCCTGATAGGAATATAGTTTTTCTCACTCTCTTGGGTGGGTATATAATATTCTATCATTTTATCTAAACGTTTTGTGTTGTACTGTCTTCTAGAAATGTCTTTTTGAAAATAACTCTTATCGTTGGACTAAAATCTTTAAAAAGCTCATTTAGAAGTAGGGGATATAGTGCAATCCGCCTTCATACACCCATAACCAGCTCTATCATTTATTAATATTTTATTGCATTTGCTTCCCCAAACTCTTTAAAAACGTTTCTTCTCTCTTTGTTTTCTTTGCAGAAGAATTGTAAAGCCCTTTCCAGGCATCATGTCCGTTTACCGCTGTACTTTGCACGCATTTCTAAATGCTGTGAACATTTTCTTTTTTATAGAGCAAAATACAATCATCACATCCAACACATTCCTATGACACCCAGGATGTAACCCAATGCCTCCAATTTCCCGCGCTTTCTTGCACTTGGCCACTTGTGTCTGGGCCTGAGCGAGGTCGGTGTAACGAAGGTGGTGGTTGTGTCTGGCGTTTCTTTAAGACAGGACCGCCCCCCCTTCTTTTCTGCTGTTGACTTGGTGCCAGGACAGGTGTTTCCTGCAGAACGCCCCAGACTTTGTGTTTTTTAAGTGTGTTTCCTTTGCGGTACCGTTTACCTTGTTCTGCAACCCCCTGTATTTCCTTAGAACAGAAATCACTCCATCTGAGAGCTTCTGTCTTTTAACTGGCGAGTGTGTTCCGTTTACACTGATTGGGTTGCTCGTGTCCAAAACCGATTTCTACTGTCTCCTCCTGTGCTTTCTGCTTTTTCTTTGCTTCTTTTTGCCACCTTTCCTCCTCTTCTTTTCTCCCTTTATCCTCCGTTAAACATTCGGTTTGAATTTTTTAGTGGCTGTCCTTAAAATTTTAAAATGACCATTTGACCAGACGAAATCTATAAATAATCAATATCTTTACTATTTTCTTTAAAATCCTTCTTTCCCTCCCTCCTTCCCTTCTCCCTCCCTTTCTCTCTTACGATTTTCTTAATAGCATTTTCCCCTCTAGAAGTTACTTTATTATAAGAACACAGTATGTAATACAGATAACATACAAAATATGTGTTAATTGACTGTTCATGTTATTGGTAAGGCTTCCAGTCAACATGAGGCTATTACGTTTGGGGGAGTAAAAAGTTATACACAGATTTTTGGCTGCACAGAAAGTCAGCAGCCCTAACCCCCGTGTAGCTCAAGGTCAACTGTAGCTGTAAATCTCCCTTTTACCATCTTTCCCAGCTTCTCGGCTCCTCTTACACTTCAGTGAAAATGCTTCCCTTTCTTCCCTGCATCAAACAGCTGATCTGCCTGGGACTCCCCCTTGCCCAGGCTGTGAAGGGGCAGAGCGCGCTGTCTGCAGTACAGACATTGCAACAGTCGACACCACGGTGAGCTGTGCAGCTCCATCCCACAGGAAACCTAGATCCCCATTGACCATAACTCCTGGGCAGGTCTACATGTTCCAGAAACAGATCGGAACTATTTCCCCTTTTACTCTGGAGACACTCCAGAGAAGTCTCTCATTTGAGGATGAACGATTGATTATTTTTCAAAGGTAGGGGAGCTGGTTTCTGCCCAGATGAAAGGAGTGGGAGCCCACCAGCCCTGTGCAAGCGTCCTCCCTCCTCTTCAGCTGACAGAGGGGCGATAGAATCGACCCCAGGCCTCTTCCTGCGGGAATCCCACGGACATCTCCGTGATGCCAGAGCAGGAAACAGGAAACCCGAGCACAGCGATGCTGAGGGTGACCCAGGGGACCCCTCGTTTGGAGGGGGGCGTGTGCCCCTTCAGCCTCCTTCCTCCGTCTCCGAGACCTGCCCGGGCTGCCTGGCTGCCAGTTGCTGGCTGGAGAACGTGCAACGTGGGAGCTTTGTAAGCACTTCCGTTCCCTTTTCTTGGTTCCAAAGCTTGTTTATGTTTCATTATCTTTTTCATCCAAGGGAACACGAGCTATTGGGGTGCTCAGAGCACGGCTGCTTGGCTCGGCTGCAGGAACTCTCACATGGTGGCAGGACTGATTTTCTCCATGCAAAGCACAAAATTTTGCTGTTCAGTCAACTTTCTTCTCTTCCGCTTGCTCAGGAGAAAGGGATTCTTGGTTATTTGCCCACAGCTCTCTCTTCACACCGGAAGCGAGGACCGAAGAGCGGCTCTGACACGAGGCAGCCACACGGTTTGGTGTCCTGGGTGTGCAAAGAGGCCCCTCCTCTGCAAGGGTAAAACCTGGAATTAAAAAAGACACGGCGTTTCACTCGCCAGCATTCCGCAAGGTCAAAGAAATGCCAAACCTAACAGCTGCCGGACACTGTGCCCTGCAGGTCAATGCATTAAAGTTTTGTTGGACCAGGAAGAGGAAGGAATTCCAGAACTTCAAGTCCCCACATGGAACTGCCCCTCAGGACAAGTCTGGACGAGGGCAGCAGGCTGGAGCGCCTCCAAGCCAGTTGGCGGGTCCCGGGTAACTCATTTCTGGGCCCCCCCGAGCTGTTTGTCTACAGCACCACAGGGTCAGAGGGAGTTAATCATTAGCGAGTGTGAGGAGTGTCAGTGCAACAAGGCGAGATCGCAGTCCTCTCTGCTTGACACAATTTTAAGTGTTTGTCAGAATTGAAAACACAACATGACCGCAGAATGCTGAAGTAGCATGCGATTTGGGAGCAGTTATTCGCTTTCCAGCACTGAAGTTCTCATTGTTTTCCTAAAGAAAGAGTCTTTGCAGAATAAATTCTCTGCCAGGGCCACCTGGTCCTGCTGCGGAGATGATGAGGGCCCAGCTGTGACGCTAGTAGGGCCCCTGCTTGTCTCCTGGGCCGGGGATCAGAGCGAGTCCAAGACTTCTCTCTGGATGAGATCACAGGATCCCCGAGCCCTGAAACTCTGGGGTCAGCTGGGATGGCAAGGAACTTTCCAGGAGGCATAAAAGGATGAATGTTCTTTGGGCTCCTCTGAACCCTGGTTGAGAAAAGGTGATCACCCTAACACATAAGCAAGAATTCCGGCAGCCAAAGGAATGAGAAGGCACTCAGCCAAGCTCACCCCGATAGCGCTGAGTCCCAGGTCTCAGGTGTCTCTGAAAATCACATGGGACAGTCGGTAAAACGACAAAGTTCTTCCAAAAAGGCTCACAGCTGGACTTCATCTTCTGGGACACAGCGCCCCTCAGATAAACATTTCTCTAGTTAACGTCTCATCATGCGTTCACCTTGTTGCTCAGTCCACAAAGTCTGGACACATGGGGCCAGCTACCAAATCCTCCTCTCTTCCCACGGCCGTTGGCTTACTTCAGCCCTTGTAATCCTAGCTAGTCCTTATGACCCTCACATTTAGACAGGACACTGTTGGAGTCACCCCTTTCAATGAAGGCTTGACCCCAGTGCTCCCCTGTAAGTTCTGTGCACCCCTTCCCAGTGGGTAAAGGCCAGCCCCTGGGTGTGCTCTGTCATTTGCTTCCTAAGTAGGGCTCTGCCTTCCACGCCAGCCTCATTTCCATTCTCTCTAGCCTCACCCCACACACTGGAGACTCCACATTATGAAGGAGTCATACCTTTTGGCTCCTTCCAGCTGCCCCTCTACCTAGGATACCCGTGCATGGCCAACTTGAAAACTCCATCTCGTTGCCCTGAGGAAGCTGTTCTCTTGTTGCCATTCTCTCGGGCCTCTCCCCTACCTCCACCCCCTGAACTGTTACCCTCCTTACATCGCTCAGGCGCCCGTCTATTGTCTACAAAGCACTTGCCACCTGTATAAGCAGCACTTGTCTATTATGTCTGTCTCCTTTCCCAGGCGACAAGATTCCAGAAGGCTAGGTCTGTCATGTTCATTTTGGCAGCCCCGTCTCTAACGCACTGCTACTGAGAGCTGTAGAAGTCAGTCGTAGGGCCCGGGACTGGAGGCGAGGCGGCTGTTAGCATTTATGTTCCAGTAGATAAACTTGGTTCCAAACGCCATGCGTGGTTGGATGGTAAAGTGAAGTGATTCCAACTCAGTCATTCTCAGCCTTGCTTACTTTGCAATCACGTGGAGGTCTTTAAACAGGCACCGAGGAGAAGCTGATGGAAGAGGAGCCAGTCTGCCTGGGGACCTTTTGGGGGAACGCCCTGGTCCCCTTTCCCGAGGTCCTGTTTTCTGTCCGAATCGGTTTGGGGGTGTGGCAGGACCTCAGGACTTAGAACAGGGCCTGAGGAGAGGTTCATGTGTCTAAGTTTGAGATCCTAGCTCTAACTGAGCCCACACAGGAGGGAGGAACCTGTGTGCTTGGTGTCTCCCTGCTGTGGTGTCTTTCTCATTCGTAACTTTCTACGGCTTCAAATATGGAGACCAAATCCAGTTAGACATTCAGGCCAGTTATGGGAGAAGCTCTCAACCCTGGCCTCGCAGTAGAATCATTACTCAGGAAACTTACAAACACGGATGCCTGGGCCTCCACCGTGAGCTTAGAGAACACGCTGACTTCCTACACACCCTGGACGCAGTCTCCACGTGCACCTCACTCTGGCAGGAGGGATCTTTTCTTAAAGGTTGTCAGGAGAGAAAGAAGGAGAGAAATTGGGAGAACAGAAAGGGATAAAACTGGGGAGGAGAAAAGAATTACACATGACACATAGGAACGTTACCGATGGCGGTTTAGGTCCCATTCAATGACACCAAATAAGCCTCAGGAAACGGCTTGCACTTCCTGGTTCCAGGTGCTGATCCCGATGTTTGATAACAACTGCCAGATGTGAAGGGGCAGCCCAGACTGGCTACTCCGTGCAGACACGGCCCTCACGCTTTAGGGCATCCGGGAGAGGAGCGTAGTCAGCGGGGGCGCCTCTCCTTCGTACCCGGGCAGAGGCTCAGGGTCTTACCCACGTGTCCGAACACAGTTGGTGGCCCCGTGATTAACTAGCGCAGGAGCGGTTCCTGGATGCTGTGTCCTTCTATGGTACAGAGACACAACTCCTGTAGTGATGGAGGGCCCTGTACCGTTCCTTTCCTTGGTCCTCTTCTCTTTTCCTCTTCTTCCTCCTCTCCTCTCCTCTCCTCTCCTCTCCTCTCTTTCCTTCATTTTTTTTTCCTGTCAGTATGTGACTCTGGATGTCCAAATCCAAATATCACTTGCTCTATGATAATCACATGATCAACATAGTTTATATGCCCGTCAATGAAAACTGCCAGAGAGTATAAACAGTTTTCTGTGTAACCATGATTCAAAGTCCCATTTAAAGGCGCAGAGAAGGAAGTCAGATACAGAGCACCACCCTTCGGGGCCCATGGAAAGTGGGGGCTCAGGCCCGGCTGGGTGGCGGGCGGACCTTGGATGAGAACCGGGGAGAGCTGTGTCACACTCAGCACAGGCGTCCCCTCCTCTGATACCGGACACGAGGACACCCACCTGGGCAGGTTCTGATGGGAACAAATGAGATCAGCTACGTCACAGGTCTGGCGCGTCCCCGGCACGGGGCAGGCTCAGTAGCGGTGACCGTGCCAGCATGGAGGCAGCGCCTGCAATCCTGCCACGTGACCTGGAGAAGCTGTTCAGCTTCCTCACCCCCTTTCACGTTTCTTAGTTTTGTGTTTCCCAGGGCTGCAAGGCTGGGTGGGTGGTGAGTAAATGCTGTGCTTTGCTGGTACTTACTTGGCACGCGTCTCCTCTCACGCACCCCGTTGTGTCTTGGAGGGCAGGGGTCGTGTTTCACATCCCTTAATTATCATTAACGGCCGCTAGGACGTGCTTGGTGGTTTGTATACTGTTGGTGCTCACTCAGTGCTGCCTGATGATAATGGATCCAGTGACAGCCGTGGTGCCAGGAAGCGAAGGTAGATCCTCGATTCAGCCGTGATGGGACGGGCACGGCAGCCCGGGGGTTGCGGGAGGAGAAGTCTTTCTCTCTGTCTGGACTCCCTCTCCATCCCACAGCCAGGCGCCCTCGGCTCTCGCTGCATGAAGGCAGACAGGTCAGCGGGTGTAAATACGTCATCACCACGGCAACCCCCTCCTCCCCTGCTCTGTGTACAGAACCCCCCTGGGCAGAGGCCTTCTCACTCTGACTCCTGCTGAGATCTCTGTGAGCACTGAGCGTCCTCACTAGTAAGTACACACACCGCGCTCATAGCGCAGCCATCGGTGCGTGTGCGGGTCTGGGGCACTAAGTATGCCTACTGTGTGCAGCCATCGGTGCGTGTGCGGGTCTGGGGCACTAAGTATGCCTACTGTGTGCAGCCATCGGTGCGTGTGCGGGTCTGGGGCACTAAGTATGCCTACTGTGTGCAGCCATCGGTGCGTGTGCGGGTCTGGGGCACTAAGTATGCCTACTGTGTGCAGCCATCGGTGCGTGTGCGGGTCTGGGGCACTAAGTATGCCTACTGTGTGCAGCCATCAGTGCGTGTGCGGGTCTAGGGCATTAAGCACACCTACTGTGTGCAGCCACCCCCACCGTCATTTCAGAACGTTTTCATCGGAACCTGATTTCAATGAAACTCTGTCTCCATTATATGCCAACGCCCCACTCCGCCTCCCATCTCCTGGCAGCCACCAGTCGACTTTCTCCCTCTGTAAGCTGACACTCTAGATCAGTGATGGCAAACCTTTTGAGCTCGGCGTGTCAGCATTTTGAAAAACCCTAACTTAACTCTGGCGCCGTGTCACATATAGACATTTTTTGATATTTGCAACCACAGTAAAACAAAGACTTATAGTTTTGATATCTATTTTATATATTTAAATGCCATTTAACAAAGAAAAATCAACCAAAAAAATGAGTTCACATGTCACCTCTGACACACGTGTCATAGGTTCGCCATCACTGCTCTAGATGCCTCATATAATGGGGACGATGCAGCATTTGTCTTTTGGCGACTGACATTTTCCTAGCACGCAAGGCTCACCCCTGCTGTGGCGTTGTCCAAACTCCTTCCTCTTTGGGACAGAGTGGTGGCCCTGGTCTGTATGCACCACATTTTATGTGTCCAGTCACCTGGTGATGGCCCTCTAGGTGGTGTCTGCATCTTGGCTATTGTGAGGGATGCTGTTATAAACATGGGTGTACGCTTTGCTCTCACACTAGTATAGACTATGATTATGCACTTGCTACTGTAAAGATATATTTTTTAAAAGAGCTATTGATTTCATACAGGAAGGGAGAGGGAGAGAGTTAGAAACATCAATGATGAGAGAGAATCATGGATCAGCTGCCTCCTGCGTGCCCCAGTATGGGGATGGAGCCAGCAACCTGGGCCTGTGCCCTGACTGGGAATTGAACCTGACCTCCTGGCTCATAGATCAATGCTCCACCCCTGAGGCACGCAGGACGGGCTCAGGTTAGTTCTTTTCAGGGGAGGATGAAGGCTGTCGCCATTCCTGGGTGATAGATCTTGGTTTCCTGTTGTTCTATCTGCATCACTATATGAAGTATTTCCTCTTTAAGGGAAATTCAATTTAAATTTTATGCCCATGGGGACCTGTGTGCATGACACACACCTCTGTGTAAGTCCCCTGTATTCAGGGAAATATTTGAAAAGAGTCCTTACAGCTTAAAAATGAAAGCTCGGGAATTGCCTGCTTCGGTTAGATTCACCCAAAAAAGAAAAATGTGAAAAATGAGACAGACTTCAAATAAGATACAAGCTACTCATTCCAGACAACTGCCCTCCCCACCCCACACCCCAACCCTGCCAGGCCACATTGGGGACCGAGCTGGCAACACGGACATGTGCCCTTGGCTGGAATCAAACCATGACCTCCTGGTTCATAGGTCAGGGGTAACAGTGGGTGGCAGTGGGTGAGGTGTCGCGTGTGGGGGGGGGGGGGGGGGGGTCATCTTTTTTGATTATGTATATTTGCTTCCGACATTAGTGGGCCCTAGTACCACAGCCAAAACAAAGACAAGGAAGTAAAACAAACAAGTGGATGCCAACCAAAACAAAAGAAAGGCTTTCATCATGTAGGTACGACCAGCTGGATGGTAATGCAGTTCTCAGCTGACATGGTGATGCTATGCAAGAAACCAGCTGTGTTCTCCATAACCTACCCAGTCCTCTGTCCCGTTACAACACACCTAGCCAGCGTCAGGCAGCTCTGTCCCTCCCACCCCCGTTCCCACCCTGGTCACCTCAGGGACAGGCAGTGTGAGCACAGGACCCATGGGGGCCTGAGTCTCAGACAACCTGTCTGTGGGGACAGGGTCATGTTGGATGTGGGGACAGGGTCGTGTTGGATGTGGGGACAGGGTCGTGTTGGATGTGGGGACAGGGTCATGTTGGATGTGGGGCCCTGGTAGATGAATGCCTGGCACCGTGGAAACCCTCGACGTGTAGTGATTGGAGGAAAAATGAGTGAGGTAGGAGCATCTCTGTGACCAGACATACACATTAACAATCGATACATACTATTGATTTCCCTTTACAGATGGAAAGACTGTGTTATTGAGAGATGAATCGATTCACGTGGGCTCAGCCAGCTGGTAGTTAACGTCAGGAACAGGACCAGACTTTGCGTGTCCAGGCTCAGAGCCGAAAGCGCCTGTGCTGGATTTATGCACTTGCCGACCCATCTCTGCGCATGGCCGCTTTGATAAATCAGCTCCATTAGAAGCAGGCGCTGTCATGGCCTCCCCGAGACACGGCCTCCCGAGGTTACACACTGTGAGGTTTCCCACAGTGAGGTTGCTGGTTTATGGCTCCCTGTCTGTGTGGGTCTGTGTTTGTAAACCCGCACAAACAGGTTGCAGACAGGAGCAGCAACCATGTGACTGGCGCTGGAGACATGGCCATTTTGAGAAGACCTCAAGTATGGAGTCATCAAGTATGGAGGTGCATCTCCCAGGAGGTCATGGTCAGCCTGGCTTAGAAATAAGCAGTGGAACTAGGGGTTTGTTTTGCTGTTTAGTCATCAGAAATCACACACACACACACACACACAGCAGGGGGAGTTTCTGGGAATCTTGATCTGGAAAACAGTAATTATAACAACATTCCAGCCTTTACGACATCTGGAAGTAACCATCATGTTCTGGGAAACTTGACTTGCATTAGATATTTTCTTAAACCATTTCTTTCCCATTTAGTATTCATATGGCTTTTGTTTTCCTGTAATACTTTTCTTTTTGATTATAAATTTAATACATGAAAAATTTGCAAGAACTTGGGGAAGATATGTATAGATATAAAGACAAAATAAAAACCACCATGAACAATTCACTATCTAGAAGTAACTATTGTCAACATTCTGGGGTATACTCTTCTATTCTCTCATCCTATCTAATAATAGACAAACATGGTAATTGACCGTACCTTCGCTACACCTCCCATTGGCTAATCAGCAAGATATGCAAATTAACCGCCAACAAAGATGGCGGTTAATTTGCATACGTAGGCACGAAGCGGCAGAGCGAAGACTGAAGGCGGCTCCCACCAGAGCAACAAAGGCTTGAAGGTGGCTCTGGCTGGAGTGAAGGCCTGGGTCCCGGGTGCTGGAGGAAAACCGGTGCCGGCAGCCAGGGGAAGGGAAGGCCTATTGCACGAATCTTTTCATGCAACAGGCCTCTAGTCCTATATAATAAAAGGCTAATATTCAAATCAACCAAATAGTAGAACTACCAGTCACTATGACACGCACTAGCCACCAGGGGGCAGATGCTCAATGCAGGAGCTGCCTCCTGGAGGTCAGTGCGCTCCCACAGGGGGAGCACCATTCAGCCAGAAGCTGGGCTCATGGCTGGAGAGCACAGCAGCAGTGCGGGAGCCTCTCCTGACTCTGTAGCAGTGCCAAGGATGTCCGACTGACGGTTTAGACCCATGGGAAGCGGGCCTAAGCTGGCAGTTGGACATCCCCCAAGGGCTCCCAGACTGCGAGAGGTCACAGGCTGGGCTGAGGGACCCCTCGAGTGCACAAATTTTGTGCACCGGGCCTCTAGTAAATATATATATGTGTATGCACATATTCAAAGTTGGGGTCTACTATACATTTATTGTACAATCTGCCTTTTTTCACTTAAAGACGTATTGTGAGAATTTCTCCATGCAATTGAGTATCCTTCTAAAATACAGTTTTTTGAGGTGGCATTGTTTTCTACTGTATAGATGTACCATATCTACTTGATCATTAACCATTTCCTTATGGTACAGTTTTAACAGAATTCTGACTTCTATAGTTTGTATGCATGGTGAGTAATATAGCATCTATTTTTATATTTGTAGGCTTTCTTTTAGAAATGCATTTATTTGGAAAAATAAAGCATTTGACCTTAACTTTGAATCACTCTTTCACCTTGGGACCTTGGGATTAGAGCAAAAAATGAGAAAAAGAAGCAGGATAAAGAATGAAAACTATAAAACAACTTTTTCTCCCACTTCTCCCCTCTCCCTCTTTCCATCTCTCCCTCCCCCCTTCTTCCCTCTCTCCCTCCCCTCTCCCCTCCCTTCCTCTCTCCCTTGTTTTAATGAATGCCTACTGTGTGCTATTACAACAGGGAAGCCCCTGCTTTAGTAGACATGCCACAGACAGGGGGTGCCATGCGCCTATGGGGTTATGGCAGGAGAATGGAGAGACTAGCCACCTGAGATGGTTAACCCCGTAGGATGGGTAGAATCGGCAATCGCTGATCTGGGGGCCGGTTGGGGGCTGGTTTGAGGAGCGCCGCTGAAAGCGGTCTGTGTGAGCATGTGTGTGAATGTATGTGTGTGTGAGCATGCGTGCATACATTTTCATGGGTGGCCAAGGGCGTGCAGGAGAGAAGCGGGGTTGGATGAATTGAGGGTCCTTCACTTAGGGACTTGGGAGAGTCTCGGTGCTTTAATTCTCAGTTCATCCCTAAAAATGATAACATGCAATTTCTACTTTTCAGAATCCAAAGTGTCTTTCATGTCACATGACATTCATTCTTGCACCCAGATGTTGCATAAGCTCGCTCCCTTTTATCTCATGTATCCAGGGGTATCCACCGATTTGTAAAATCCTAATACCAGACAAATAAATGAAAGAAAAGAGGATTGCCAGCTCTTGTCTTCCAGTCTTTGCTTCTGTTTCTGGGACCAGGTTCCTGTCTCCGGAGCACGCTCCCCCTCAGCACGGAGGCAGCCGATGCATAAGCGTGACTACATCCTGTCTTGTCATTGTTGCATCTGCACCAACAGAAAGTCATGGGGCAGATGGGCTCAGGGCACTGCCTGACCA
>NW_006291504.1:1347134-1348570 GCF_000327345.1 Myotis davidii | reverse complement strand
GCGGTGGGGGGGTGGGGAAGGGTGGGGGTTCGGGTATCAGTCTCCTGCTGGAATGCGGGCCCTCTGCAGTATTGTCTCCCTCACTCCCACCCCCATTCCAGACTCTACCAGAACCAGATAAGCTGGCTCCACCAAATTCCTCATTACCATGGGAACTGCTCTCCTGTTGACATTTGACTCCTGAGATCCTCGCCAGGGCCAATTCGATTGCGGGCAGCTGGTGATCTTGCCTTGGGTGACATGCGTTAGTCAGACTTGGGGACAGAAACGTTTCTGAGGCCACGTCTTGTTGGCCAGTACCATGTTATCTCTGGTTTAGTTGCTCAAAACAAACATTCCACATAAAAAAGAGCTTGACAACTACACAAACACAGCTAGTCTATGCGGGGAGACAACTGCGTCTCTAGCAAATTCCCCATAAACCAGCAAAGCAAATACTTTGGGACAGAGTGGCAGGCTGTTCCCCTGAAGGACGGGAGGCAGCCGCGGGGGCTCTGACACAGGAGCAGATCCAGAAAAAGTAGGACACCCTGGAGGGGTTTGCCATCCATCAAGGCCGGGCTCCATCCCAGGCGAAGCGCAGTCAGAGCCTCCGGCCCCCGGAGCTGGGAGGCCGCCGGAGCGGACAGAGCCGGGCTGCAGGGCTGGCCGGGGAGACGGGGAGGACGCCCCACCCTCCGCCGCCTTCCCGGCCGGCCCCGGACCCAGGTGCTCCCTCCAATTTCATGCCTCCGTGCACCGGTCACCGCGCTGAACATGTGTCCTCGGAGGCCACCCTGCAGGAGGTCCCTGCCCTGCCAACACGCATGCGTGTGCGGAGGAGACACGTGCGGCTGGAGACAAGGAAGCTTCAAGGAGACGCTGAGCCCACAGAGCTCCGGCCTTGGGGCGGGGAGGACAGGCGTGTGAGCACCGGCCTCGCCAGCTGCCCGGAAACAGAGCCTGTGTCCTGGCGGGAGTGGCGGCTGCAGCCGGGGGGAAGGGCTGGCCAAGCCTCCCTCTGGGGTGCATGCACAGGCAGGCTCAGTGGTTGGCGCCCAGGCACAGGGGCCCTCCCCCCGGGAAGCACAGGAGCCCTCCCCCCGGGAAGCACAGGGGCCCTCCCCACGGGAAGCGGCAACATTTGCTCCTTTGATGTCTGCCTTTCTATGTCCAGGTGGCCCGAGCGTTTATTGGCTGAGGCACTTTTGTAAATACAAGCAAAACTCCTATAAATTTGAGAAAAATCAGTATGTATTTCCTCTAAGATGTCTTAAAAATATTCGTAGTACAGTTTGCACCGTTTAATCCTAGTAAGTAGCATTTAATTTTATTTTAAAACTAGTAGCCCTGCGCATGAATCTGTGCACCAGTAGCTCGCTGCCCTGCCCCCTCCTGTAGCTGCCCCGCCCCTGCTTGTACCTAGCTGGCCCACCCTCCTTCTGATCCATGATTGG
>NW_006291504.1:1344573-1347035 GCF_000327345.1 Myotis davidii | reverse complement strand
TCATAGCTTGCTGCCCTGCCCCCTCCTGTAGCTCTCTGCGCCCCCCTCCCCCTTGTAGCTCCCTGCCCCACCCTCCTGCTGATCCATGATCCGGTCTTACGCGTCAAGGTGTAACGACCATATGCATATTACATCTTTATTATATAGGATATTATTTCCTTATTTTCAAATATTTACATAGTTCAAAAGCACCATCTGTGAGAAGCCTTCCTCCCACCCTTCTTCCGGTACCCACTCCCCTTTCTTCGGTACCCTCTCCCCCTCCTTCCGCAACCCCATTTCCTCTAGAGCAGGGGTGGGCAAACTTTTTGACTCGAGGGCCACAATGGGTTCTTAAACTGGACTCAGAAGAAGGAGCTGTGGCCGTGTTTCCCGACGTTGCCATGTGAACACTGCTGCTGGTGAGGAGCGGAGGGGAGAGCAAGAGAACCCTCCGCTCTTTCGCTCTTTCGGCTCCGCGGGCCGGATGTGGCCCGCGGGCCGTAGTTTGCCCACGGCTGCTCTAGAGTCACGCAGTGCTGCTGGCTCCAGAAGAAGAACTGTCTTTTGTGCGTATTTACGTGGAATTGGATGAGGAAGGAGGCCATTGTCACTGGGAGCACAACAATATGTTCCCTGGAACGTGGAGGAAGACAGTGGCGTCGTCCCCGCCTGTGCCCTCTGTCCCTGTCCCTCCGCGTGGCTTTGCGTGACCAGCCTCCATCTCTGTGGCCCCTGCTCCTGCCCTCTCCGGAAGTGCTGCGGCGATGCTGCTCCCGTGGGCGCCGTAGATGCCACCTCCCCCACGGCTGCTTCTGCCTCTGTCTGCCTCCCCCGCCCCCCCCACCCCCCCAGGCCTCGTGCTGGGTGAGCTGGGCCTCCCGCCTTTGATGTCTCTTTACTGGGGCCTACTGCCTGCCCTCCCTTGACCGGGAGCCTGTCCTTCCCTGCCTGCCCCTCCCCCCTGCTGGTGGGGGGCTGCCTGGGAGCTCCAGGAGGCATTTGGGGCCGAGCGGCTGGGGCAGGTTCTCCCCGGATGGGGGGCAGCCAGGGGCAGATGAAGCGCAGATGAGGCGCTTCCCTCGCTGTGTTGAGCGGCCTCCTCCTTCCCCAGCAGGAAGGAGCCCGTTTCCGGCCACGGCTGCATGTCACATCGTCAGATAGGACACCCCTTGCTTTTCTACCTGATGGACTAACTGCTTTCAGTCCGAGGGCCCTGCAGGGACGGCCATTCTCAGGCCGAGAAAGGGCAGCGGGAGAGGGGCGCCAGCTCTGTCCGCGCCAGTACAGTGCTGCCTCTCACTCTGCCATCCTGCCTCTCTGACACCCTCACTGTCAACGCCCAGAAGACTGTGTGGAACGGGTGGCCCTGGACAGGCGGACGCTGAGGAAGCCGTTTCCCTGGCAACTGTAGCCATAGACAGGCTGGGGTCCAGGCCTCATCCTCCTTTCCCTCCTGCGGGTCCGGGAAGGAGGCCGGGCGACCGGTGTGAAGCTCACGGTGGGTCTCGCTGTGGTACCTCCCATCTCCGGGCTGGGCAGGCAGGTCCCTGTGCACGCCAGCCATCGAGTAGATTTTATGATTCTGGCGCCTTAGACAACCATCGAGTAGATTTTAATGAGAAACGGAGCACATTTTGCCGTTAGTTCTCAGACACAGACCAGCCCATTTACCTTCGAGGAGCTGGGAGAGGAAGGGTATGGCCCAGGAAGGCACCCGCGCACCTGTTGGCAGGTCGCTGCCCTTGCCGAGAGCGGCTCTGTCCTGGGCACATCAGAATGTTGCTGACAACGGCCAACAGCACCTCGGTTTTCTCCTTTTTAAAATTCAGACGAGCCCTCCACTAATCTGCTTCCTCCCCTAAAATTAGACGCAAGATCTAAAGTGGAAGTTTGTGGCTAATTTCAGTTTCCACGTTCAACAATATTTATGGTCTCTGGTTCCCCGGGAACTGCAGGGGGCGAGCAGATGTGGGAAGACGGTCCGTGCCCTCCAGGAGTCTGACACACAGCGGTGAGATCAGACAAATACGGCGCAATTACCGGGCAGGGAAGAAGGTGATGAATGGGCGACGCAGTGGTTATCGACCTGGCTGCACGGGGAGGCACCTGGGAGCTACATGAACGCCGGCCGGCGCGTCCCCGGAGGCTCTGATGGAATTGGTCTGGGTGCGGGACGCGGGCTGGGGGTTCAGAAGAGCTTGCCGGGTGAGCCCCATGCAGTCAAGTTTAAGAAGCACCGCAAGCAGCGTCCAGGGTCCATGTCCCAGGGACCCGGGTTCCCTTGGGATGAGAAAGGCTCGCGTGGGGCCGTGTCTGAGAACAGAAGTGGGTGTGATGCTGGCAGAGAAATATGGGGATAGACGCTCGGGGGGAGGAGGAAAGCCACGGAGGAGGAACTGGTGGGTTTTGGGAAAACGCGAGCAGACCAGCTCCACGCAGGCTGGAGTAGGCCGCCCCAGAGGCAGATGGGTGCTGGGGGG
>NW_006291504.1:1343953-1344538 GCF_000327345.1 Myotis davidii | reverse complement strand
GCAGGGGTGAAGGACGCTGCGTGGGGAGCCTGGTGTAAGCTTGGCCTTTCTGTTCTGGGTGCTGATCTTGGGGTTGAGTCTCCTTCGGGAGGAACCAGACGGAAGACAGGAGCAGAGCTTATTTGGGGAGAAGGGGATGAGTTCCAGCTCTGACGGAACGGCCATATTGCAGTCAGGAGGAGCCTGAGATGACTCGGCGCAGCTCCTCTGTGTGGCCGTGGAGGAGGCCCCACGGCACTGACCTGCGAGGTGACACGGCCGCGTGGTGGGCTGCTGTGATCGAGGCCCGTGGGCCCAGTGGCGACGCCCAGCAGCGGAGGGCAGAGGTCGGGATGGCGCTCCAGCTCTGAGAATAATTACCAGGGAGGTAATTAGGACTGGAGGGCCCGGGAGGAACAGGAGGGAGAAGGGAGAGGGACATTTAGAGGAAAGAGAACAGGAAACTAACGAGAGGCCTATCTGGGAGGGTCAGAATTCAGGGGCTCCAAAGCCAGCACACAGACGTTCACAGAGGAGGGTCAGCGCGCGAAATGCTGCAGAGAGGAGCCAGTGCCGGGGCCCAGATGGGACCCTCAGGGTGTGCCA
>NW_006291504.1:1340986-1343716 GCF_000327345.1 Myotis davidii | reverse complement strand
CTGGGTGCTGATGGAGGGCTGGGTGCTGATGGAGGGCTGGGTGCTGACGGAGGGCTGGGTGCTGACGGAGGGTGAGGTGCTGATGGAGGGTGAGGTGCTGACTGAGTGGTGGACGGTCATCGATGAAGGGCCTCTGAGGAAGCTACTGAGAGTTCTTGTTCTCACAGTCATTTCTCATGATCAGAACACAAACAGGTTGCAGTGAAAAATGCATTGACTAATTTGCTTTCTGGGGAGAAAAAAAAGCCTCCAATTCTACAATTTTGAGTAAGACAAGTGGAAAAAAAGACATTCCATGGTGTGACCTGGAAAAAATAAAACAAGTAGCTGCAAAGCAAGGCCACATGAGTTATCTCTCTCATGTTTACACCTAAGTCATTTAGAAGTAAGTGAGCCCGGACAGCGGGTGGGGACGTGGACAGAAGGTGTGTATCATATTGGACACGCCCCTCAGGAGAGGGGGCCAGGCGGGTGCAGGTGGGAGGAAGGGGAAGGACTGGGTTGTTCCTTTGGAGGCGCAGGCAGCACGCTGCGGGCTGTTCTGTGGCTCTGCTCGGCGGTGACAGTCCCTCGAGGCGCCATGCCCCCGCCGACCCCTCGGCAGCCCAGAGAGAGAGAGAGTTGGTGAGCAGGACAGACGCCGCCAACCACAGGAGAAAAGCTTTTTTATTACTCACGCCTCCGGGGGCCCTGTGCTGTCCAGAACGAATGTGCTCTCTGGAATTGTGGCCGCACACCTCCGGGCCGACGTGGCTGTTCGGATGCAAGCACACAGCACCGTCCCCAGGGACAGGAGGCTGTGTGGTGGAGCCACCCCTTTTCCAGCCCCTAGAGGGCACCCGGAACCACCTCCCCCAGTGTCGGTGTTACCTCCCAGCACCCCTGACCGGGCTGCCTTGTCTTGCATGCTTCTGGTGGTGGGGAGCTCACCACCTGCTAAGGCAGCCCATTCTGTTCTTAAGTGACTTTATTTTATTTATTTTTAATTTTTTTTATTGATTAATTACATATGTGTCCTTATCCCCCCATTCCTCCCTCCCCCACTCATGGCCTCACCCCCCTTTTGTCCATGTCCATTGGTTAGGCCTATATACTTGCATATAAGTCCTTTGGTTGATCTCTCCCCCTTTCTCCCACCCTCCCCTACCTTCCCTCCGAGGCCCGATGATCCGATCCATGCCTCTCCATCTCTGGATCTGTCCTTGTTCATCAGTCTATGTTGTTCTCTATAACCCGCAAATGAGTGAGATCATGTGGGATTTATCCTTCTCTGACTGGCTTATTTCACTTAGCACAATGCTCTCCAGCTCCACCCATGCTGTTTCTTAAGTGACTTTAGAACCTTGGGACGTTTTCCCATGTGTTGAGCCCTTCCTCTCTGTAGCCCCTGGCTTGCCCCTGGTCCGAGGTCTTACCTCTTTCAGAGTTCATCGTTCCCCTCAAAGTCTCTATTAACTTGACCTTGTGTTCTGCTACCGGAGCCATCGTTGTCATTTGCTTCATGAAATAAATTAAAAAACGGAAGAAAATCACAACTATGTTCAAATGCAAGTTCTTTGGTATAAGGTCAGGTCCCTCTGGGCCCTCTATCCCTTTAAGAGAGTCCTGGGTGGCAGCACCACATTGCTAACATGGTTTGCTCATTAATCTTAGCAGAGGGCGGCTCCTGTGAGCACTTTCCCTCAATCGAATGAGCCATTAGGCGCCCTTGACAAATGTGTTTGTGCAGCGCCTTCCGCTCTGGGCGCCGGGCCTCCCGGAGCAGCCTCCCGGTGTGAAGGCAAAGGTATCCCTCAACGGGTGTGTGTGGGTGGGGGGGAGGCGGGGGGGGGGCCCAGCTCCCAGCAAACGCCACGGCCACCACTTGCCAAGGGTCACTCGCATACAAGTCACAGTTCCCTGAGTTCATGGTCACGTTGGAGGCCACGCTCAGTATTTTCCAAGCAGCCACGTGCGTGTGAACTCCTGCCGGGCTGATGAGAACGGAGTCGGCTTCTGCAGGTTTCCCCGAGCTTACATTTCCGGTGGGGGCGCTGGTGGGTGGGTCTTTCCCACAAAACAAGAGGGGTCTCTGGGGGTAATTTCCACTTGTCTTTGGATTCCAGAGCCCTGTCCAGGGGTTCTGCCCCCACAGGTCAATATCCCGAATATCCAAAATGCTTACCTTCCTTTTTTGTTTTTATTCTGTGTTTTTCAGCGTTTCAGGAATCTGGGTGACTGTTTTCAGTCCCGTCCACTCATGGGACAGTTCACATTGTTATTTTTGTCCACAGTAACTACGAAACATGCAAATGAGCTGCAAATGATTTTCTCCTGTACATAGATTTTTTAGGCGATTCTTCCTTCTTCCTCTCCTACATACGTTTAAATGTAGTGGGACTTCAGATGAGACCAAATTTAAGTTAGATAATGTTTTATTGATTTCAGAGAGGGAGAGAGAGAGAAACATCAATGATGAGATCATAGATCTGCTGCCTCCTGCCCGCCCCCTACTAGGGAACTAACAGGAGAGGCCTAGACTTAGCACCAGGGAAATCTCCCCTGAACCTAGAATGGATGCATCAGGGTGGGCTGGGGTCTCGCAGGGTCTCCATGCGGCCTCTGTGGAGAAGCTTCGTCTTCCATGAAGTCGGCTGTGCTCCCGTTGACCGCCCCTGTTCGGAGGCCCCCTCTCCATTTGTAAGGAGTCAGAGAGCCTGCACGCAGCCCGATGTGTGCCCCCGTCTCCCA
>NW_006291504.1:1338906-1340862 GCF_000327345.1 Myotis davidii | reverse complement strand
ATCCCCCCACACACAGCCTGTCTGACAGGCCCTGATCTTTCTTCCCTGGCGAGGGGATGTTACCAGCAATTGCAGAAACCATTAATAAAGTGGGTGGGAGGGGCGAGGGGGAGAGGGCAGCAAGACACAAAGGGAGCGCGTCCTTACCTCGCCCGCAGGCCGCCCTCCCACAGGATTCCCTGTGGTGCCAGCCTTAGCCTCACCTGGGGAGGGTGTCCTGCTGGGAACGCCCCTCATGGGCAGCTCTGCATGGCAGACCCCACAGAAGCATGTTAGTGACACACTCGGTGGGGCCTAGAGTGTGTTCAACAAAGCAGGCTGCAGGATGCCAGCCCCCGCCCCCTCCTCTCCCTGCACAAGAGCCGGAGTGGGGCCTGGGTGGCTTCTGCCCCCGAGAGAGGGAGGGGAGAAGCGTGGTGAGCAATTCTCTACGACAGAAACGGGAAGGAAGCTTCGCTGGGTGACATTAGTCCAGCTTCCAGGACGACCAAAGGTGGAGGAAGAGTTTCTGCCCAGGAAATGGTTGGGAAGAGCAAGCGAGGACAGCGTAGTAGATCGAAAGATCTGGAAGGGGAAGCCAGAGGCAGGTGAGAGAATGTGCAAGAGGGAGGCTTTGTTGGAGGAAGGGTGAGGGTTCCTTGAGCTGGGTATGAATGTTCCTGTCTTGCCTGCTGCTCCTCATTTTCCCCCAGGACTGAACAGCTGGCCTAGTTGGGGAGAACAGATGACCTCTGTGCGCGGGGTCAGACGTAAGCCGGACGTTCCCGGGACAGTGCGATGTGTTCTCTCTACCAAGTTCCCACTCCCTGGGCCCATCGGCCGCCTCAGGAGAATGGCAGGTGCTCCGGGCGGGCGATGAGCGGCCCTGGCTGAGCCATGCTTGGCTTCCCCTTGGCTACACCGGCCCGAGGTGTAGGTGTGGTCGCTCCCAAAGACCACGCAGCTCAGTACGTTAGAACATGATGCTGGTGAGACCATCATCCAGGGCCTCGGCTCCTTAGCGTCCAGCACGTGGAAGACGAACGCATGTAGGAGGTACACTAACTGCTTACAAACACTTCTCTGAGGGGGACACCATCACAGCCCCTCTCATTCAGTGGCGAGTAGCACATGGATTCCAGGCATGTCTGAGAAATGTTGTCTTTGGCTGGGCAGCCACTTCCCTGGGACAATCCTCTGAACCCCCTACCCTGCCCCCAAATGTTCCCTTCTCCAGGCAGAGACTGCTGTTCTGCTCTGTATCCCGCATTGTACAAAGGGCACGGGAACCATGCAACAGAGGGGCCTTGTACATATTTCATGAGTGAATGAATGAATGAATGAATGAATACACAAACGATGGGGTGGTCACAGTAGTGCCCTGCATATTTCAAAGGATAAACCTAGGCTTGCTTCTTCTTCTTCTTTTTTTTTTTTAAATATATTTTATTGATTTTTTACAGAGAGGAAGGGAGAGGGATAGAGAGTTAGAAACATCGATGAGAGAGAAACATCGATCAGCTGCTTCCTGCACAGCCCCTACTGGGGATGTGCCCGCAACCAAGGTACATGCCCTTGACCGGAATCGAACCTGGGGCCCTTCAGTCCGCAGGCCGACGCTCTATCCACTGAGCCAAACCGGTCAGGGCGTAGGCTTGCTCCTTAACTAGAACGCACACCGATCATGTTCCCCGAACTCTATTTACCACCCAGCTGTGGACTATGTGCGGACGCTCAGATCTCCCTGTACTGAGGCGGCTCTCCTATTGATTCCTATGAATTATGTATCTTCCCTCCTCTGAACTTCCTTCAAATGGCACATGGAAGGCCTAGTTCCTTACAAGGAATGTTATATAAAAGCAAGGATGTTCAAAGCGTGTCTGCATCACTGCACACACAGTGCAAGTAAGATGCTGCCCAATGCCGACGTGGTGAAATCACAGGGTAGCGGAGATAAGAGATACATTGTCATAGCAA
>NW_006291504.1:1338039-1338862 GCF_000327345.1 Myotis davidii | reverse complement strand
AACATCGATGAGAGAGAAACATCGATCAGCTGCCTCCTGCACACTCCCCACTGGGGATGTGCCCACAACCCATGTACATGCCCTTGACCGGAATCGAACCTGGGACCTTTCAGTCCGCAAGCCGACGCTCTATCCACTGAGCCAAACCGGTTTCGGCAAGAAATGGTAATTTTATAAAGGCATCATCTATTTTTATTTTTTAAAGCTTATTTTTCCCATCACCATTTATTCCCCCTATTCCCTCTCCCACCTCCAACCCTGCTCCCTCCACAATCACCACACTGTTGCCCATGTCCATGAGTTCTTTCTCCTTTTTTTTCTTTTTTCCTCAATCCCCCCACCTGCTCCTCCCCATGAACTGTCCACCCTCCCCGAGAACTGTCTGCCTGCTTGCCATCAATGAGTCCGTCTCTATTTTGTTAGTCCATTTTGTTCATTAGATTCCACACATGACTGAAGTCGTAGGGTATTTGTCTTTCTCTGACTGGCGTATTTCACTTAGTGTAATGTTCTCCAGGTCCATCCATGCTGTTGCAAAGGGTGAGAGAGCCTCCTTTTTCACTGCTGCATAGTATTCCATTGTGTAGATGTACCACAGCTTTTTATCCACCCACCTACTGATAAATACTTGGGCTGCTTCCAAATCTTGGCTATTGTAAATAACACTGCAATGAACATAGGCGTGCAGATATCCTTTCAAATTAGTGTTTCAGATGTCTTTGGATAAATTCCCAGAAGAGGAATCACTGGTCATAAAGCAGTTCCATTTGTAGTTTTTTGAGGAAACTCCATACTGCTCCCCACAGTGGCTGCACCAGTCTCT
>NW_006291504.1:1327296-1337774 GCF_000327345.1 Myotis davidii | reverse complement strand
GATTGTGGGAGGGATGTCCAACTGCTGGTTTTGGCCGGATCGGGCCTAAACCAGCAGTTGGAGATCCCCCAAGGGGTCCCAGATTGGAAAGGGTGTAGGCTGGGCTGAAAGGAACCCCGCACCTCTGTGCACAAATTTCATGCACCGGGCCACTAGTTGTTTAATAAGAACCATGATGTTTATCATGATGTTTAATAAGAACAATTTATTTCAGTGTTAAACACTTATTAGGATTTTTGAAGTATAACTGACTGAGCTCATAGAACAACTCGTTAGGTTCTGACCGCTTCCTTTTCAGAGCCGGGAGGACAGGGAGGCAGCTGGGACTTGGAGAAACACGTGGAGGTGGTGCCGAGCAAGCAGGCGTGGGGCCTCGCTGCCTCTTCGAGTGGGGACACCCTGAACGGGGCTGCACGCAGCAGCTGGCAGGGCTCTTCACATGCCCCCACTCCTCCCGCTACTGCCCCTGCCCTGCTGGTACCTTATTCATGGGAGACTCCGACCCTTGCTTTCCACCGGGGCGCTGTTTGCCTTCACTACGCTTCTCCCGCCGTTAGGGACCTGCGCACCCCGGACTCCCGAGGCTGCTGCCGGTGTCGCTGGGCGCTGCGCCTGCTGATGAGGCTCCCAGCCTGCAGGACGCCTGGGACCTGGAACACGCCTGGCGGATCTGCATCCCGCCTCCCCAGCGTGCGGACGGTGGCTGGAGCACGGGTGGGAAGCCCGCTGTAGCTGGTGGCGTGGTTCCGGCGTGGTTCCCGCATCCACCCACCGCACGGAGGCACCCGCTTCAGTGCCACGGTCGCTGCTGTAAAAGCAGCTGCACAGGAAATGACGTCATGAAACACATCACTGGGGCTCCCTTCACGATGTTGCTAAGATGATTCCTTTGTCGAAAACCCCCTCCAAGTCCCCCGAACAGCTTCACTATTCACTACCCTTTTATTCATCCTCCATCGCCCAAAACTTAAATGTTCATACACACACACCCACTCACACACACACACACACTCACACACACACACACACACACACACACACACCTAATGTTAAAAAAAATCATCTACTTTCCACACCACTCATAGGAGTTCCTTTAAATAAATGAGTCAAAATCGTCAAAATCGACTGATAGGACAATTGCTGTTGTCCTGGAGCCAAGACTGGGAATAAAAGCAATGCCTTCCGTTTGCTTTGCTTTTGTGGGTCTAGTCAGACGTTCTGGTATTTACGTTTCAGCCACCACTCTTCCTTTCCCCTAAGAGTCCCCTGACTTTCCTTTGGAAACAGCTGTCCCCCATCCCCAGGGGTGGGGTTAAACTTACCCCTGGTTCCCAGGCAGCCCCTGATTGGCCTGTTGCTATTAGATCACCCCCATCTCCTCTTGCTGTAATGGGCTCAGTGAAGGACCTTTAAACAATCAAGACCAAAGAGACGGGAGAAGACATTTACTGGGGTTTCTGGGAAAGGAAAATGCAACACTTCTCCTCAAATGCTGCGGGAGGAGAACTGTCTTCCTCTGGCGGGAAGAGATGAGGATGCGAGATCTGGCGATTGGCAGCTGCAGGAGGAAGTCAGTACTGGGGAGAGATGGCAAGAACTTGGCCTTGGCAGTCTCTTTCCAGCCGCTAGATCCGATTTCGCCAGTCTGGCCTTTTCAGCTACAACTCAACACAGATCCTTTAAGAAACCAATCAGAGTTGAGTTTTTGGTCACTTGCACCCTAAAATGTCTGTTCCTACTGAAACTCTGCATTTTAGTAAAAACATTCCGATGGCAGGGAAAAACACGTCATGGTTTCATAAAATCAAATCTGAAAGCTATGATTTCGATCTCATCCCTATTTAGATGCCTAAAGCAGCTAAACATTTTCAAAGCTTTGTGTAGTTACATATGACCTTCCGCCCCTTGATATGCCAATCCAGAGGGAAGTCATTTGTTAAACTGTATTTCCAGAAATGGCCTTTCTTGTACTTTTCTAAGGGAAGTCATTTAATGCTTGGCATATAATAAGTGCTCATGGAATGTTTAAGAAATGGGGTTTTCTGGTGACTTGAATCTCTGATTAATTGAATGTTGATTAGAAACTCTCCCTCCAACACACATAACCCACCATTTCCTCTCTTCAGAAAATCTTTGTAAAATGTACGAGTGCACCTTCCTTCCTTAGTAATTACAGTATAGTGAGCATAATTGCATTTTTGATTATTAAGGATTACAGTGCCTCCGGGTTGTCAGAGTATAAATTCTCACTGTAGAATATTTTACATGGAGGAGTTGAAGGAAATTGGGCTAAATATGGATTGATCTTGGGACAATCTCCAGAAGTTTATTTTAAAAAAACAACACCAATATCTACTAGTTTTCATTGTCCTTTGATTTTTTTTCTTTTAAAACTAATTTGTGCAAAAATTTAATCAAAATTTTGATCAACTGAATTATTAAGAAATACTTTGTTAAGTTTTTTATAAACCATGTTAACACTGGCATCGGTAATTGTGCAATAAAATGATTAATTTGGGGCAAAGTTGGAGATGGCCATTAGGGAAAATAAGGGATAAAGGGGACCTGACATTGGCACTAGGAGTTTGCACAATGAGGTTCTACTGGGGACTACGCGTGACTGTGTGAAGCCTCAGGAATGATTCATGCCGACTGGTGTTTGTGAGTTCAAGGGGTGAGCTGGAGGTCAATGCCCGGGCATCCAGCAAGTCGGAGTTGCGGTTCATTCTTGTTATGTTTCTTTTGAAGAGTGATGGCCCATTATTTCCAGATTTTCCCATATCCCGTGGCTACAGCCAACCCCAGCTGGGCGTGTAGAGACGTTGACATAGAGGGAACACATCAGGAAATACTAGCTTCCTCTTTTCTAGTTTCTTTTCACTACTAGACTGATACTTCTAGAGGAGTCAGGAATTTGGGATCAGGGCCATTAGTTCCTCTGGTCCTCTCAGAGATATGAGTAATAGCCAGAGTTAGAGATCAGAGGGGGACATGCCATCTCATGAACTGTTATGCACTGAATCGTGTCCCCCTCACTCCAAGTTCATATGTTAAAGTTCTAACCTCCAAGACTTCCAAATGTGACTGTATTTGTAGACAGGGTCTTTAAAGAGTTAATTATGTGAAAACTAGAGGCCCGGTGCACAAAATGCATGCATGGGGAGAGGTCCCTTAGCCCACCCTGCATGCTCTCCAATCCGGGACCGCTGGCTCCTAACTACTCACCTCCCTGCCTGCCTGATCATTCCTAACCACTTCTGCCTGCCAGCTTGATCACCCCCTAACTGCTCTCCCCCGGTGGCCTGATCACCCCCTAACTGCCTCTGCCTTGGCCCCCGCCACTGCCACTGTGACTTTGTCCGGAAGGATGTCTGGAAGATGTCCAGTCTAATTAGCATATTACCCTTTTATTAGTATAGATGAGGTCATTAGGGTAGACCCTAATCCATTATGACTGGCGTCTTTCTACAAAGAGGAGATTAAGGCACAGACAAGTACAGAGGAAAGATGACATGAAGACAGAGAAAGAAAGCAGCCATCTACAAGCCTAGGAGAGAGGCCCCGGAAGAAACAAGCCTGCTGACACCTTGATCTCGGACTTCTAGTCCCCAGGCTAAGAGAAAATAAATGTCTGTTGTGTAGGTCACGCAGTCTGTGGCACTTTGTAATGGCAGGCCTAGCAAACTAGCACAGGAGCTAGTCAAGAAAGGAGCCGACTGGCCATCAGTGGCCAGGGATGGGATGAAGACATTACAGGTCAAGTCAGAAAGGGATGAAGGCATCTCATCAGCATCTGTGTTGCAAACATCAGGTAGCAGAACATGAGAAGTCACTGCCTGGGGACCCGCTGGTGGTAGGAGGATTTCTCTTAAGCCTCTTGAAGTTGCAATTTCCCCTTTCCTGCCCCCTGTCCCAGTGCCTTCTAGTCATCAAGAGGCTATATTCTTAGATGGCTCAGAAACTGGCATCAGACAAGTTAAAAGTTTGTGTTTGTCGTTTTTCCAGCATAGCCTGTCCTTTGCTAGGGTCATCCTTCATGTGAGTGCTGATGTTATTGACCTACTGTCTGCAGGGCATGTACGTGGAGCTGTATTCATAGCCGTGATGATGAATTAAGCTCAAGTAGTAAATGCCTCTCACCAGTCTTCCCTGGGAACATGGCCTTGCATCTGTGGAGAAATTGCAGGGTTTCCTGGAAGATTATGCATTTGCTGAGGAACTGGTGAGACCGAGACACAGTCCATAATCAGGGGACTATCTTCATGCAAAACTGTATTTTTCTTCTTTTTAAAATATGATTTGACTTCGGTCATTCCTCATTAGCATCATGCCATGTTCATTTTACTTATAGACAAAATAATTTACTCCCAAGCAATTCAGCCATCACTGGTCTGAGTCCTCTGGGGATAGTAAAGATGAATTAGATAGAGTCTACGATCTCAAAATCCCGCAAGGAAGACAGGTAAGAGTCTAACATGAGAAAGACTATCCAATGTGCTATTTCATGGATTTCATTAAGAGAAGCAAAGGGGAGAGATGGTGTTTCCAACTTGGGAGACATCTGGAGGAAAAAGAGCTGTGAGCCAGGCTTTGGCTACAACAAGACACCGGCTAGGACGGGGCATGTCAGGGGGAGAGGACAGCCTGGACACATGTGCAGAGGGTGGAGAGAGCAGTGTCTGCTCCAGAGCGGGACTCACCCCCGGGGGCGGGGCAAGCGTGTGTGTGTGTGTGTGTGTGTGTGTGTGTGTGTGTCAGTAAGACTAGCGGGTGTGGCTCAGGGCGGGCTGAGGGGTTACCACTGACTCTAAACAAGTCGGACAGGGCTGCCACGTTTCTATCAGCATTCAAGGACATGGTTCAGGTACTGGACCTCTTTGACCTTGGCCAAGCAGCAGGGTCGCTGCCTATGCTGCCTGTATCTAAACCCGGCGGGAGAGCAGCCAGGCTCCCAGGTGGAGGTGCAGGTGCTGTCCGGCGGCCATTAGGTGGTGCTGCCTCACCACGGTCCTCGCTGCCAGGCCACGCGGCCAGTCCTCTCGCCTTTGCTGTGGGCGCAATATTAGTGAGAACCTTAAAAAGGTGAAGTGGCTGAGATTTCTCTAGCATCTCTGTGAAACTTATCAGACCCGCCTCCCTTCCCCCCAGTCCCCAGCCCCAGCTCCCAAGGAGCCAGTCACCACTGCCAGGAGGGCAGACCGGGAAGGTTGGCTGCCTGGGCTGGGCAGCCTCTCAGCATTGCATGGTGTTTTCCCTCCCAGAGGATTTTCACGCGTCACAGTTCTGGGGTAAAGTAGGCAGGCCCTCAGCCACATTGCTGGGTGAATAGATGCAGTGCTGTCTGCAGAAGAGATGGACCGGCTCAGTAGAGTGTTGGTGATGGAGGAGTCCCCCGAGACTGGATTTATGCAAAGAAGTGGGTGTTTCTGTGAGTCCACAGGCGTGACTATTGGTAAATAGGACACGGAATCATACTGGATCGCCGTGGCCATGAGAGAAGTTACCTCACGAGCAGAACACGGGAACAACAGGCACAAGTTTCCATTAAGAATATGCTCTCAAACTCACCCACTTTTCAGATGACTTATTAAAATTATTTTTTATTGATTTCAGAGAAGAAGAGGAAGGGAGAGAGAGATAGAAACATTAATGATGAGAGAATCATGGATCGGCTGCCTCCTGTACTCCCCACACTGGGGATCGAGCCTGCAACACAGGCCTGTGCCCTAACGAGGAATTGAACTGTGCCCTCCTGGTTCACAGGTCGATGCTCAACCACTGAGCCACACCGGCTGGGCTCCCCCTCAGTCCTTTACAGTCATCTTGCTCACACGTAATATGAAAGCATGCTTTATTGTCTCTTTTCAATACACTTCATGTGGTTTTTGTAGAAACAGATAGTTTGCTCTTTGTATTCATATGAATTCCTTTTAATAATCCTTAATTAAATTACATAGTTACAGTTACAAGTACAACTAAGCATCCCTGGAGTCGGAACAGGAGCCTCCGCCTCTTGCTCAGCACCCACCTCAGGGCCAGGGCAGAATTGCACGGGTGCGGATGAGTGGTCACCAGCTGTAGGAATGGGCATTCCCTGGGCACCAACTAGTACATTTGCAAAAGCCAACGAGAGCCCCAGTTCACGTTTCCTCATTGGACGGAGGCTGGTTAAGAAAGGGCTTTTGAATCATTGTCATCACGTCTGCAGGTCCTTGTAGGTCAATGAGCAGCTCTTCCATATTTTACTGCATTCATAGGACGGTGGTCCTTAGGTAACGCCTCCTGTCTTGTCTTAAACAATTGCAACCTGGAGCCCTTTAAAATCTGGCCTGGACTGGGGAGTCACGAGTCTTTATTCCAGCAACAGAATTTTATAAACTAATACAATCCGTGAGTTAAAATACTTCTGAGTGCCAGGTGTCTCCAACAAGGTTTGCCAAGTTTATTCCAGGTTTTTCTTTCTTCTTTCCTAAAAGACATTGGCCTTATAAACAGTGGGAAATGTCTGTATTCAGCAGTCACAGGAAAGAAGCCCTGTGTAATTTAACGTCGGAAGCCAGTACTGTGTCTCTGTCTGAGTTGAGTGGTGGAGGGGGGACGTTTATTGCCCCGGGGGGACCGGAGACCTTGGTGCCAGCTCTGCCCAGTCACTAGGCATCCTCTTCCTCCTGGATCTCACAGCTCCAGGCTCCTGCCTGCCTGCTCGGCCTAATGACAGGGCTGACCTTGCCTGGGAGCCTCGGAACCTTCCCAGGGCCCCTGGCGCCTGCTCACCCCTTGACACGAGCCTTCAGAGAAGGAGACACAGAGATCTTAATGAGGGGCGGGGGGGCAGGTGCACCGGGCGGGCATCTGGCTCCCTCCTGGCATCGGAGGCTGAGACTGGAGTTCGGAGTCGCTCTGAGCTCCACCTGCAGGGCCGCTCCCCTCGGTCTTTGTGCGGCATCACAACGTGACTACGAAGCTCGTTTCGAGGGAAACTCAGAATCCAAATCGCGCCTGCTCCGCGCTGGCCTGTGCGTCTGGGGGGCCAGTTTACAAGATGGCCTTTGAGCGACGGCTTTTAATGAAACCAGAGCGACGGGAGGAGTGAGCATGTTGGCAGCCGCGTGTGTTTGACATGTGTCAGGGCCTCCTCTTGCAACCCGGCGGGCTGGATGTGAGCAGGGACCCTTAGGGCCGAGGAGGCCGGGTCTGCTGGCTGTGGGCCTGTCTGCAGAATTCTTACCCGGCGCCGGGAGGCACGCGGAGGAGGGTGGCTCTGTGAGCGTGCAGAGGCCACTGGAGTGGGTCTGGGACTTGAGAATATTCTCAAATTGGGGGCTGGGTGTTCTTGCTGTCAGGTGTTCGGTGCTGTCGGATGCTCAGGGCGGGAGCCGTGAGAAGGGCTTCTTGTCCTTGGAGATGTCTTCCTTCCTTCCTCTTGCGGCATCCTGGCAGGGCCGGTGACTGGGAGACTTGGGGGGTCACTGTGGGAGGGTGGGAGACCCCCCTCCACGCTGGGCCGGCAGCAGGGCTGTCTCCCTCTGCAGGCCTGGAGCTGGCCCGCTGTCACGGGTGAGCCTCCTCTTCGTTGGAAGAGGGATCCGCAGCGCAAACTGTGAAGCGATGCCGACTTCCCCTCTTCCCAGCGCGTGAGTGAGCGTTACCCAGGGGCTCAGAGGAGCAGCGCCTCCCATGCCCACTGGTCACCCAGCGAGGACACTGAGCACTTAGAGCAGCGGTTCTCAACCTGTGGGTTGCGGCCCCTGTGGCGGTCGAACGACCCTTTCACAGGGGTCGCCTAAGACCATCCTGCATATCAGATAGTTACATGACGATTCATCACAGTAGCAACATTACAGTTATGAAGTAGCCACGGAAATAATTTTATGGTTGGGTCACAACATGGGGAACTGTATTTAAAGGGCCAGAAGGTTGAGAACCACTGACTTAGAGGGACAAGTCGGGGCGCTTATGTGTCCGTGCATCGTCCCAGTATCTCCAGTGATGTCATCTCTCTTCTTCCGTGAGGGACAAAGATGAGTTTTGTTTTTTAAAAAAATATATTTTTATTGATTTCAGAGAGGAAGGGAGAGGGAGAGAGAGACAGAAACATCAATGATGAGAGAGAATCATGGGTCAGCTGCCTCCTGCACTGGGGATCAAGTCTGCAACAGCGGTTACGTGCCCTTGACTGGAATCAAACCCGGGACCTTTCAGTCCACAGGCGGATGCTTTAGCCACTGAGCCAAACTGGCCAGGGCACAAAGATGAGTTTTAGAAAGACAAGGGTCCCACGCTGGTACATGGCGAAGCTGGCACTGATATCCATTTCTCTCTCGCTTCAGAACACTGGGCTGGCTCTCTGCGAGGATCACTGGGAGGAGTTTAGGAGAACGTGAGCATGGAATATTCACCTAACTCTTCAGCTTCCGGAAAAGAGAGCACAATAAACGGGACCATTTTAAATTACGGCATTCTTCCCAGGTCAGTGGGTCCATGCTGCTGGGTGGATACCGGGCCTCCACTGTCACATGTGTTTACTCAAGATAAGAAGAAGGGAGAGGAATTCGTAGCGAGTACTCACAGGCAGGAAGGAGAACAGAGAGTGGAGAACATTCTACAGTGATGCAAACTGTGAACGCATGAGCAGTGAGGCACTGCCTGCTCACGGTCCTTGCAGCTGTCTGTGGGTGCGTAGGGCGAGCCCTGCTCACCCAGCCACCGTGCCCAGAGGTTCTCTGGTCCTCTGGCAAGTGGGCTCGGTGCTGGCAGGGGCTGGCGGCCCGGGGGGCGGTGGGGCTGCCTCCCCAGGGCCTGCGTTCTGTACTCTCACAGCCCACCTGGCACAGGCTGGCTATCCCAAAACATGAGGGCAGTTTCCTTTGCCCGTGTTTGCAGGGTGTGGCCTACCAGGAAGAATGATTTCATATACAATTGTATAACATCGTGATGAATGCCTTTCTTTGTTATTTGTTATTATTTATCTATTTTTAAAATAGGTTTTTATTGATTTTTAGAGAGAGAGGAAGGGAAAGGGATCGAAAGATGGAAACATTGATGAGAAACATCATTGATTGGCTGCCTCCAGCACGCCCCCTACTGGGGGTCTAGCTTGCAACCTGGGCATGTGCCCCGGCCAGGAATCGAACCGTGACCTCTTGGTTCATGGGTCAACGCTCAGCCACTGAGCCACACCAGCTGCGCCGTGAGAATGTTTTTAAACAAAAAATACCCCGAAGATACAAGTGCTGAGCTCAAGAGCGATCCAGATCGGCTTTCTGACCTCTTTCCGCACCAATATTTCCTTTCTGTCTTTGGAAACAGCTGGGGAGATTTTCATCTGTTCACATTTCAATCCTGGGACTCAGAAAGTCTCTCTCTTTTTCCTGGAGGAGCAACGCGCACCACTCCTGAACTTGAACTGTCTGGGCAGCGGTGAAGGTGGAGAGAAACGGTGGTTGGAGCGCTTTCGCTTATGCTGTGTCTCCGGCGTCCGCACTGCGCAGCGGGTCTGCATTCTCTCCGAGGAGACGGGCAGCTGTGTCCCGGAGGCAGGGCCCGAGGGGAACCTCACCCCCGGCACCCCGCAGCCTCCCTGGTGGTGGCGAGCCGCTCCGTCCTGGGCTCTGTTGTGGGTAATCACATGCGATGGCTGTTCATCGGACTCTTCTTTAGGTAACAAGACGCAAACGCAGCCTCAGAAGTTGCCGGAACAGGGCATTCCATTGTAAGAGATTTTCTATACCCCCCTACCCTCCAGTTCCATCGTTTCCATGGCAACACTTGGCTCTGTTGGCACCTCCAGGATTATTGCTCTCATCACCGCTACTTCTCCAGATCACTCTGCTGGCGTATTGTCATCAGCATCATGTGACTGTCGGCAGTCACATCTGATCCTGAACACCTGGCCTCCGGGGATGTCGTCTCAAAAGAGTGGAGAAGTGAAAAAATGTAGAATGTAAATCCCAAGAGCTTACCGTGCAATCACCCCGCATCCGGTTCATTCTCTCCTTCCCTCGCTATTTCCCCACCGAGTCATCGCACTCCTTCCAGGGGAGATGTGAATGCGTTTGTCACATACGAAGATCTATGCAGTTGTTGCTACTTGTTTTGGGACAAGGAGTGTGTGTGTGTGTGTGTGTGTGTGTGCATGTGCAGGTGAAGAAGGGAGGAACATCTAAAGCTTTTTAATTTTATTAAAGGAAATTTCCATTAAATGTTGGAAGCTAGTTGTTTAGAGAGCAAGTTTTTGTCCTTTTTCTTACCTCTATGGGGTGACACGGGTTAACAAAATCACACAGGTTTGAGGGGCACAGTTTCGGGTACATCATCTGTACGCTGTACTGTGTGTTCACCACCCAGGTCAAGTCTCCGTCCATCACCATTTATCCCCTCGTACCCTCTTTCACCTCCCGCACCCCCTGTGGCAATCACCACACTATTGTTCCTGCGCATGAGTTCTTTCTTCTTTTTTTCTCTTTTTTTGCTCAATC
>NW_006291504.1:1317392-1327216 GCF_000327345.1 Myotis davidii | reverse complement strand
CTCCTGACAGCTGTTAGCCTGGAGAACAAGTTTTAGTCGGAAATTACCTACTCATTTTAGCATATCTGCAGCCAACCCCGTGACCCTCCTTGAAGCTGAGGGGAGGGGAGGCTTTCTTGGGGGGTATTTTGAGGATTTGATGGGTCACTAGGAGTCACTATCCCAGGGGAACAACCTTCCACCCCCCAGCTGCCAGCTCCACCCCCTCCTTCTTCTCTGCCTGTTCTCTCTCTTCCTCGCACATTTAAGTTTTTCCTCTCCTTGTCTCATTGGGTTTTATTTTGTCCTTAGCTATAGTTGCAGTACCTTGTATAAACCTCCCCACTCCATTTTATGAATAACTGAAAAAATTTCAGCATTGATGTGGGAGTGATTCAGTTCAAAAATTCTAATATAATATGCTCCAAATGCTTAGAACTATAAATTGCAAAATGATTGCTGGAAGCAGTTGAAAAGCACAAATTATTTGCCACTATTCATATTGTAGAAACATAGAGCGTTGGAGTAGGATGTAATTTGTTTGCTTTTCATGTTTTCCTTGGCTTGGACAATAAAAAGAGGCCCGCCCAACTTAACTTTTTTGTTAATCTAGTTTCAATCTCTTCATAGAAATGAGACAACACTATTGTATTTTCAAAGAATCATGGTGTCCTAGCATCTCTCCAGTTGGGCATTTCATTTGACTCCTTATCAAGGACACACCTGAGCCACTTGAAATAGGAGAAAAGTGACCCCGCATTAAAGGCATTTGAAAAGAAATGTTAAAGACCTTCACTGGTAACTTGTTTCAAGGTTCTGCATTTCTGTTCTGCTTCATTTACACCTGAAGTTGAAGCTAAAACGTGTACCCCTTCTCCTGGTAGAGGGAGGAGAAAGAATTGAAGGCCATTGGTTGTGCAACAGCCCATTGTAGAAAAGCCAGTAACGCAATTAACTCATTCTGTCGTTCAGTCATCACCCAGCCAACATGTACAGATTGGTGTCTGGGGACCATGTGCCTGCCAGGCGCTGGAGGTGCTCCAATGACCCCTGACCCTCAACAAGTTTTGCAGAACTAGTTAGTGGGTGGAGACAATCAAGTGAACAAGAATTTTGAAATGAACTCTTTCTGCCTCTGTGTCTGCTGAGACGTGAGATTAGTAGAAACGAGCAACCCAAGGCCAGGTGGGCAGGCTCTCCCTGACACAGCCTATGAGTGATGGATGCCCAGCCCTGGTTCCCTGGCTGGAACCCTCCTCCTGGCGAGGCTGCCTGAGTCTGTAGAGCAGAAAGAGGGGTTTGAGGAGGGTTTCCTGGTAGGAAATGGGGTTATGAGCCCCCAGTGTTTACCCCGAGGGGTAAGATGGGAAAGGAATACCACACTCCACCGCAGCCTTTCATATGATCACTCGGAGTTGCTGTGCGTTTTGAGAATGTGGGTTACCGTGGACCAGGGTCTAACTCTTACTTGGGAAATCTAGAGGGTGACAGAGAGGGTGGTGTTCTGAGTTTGTCAGCACAGATGCAGGAGTGTCTCCCGTGGGAGGAAGGCAGGGGACCCATCTTCATTCCTACTGGGAGCCAGGGGCAGAGGGCTGACTGCAGGCCTGGGACATGGAACACAGCCCCTGCAGCTCTTCTTGAGTCTTGCAGGCCAGGAGTCCCTAGGGATGGGAATCCCCAAGAGGAGGTGGGACATCAGGCTTCAACCCCGAAACTGCCAGGCGGTCGCCCTGCAGCGAAGCTCACTTTGACTGAGAAGCTCAGGTTGGTGAGAAGCTCCCGTTGGTGAGAAGCTCCCGTTGGTGAGAAACTCCGGTTGGTGAGAAGCTCCCGTTGGTGAGAAGCTCAGGTTGGTGAGAAGCTCAGGTTGGTGAGAAGCTCCCGTTGGTGAGAAGCTCAGGTTGGTGAGAAGCTCCCGTTGGTGAGAAGCTCCCGTTGGTGAGAAGCCCAGGTTGGTGAGAAGCCCCACACTCGCATGTGGAGAGTTTGTTTCCCACGCTTACATGTGAGGAGCAGGCGAGGCTGACCAGGCCTGCGAGGGGAGCGTCTGCTCCGGCACAGGAGGTGCCATCTCTGAGTAGCAGGAGCCCATTAGGGAGGCTGACGGAATGGAAGGAGAGAGGGTGCAGGAATGACTCCAGAGTCGCAGGATCTGCGTTCCTGGTGGACAATGCTTACCATCTGCCTGGCAACAAAAGTTTCTATTTTTAGACTATGACCAAGTGTCGGGCTCAACAAAGAGGAAAAGAGAGAATCTGAGAAGCATGTCCCTCTTGGCCCTGTCACAGTGAGACTTCTTAGGTCTCTAGAAATACACCATTCCTCCCCGTTCTGGTTCTGACAGTAACATAGGCCTGAAGCCGAAAACAGGGCACAGCGCGTCCTCTCTCCCACCCGCGTCCTCTCGGGTTTGGCTGCTGGCTTTGCATCCTTCCCTGGAAGCGGGGGTCAGGACTCACTTCCAACCCTGGGGACCCACCTCTCCCGGCCTCATTTGGGGTGACCTTGCCTCCACCTCTCAGCCGGGTCCCAGGATGCTTCATGGAAGGCAGAGCTATTTCCCCAAAATATCAGCGGAAGGAACCCACACAGGCCTGTACCTACTCTCTGCTTTCGTGCCTTTCAAGTCCATCTGGCTGGGACTTGCAAAGAAAAAATTTTTTAAACAACCAAGAATTTGGACAAGTAAGTGTTTTTCCAACATCAAGCAATCCCATGGTCAGAATTTATTATCTCTGGTGTCTCTCAGTGTTTCAAGGAAACATCTTCCATTCGTGTTAATTAGTGAGCTCAAACGCTTTTGAAAGGAGCCCTAAGTGTACCATTTGTAAGTGGGTGACGAGGTTCTGTTAAAACTGACTGAATAATAGAAAGAAAAGAGAGACAAGCCTCTTAGAGAAGAAAATGGGTGTAATAATGGGAGAGGGGACTTGTGAGAAGGGATGTAAGGGTTAGATTAAAATGACGTCTGACAATTACTTTCCATTTGAACTGAGGTGAAGAGAATCAGAATTACAATACTCTTGTGATTAAACTTTGATGAAATGAAAATGTCATCATTGTTTGATGAGAATTTTTTATTAGAGTTCAAAGACTATGAATGATTTAGCCGCAGTGTACCAACACCACGGGCTGCATTGTTTTCAGCCGAAAAAGGCTGAGTTCTTTCAACCCTGCCTCACTGCAGGCCCCAGAGAAATGGTTCTGAGGCTTCTCCACAAGACGGGCCTTTGAAACAACAGGATAAAACCCACGTCTTTTGTGATAGGTTTTGACATTGAAATTCTGCAGTAGCTTAATATGGCGAATCATTTCCAGGAGCCGTGAGCTGAAAATTTAGGCTCATGGTTTCTCTTTTCTGAGTAAATAAATTTTAGAGGCTAGTCATCTTGTTTTCATATTGTATTTGTTGATGAAAATAAATATTTAGTGTCCTTTTATTCCATGGAAGGAGCCTAATTTCCCGTTAGCTTGACATTTTGACAATTAAAACTGAGATGAGGACAAACGTTTGTTGAAGACAGTGCATTGGACAGTTCTATTTGGGAAACTGATTTCAATGTAGGATGACAAGGACACGGGGACTTAACACAGGGACTTTCTCTGCATCCGGGCAACTGCCATCTTACCAGCTCCTGCCCGGGGTGGGATAGGAGCCTGGGAACCCCTCTCTACTCACTTTGCTGTTACTGAGGGGTCCCGTCCACCTGCCCTCCCTCCCTCCCTCCCTCCCTCTGACCCACCTGCCCTGCCTCCCTTCCCTCCCTCCTTCCCTTCCTCCCTCTCTCCCTCTTTTCCTTTATTTCTCCTCTGGAGTTGGGGGAGGGGGAGGAGACAAAATTTAAGCAAATGATTTTCACAGTCATTGGTTGTATGTCTCTATATTTCTAAAGATTTTTATCTTCTGAGAGTCTGAGTCAAAGAGTTGGGGACTTAATCTACAGTTCCATAGTTTGGAAACAGGGAGGTACTGGATGTGTTCAGTTCTATTTTGTAAATGAAAATGTCTCTCTTCTCATCACTGAAGGAAATGGAAAGTACTAGCCATGGTCATTCTATCTTATTATTTCCCAAAGCTGTTGCCATTTTAACCATATTATGATTTGACCCACTCAAAAGTACTTTTATTGGATTTTAAAAAAATACAGTCTGTATACTTTATTGCCTCATGTAGGGTAAGTCATTATAGACTAGCTTGGTTGTTGCCAAACACCATTTTATTGATTCCCTTATTAATATATTTTATTTAATAAGTAAATATAATTTATTAAGAATTTTTATAGAGCCTGAACAAAATATGTATTCAAGCATATATATTGATTAGGTGATTAATGGGTAAAGAAGAATTAAAATATATATTACAAATTTGACAAAGAGAAATTGTCAAATTTGATAAATGAAAGACCAACCAGGAAATCTGAGGTAAAAAGTAGAAGGTCTATTGTATAAGAGTTTTTTGAAAGACCCCACCTCACTAAAGAAAGAGTTTTCTCGGCTGTTCAAAGTCCCTTTCAAAAACACTTTGTAAGCTTAGCTGGTTTATCTTTATGGCATTTGCACTTGAATATTTAAATCTTCCTTCTGAGGTGGGCACAGTGATAATCAGAGGTTGAGTCGGGAAAACAGAGAGGTTCAAACAACTGCAATCTCCACGGGATATCAAAAGTCAAGGTGTGGAAAGAACAGATATGAAAGCTGGAGCACGCGACACCTAGGGCGCCACAGGTGAGAAACAATACAAGGCAGTGACTAGCAGTGGAGTGGCTATGGACAGTCTGTCTGGGGTCAAATCCCACCTTCCCACGCACAGCTCTTTTACTTTCAACAAGTGACTTACCCTTCTTGGACCTCAGTTTCTTCACCTATAAAATGGGGATAATAGTAGCTGCCTCATGCAGCTTCTACGACAAATGAGTGCACCATGTAAAGTACACGTCTGGTGCAGAATAAGTGTTCAATAATTGAAAGTTGTTGTTATTATTATTGAAACTAGAGGCCTGGTGAATGAAAATTCATGCACTGGAGCAGGGGGGTGGGGGTGGGGCGGTCCCTCAGCCCGGCCTGCCCCCTCTCACAGTCCAGGAGCCCTCAGTGGCGGGCCGCAACCCAGTGATCAGGGGAAGGTGACGCCCCATCACACCTCTGCTGCTGCCACTGCCAGCAGCGCAAACCTCAGCCGGCCCTGGTTACCTGAGCTTTGGACAGCCCTGGGTGGCTGGGGCACTGAGGGGACTGGGTGCTGCCATCTTGTGGCTGTGGGCGCTGCCATCTTTGAGGGTGGGGCAGTCAATTAGCATATTCCTTCCTTATTGGGTGTGGACACCACCATCTCTGCAATGGTGTGAGGGTCAATTAGCATATTCCCTCTTTATTAGATAGGATGCAGAAGATCTTACCAGAAACTTTGCAACCCTCTTTTTCTGGACTAAATGAATCATATCTTAAATAATGGACTTTATATAATATTTTCCTAAACAAATCAAAAAAATTTTCCTAAATTACCCAAAGTTCCCTAAAGTAAAGCCATGGCAGCCCTGTCCTCTTGGTGACCTCCCTTGAGGTCAGTCACACTTGCCCCAGGCCTGTAGGACTTAATTTATCACTCCTTGTGCTTTAACAGGGGCCTCCCTAGTACAGCTAGATATAGTTCTTGCTACTTAAGGAAACGTGTCTAATGGGGAATTAGGTTGATAGATGAGGGAGGACTTTGTGTGGTGTAGGGGAATCATATCAGTGGTTGGGATTCATTGGGATGTGGGTTCCAGTTATTGCTTTACCACTAGGTATGGTTTTGGGTAATTCACTTAATCTCCTTGACCCTTGGTGTCCTCATGTTTGGAAATGAGAATGATAGTAATGTTTATCTCACAATGAGCCTTCAAGATAAAATGATTGAGAATAATATTTAGTTTAGAGCCTAAAGACCCATATGTATACTTGTAATTGATAATTATTCTAATCAATGCATTCCTCTTCTACCATTCTGATTCTTGGCCAATGCTCTTATAAGGGAAGAAGGAATATAGGGTATGATTTTCATCTGTTCACAGATTAACTCAATACCTCCAGATTGGACCACTTCTTCTATCCATCATCTACCCAGTTATCCATCCATCCATCCATCCATCCATCCACCCATTTATCCATGCATCCATGCATCCATCCATCCATCCATGCATCCATCCATCCATCCATCCATCCATCCATCCATCTTGCATTTATTGAGCACTAGCTATGTACCACCACAGTGCTATGCACAAAGATTACATGATGTTTGTAATCTTTGTGCATGTCATGATTTCTCAGCGGCTTCTGTACAGTGGAGGCAGCATAATTCAGCTCAGCCTTTTAGGGCCCTCAATGTCTTCTTAAGCCTGAGGAGTGAAGAGATAGAAAAACTAAAAAACAATAAGAATTAATTTGGACGGCATATTGTTTTGGACATTTTCCAAGCAGGATAATTATCTAAAACCAGGCTGACATTTATATCTCTAGCCTCCCATGCTTGTTAAAATGCTTTTCTTACTGAAATGCTCATTGAGCTAACATCTGGCCACTGTATAAATATAGCAATGAAAACATGTCTTGTTGCCTACACATTAGGTATACATTTTAGAAATCCAATTAGCGTTTCATTCTTTTTGTGCACGTTCCTTTTATTTTTCTTTAGTGTTTGAGCTAATTTCAGGCTCCTAAATGGCATTATAAGAATTCAAATATATAGCCAGTGCCTATATAACAGCAAAACCAACCAGATTGGAGTTTAGCACTATGTGGCATTTTCCATTCATTGTTAGATGTTCCCTGAAGTTCTTTATTCACTCATGAAATGAGCATTTGTTAAGGGAAATGTCAAGCCTAGGGATCCATACTTAGTATTATGAGATGCAACATAATTCAGGGAGATCAATAAATAATACAAAGTCTTGGCCCTCAAGGAGTTTAGAACTTAGAAGGGAAGACAGACCTACACAAATGATTGCCCTCCGATGTGACAAATGCGATGAGAGAGGTTCATGTCCACCTGGCTCTGAGGCACCATTTACTACTCGTCGATGGGTTGTACATGACAAGAATGATTGTCCCCAGCCCTTCCCTGAGGGTCTGTAGCCTCTTAAAATTGAGGAGCCCCTTAAACCAAGGACTCAAGGGGGTAAGCCAGTACTCATGGCACCTATTATCCATCTGCATAGGCAGGACCTGAGGATGGATCGGCTACTTGGCAATAGCACCTTCATTTGAGTCACAGTTGTTTGTCTTCACTTTTAGACTCGTTGTCATGTTAGCTGATCTTCTATGAATGAATTTTCAAACATCACCAAGCACCATGCGTACCTTTTGAAACATTAAAACGTTTATTTTCACAAGCTTAGTATTATGAGATACAACATAATTCACGGAAATCAACCACAATGCTAATACTTTAATAGATTACCCCGAATATTAGACATTACAGTTTAAATCTCCTTAACATTAGCTCCAACGTTGGAATAACATTTCCGTTAATAAATGATTGTGCCTATAACCATATGTTCAGTTTATTCTCACCAGTTTATCATGAATTACAATTTCATTGTGATTTGGATCATAAACATGATCAACTATTGTTTATATATTTTCATAAATTGCCTGTGTATTTAATTAATCCTGAAGAGAATCTAGAAATATCTCCCATTGGGCTCTATAAATTAAGTACACTTTTTTAGCTCTTGAATTTTAACACGCCTGGGATCACTATAATGGCTCTTAAATTTACTGAAGTAATTATTCCACATGTTGTATAGCATTTATTTGATAATGTATTGTATAAGCAATAGTTATTTTGTGAATGTGTGCAGCCACATGTGTTGGGCCCTGAATTCAATGTCTTCCAGGTAAATCAGGAAAATCATGGGCTTCAAAAGTTACTGCTGTTGGAGGTGACCTGGAAGTACCACAATCCCAACACAACGAGAGAAAATGTGCTGTGAAGAATGTGTCTAGTTATACTTTCCAGAGAGTTACCACATCTTCCTAATACTTTTGATGCTACAAACATATCATGAAAGACAGAATAACTATTACTATCAGGTGTAAGATATTCTGCATGTGCATGTTCTATAGAGCTCCTGGTGAGAATGATACTGGCTTTATGCTGTTCGATATGGGCCCTCTCGGCCCCCAATGCCCTCTTCAGTGGTCACAAAGGTGATTCCTTTGTCCAGTGTTGACAGCAAGTGGGGATAATGGGACAGGTTGCAACAAAGGGCCTCGCCAGAATCAGTTTGAGCATTTGAATTTGCTCCTCTCTTTTGGAATTTTCCTGTTCATTTTAGAGTTTAAACCCATAAGTGAGTTGCCTGGTTTCAGGGCCCAAGAAGAATAATTTTTTTTTGCTATTTAGTAATTAATCTAGTGATTAATCAGGCAGCTTAACACCATCATCTATTTTATTCACACGTTTCTGTCCTTCCTGTGAAATCTGCAAGACTAGCCAGCATCCACCGACTGCATTAGGAAAATGGTCAGATCTTAGGAAGTGTAAGAATGAATGCAAAACCTCAAAGGGCAGGAACAAAAAGGGTGGGGACCTTAAAGTTAGGCAACGCCTTCGGTGCCAGAGAATCCTTCCTTCCAGGGTGGACAGTTAGGACTCCTGGAAGGAAATTCTGTCCTTCAGCAATGAAAGCATTCATTCGAATTCTGGGCCTCAGCTTATTAAAAAACCGCTGAAAGCTTAAACAAAGGACTCTTCCCGTGGGAACTCTCTGATAAACTGTGCACACGTTCAGAGTGGGGACCACCTTGTACTTTGGGGCGCTTGCCATACTTCTCTGAAGGGAAGCGGCCGGCGCATCGTTTCCTGCCGGGGTGTAATTCATTTATGTCCTTCCAGCATTTTCGCTCTCATCTCCTTTCTGTGTATCTGTCAGGGGCGCTCTCCTGGGAGCAGCACAAGAAGGGATTAAAGGAAAATACCCTGGTACGTGGGTACTTTGGAGCCATCCTCGAGGCCTGGACCCCTGCTGCAGCGGTGTCATTAGGAAGGTACAACCTCATTCCTTTTTACGGGCAGAGCCTTGAGTGAAACGCAAACCATGCTGTCTCACACGCAGGGAGAAAGGGCTAAAGCTTTCACGTCTCCAAAAAGGTAGACTGCGCAAACATACTTTATGGTTTTTTCACTTCTATGACCTTCCCCTAGTAGTCCTTGAAATCATGCTTTTATTAAATATGGAACAACATAAAGATTAAGAGAAAATTATTCATGTTCTCACATCCCCCAGGAAATGTATATATTTTTATTAACTAACACATGCTTTGAACACCTACTATGTGCCAGCCACTCTGTTAGCTGCTGGAAAACGAAGTACAAAGACATCATTTATGCTTTTCCTCAGCACTAACTTACTGGATGCCTAACGGAAGTGCATGGAAAAGAGGTGAAACATGGCTGAGTAAAGAGATGGTGAGCCAATGAGTGTAAGAGGCTGGGGAGATCTGCTTTGCTGTCCTTCTTCGCCCATTTTTGAACTGAGATGTTTGCAAATGACCTTTTGAGCGGAACCACCAGCGATTCTAAGTCGTCAGTGGTATCGCACACACGTTTAAGAAGGCTGGCGTGAAGCATCCTTAGCATCGCATCTAGTTCCTATAGATGCTCCCCAAACAGGAAGCAACCTGCATCACCCGCAGAGGGTGTGGTTGGCCACACCCCGAGAAAGCGGCCTGGGATTTGGCACCTGCTGCAAAAAAATGCCAGTGGCCGGGCCGGCGTGGCTCAATGGTTGAGCATCGACCTATGAACCAGGAGGTCAGGGTTTGTTTCCGGTCAGGGCCCATGCCATGTTGTGGGCTCCATC
>NW_006291504.1:1316420-1317319 GCF_000327345.1 Myotis davidii | reverse complement strand
ATTCTCTTCCATCATTGATGTTTGTATCTCTCCCTCTCCCTGCCTCTCTGAGATCAATAAAAATATATTTTAAAAAATGCCAGTGGCCCTCCCGGGCACGGCACTGGGGTGATGACTGCCTGGGAACCTCGCACGTCACGTGTCGCGTTCCTAGCACCGAAGAGAATCAGGTTTAATCGTGGTCCATTATCTCAGGGCTACAGACACAGCTGCATTAGCGCTGAGTTGCAGCGCACAGTTGGAAGTGCGTGCGCGAGAAGAAAGCCTTGACGATCAGCTATTTACAAGCCATTCTTCGCAGCGATCGCATTTTGCTGCACGACGGGCTTTTGTTCAGTGGAGGCGCCGTTTGCAGCGCTCTGTCTAAGATAAAGGCTTGCCTGCCCGGCTAACGTGATAGAAACTGGGCTTGCAGAGACCGTTCTACTGCCAGTGAGGCCAAGCAGCACAGGAAAAAACAAACTGCTTTGACAAATACACAAGTCAGTAAGGAAAACACTGAAAAAGCGCGCTGGGTTATGTGCAGTATCCCTACTAGTGGATTGTCATCTACTCGGCCTTGAACACAGGACGCTCTGCTGTCCTCACTCTTTTATTTGACAGCCACGCTGGTCCTTGTCCCTCACGTGTGTTCATTCATTAAGACATCACCGCACCCACAGCGACGATGACCAGCGCCTCCCATGAGAAGTGAGACAGCAGCAGAGGCCGGGACCAGGCAGGGCCAGGCCACACCTTCTTGAGCGGACAGAGCTCACTAGTCAACAAAAAGCCCAGACTCGCCTACTACGTTCTTGTTATCAAAAATAGGTCTCAGCTAATGTTTATCTATAGATAACCAAAGTTACAAACAAAACCCCTAGTTTTGCCAATAAATTAAAAATAAAAAGTAAGCACAG
>NW_006291504.1:1309432-1316215 GCF_000327345.1 Myotis davidii | reverse complement strand
TTGCTTTGGGGATACTGGTAAAAGATTTCTTTGTTTTAGATTTGGAATTCACAATAGGTTTCTTCCATTCCTCCTTAGTAAATAATGAAATACTTGTTAGCTAGACTGAATAGCGTGACATGAGACATGTCTACTTTATAACAAGTCCGTTTCCTTAATGGGCGGGAGGACCTCTGAGGGCAGCTCTAAGGGCTCGCGTCTGCTTTCAGTGCCATCTTCTAGTCATACGGAGGACAGCACTTCTCCCGACGGGTCCTTCCCCTTCTTGTCCTCGCCCCGGTCCATGTCAATCACGTGCACCACTCCGGGCTTGAGGATCAAGTCCTCGGCCTCTACCTGGCTCCGGTTGTCCTCCACCTCCATGTAGCTCCCCTTGGTTTGCTGGGCGGCCTTGCTGAAGGCCTCTTTGAACCGACGTTTGAGTTCAACATCTGGACAGAAGACATACTCGTACAGGCCGCCGGCAAGGACAGCTCCTATTATGGGTCCGACCCAATAGATCTGGGGAGAAGAGGGAGGGTTAGAGAACTCACGCAGAGAAACGTCACTCCTTTGAACAACTCCCGCAGAGAGAACTTAGTGGGCTTAATCTAAGAGAGGGTCAGGTGCGGGCCATGGGTAACGGGGCACTGTACGAAAAAGAGCTGGGGAGAAGAGGGAGGGTTAGAGAACTCACGCCGAGACGTCACTCCTTTGAACAGCTCCCGCAGAGAGAACTTAGCGGGCTTAAGCTAAGAGAGGGTCAGGTGCGGGCCATGGGCAACGGGGCACTGTACGAAAAAGGGAAGAGCTGGACAGAATAAAGAGAAATACCTCAAACCCATGTCAGAGAGCCTCGCTCAATGGCATTTGAAAGGCTGTTTTCTCTTTTCCTGTCATGAATGACTTTCTTTGCATTTTCTGATGATCGCTGAAATACAGGTAGCTCCTCCCTGGTGAGACTGCATGTAAGCGGATAGAAGAATTCTCCCACTAACACAGGAAAAGGTTCCGGCGAGGGCTTTTCTCGTTTTCTTAATGCCACCTCCCACCGGCTTCCTGCTGCTCACAGTCACAGCACAGATCTCCGGGAGCTGCAGCTGTCCGGCGCAGCATGACGAACGGGCTCCCAGCTCCCGCTCAGCTTCTGTGCGTGTTGGCATCAGCGACTTCCCTTCCTAACCTTCATTTCCTCACCGACAGAGTGGGGTTATATAACACATTCCTCATGGGTGCAGGATTGAATGGAAATGGATTGAAACGTAATTTCGTGCTTGTAAATACTGAATAGTCCCGGTTGCACAGTAACCTGCCCCATTCCCTGTTTCCTAGATGATTTGAAGGCGCATGTGTCTAGGCTGGCTATGCTAGCAAGTCACCTCCATTCATGTCACGTGCTTTTCCTCTCTAACATGTGGTGATGGGATTTAATGAACTCCCTCCCGGTTCCTCCATTACTCTCCTCGCAGAGCACCTGCTCGCCCTTCCTTCCCAGGTGACGTGGAGAAGGACCCGGGACCGAGTTCACGGACGCTGGTTAGCTGAGGATGAGCAAGCAAGTCCAGAGGGATTTTAACTCAATAAAGGAAAGCTTTTATCATATCACTTCTGTGTCTAGAATAAATTAAGTTTTGAGTTTGGGATAAACATCAACATCGGCTTTAGAGCACATGTAGGCTGTGGAATATTAGACATTCATTTGAGAGGTTTACGTGGGCTGCCCTAGCCCAGTGGTCGGCAAACTCATTAGTCAACACAGCCAGATATCAACAGTACAATGACTGAAATTTCTTTTGAGAGCCAAATTTTTAAAACTTAAACTATACAGGTCCAACTCTCCTATCCACACTCGTGCATGAATCACGTGCGCCTCCCCCACGCTGTGTATCCTGCGGCCACCTGCGCGTGTCTCCCGTCGCCCTACTGACCGACAACCCCCACTTCTTCTAACACCACTTCTTCAAAATAGACTCGCCCAGGCCGAGAACCGACTTCTGCGCATGGGCCACGAAGCTTCAATTGCACTGCACGCGCGCTGCATGTGGTATTTTGTGGAAGAGCCACACTCAAGAGGCCAAAGAGCCGACTTTTCTCATATCCACTCATTGAACCCCAACGATGCCCTTTGAGCTATAGATGTAATTATAATTCCCATTTGACCAGGAAGAAAACCGCCTCTCTGAGAGGGTAAGAGCTTGCTTCAGAGTTCATGCCTAGCAACCAGTGGAGCTGGGATTTCACCACTCTTTTGAGCTATTATATTGTTTCCACTGTACAGTCTTCTCATTGGAAAAAAAAGTGATGAATGATTCTGGCTTAAAACACTCTCTGGAAATTAATATCAGCATCCTCACTGCAAAATCTAAAGAGAATCCAATCTTTAAGCTAAAGCCGAACACACGTACTCAACAGGGGAGCTGGGTAAAGCGGTTACAAGAACCATGTTTCTCTTCTCCAACATGAAGGAAACCGTGTGAGAGTGCACCTTCTCCAGGCTCTTTCAAAGGAGCCCCCCCCGACTGTCTTTACTCTTTGTTCCGTTGGTAAGATCTCCTTGGATATATTTACTCCACAAGCTACAAGTCCCACAGGGAGACTAGAGATGGTAATCCCCACACTTCCCTCAGAACACCTATGACCAAGGCATCTAGCTGCATGTGCTAGAAATGAGCAGATCTGAATTTCAAACTGCTATTTCAAAACAAAGTCTTAACGTTTTAAAAGCTACAAAGGAAAATAATTTTGTTCTTAAAAATACAGAAAAGTATAAAAAAGAAAACTAAAATAATGTCATTACTATTTTGGTGTTACTTCTAGTCTATCATCTATCTATCTATCATTTATCTATCTATCTATCTATCTATCTATCTATCTATCTATCTATCTATCTACCTATCTATCTATCTATCATCTATCTATCTATCTGCAGATATACCTTAACTTAGTTCTAAATTTCACACACCATTGGACATTCACTTTCAGTAGGAGTAAGTTTGTTATAAAATATCAGGGAGAAACTTTGATTCAATCAACAAGCTAAGAATTTTCCTACCCTTTAAATCATCACTAGTTTACCACACCTAACAAGTAATTAATAAAAACATATTTTCACCTGCATTTTAAAGTCCTCATAAATTAAACTGAAAGTTGTCATTTTTCTAAATTTTAATTATAAAAAATAGTTTGAATTTAATAGGTTAGGTTGAACTAAAAGTTGTATGGTTTTCATAAGCTCTATATACTGTCCATAAAAAATTTCCATTCCCGTTGGTGTGGCAAATTTGTTGAGGCACAGATTTAGAAGTATCAGTGGCCAAAAAACCAATCTGATGGGTAGTATTGTTGAAAAGTCTTTGCCTGTCTCAGTCCTGACTCTTGCTGTTGAACACTGACTCACTGGTCATTCAATGGTGTGGATTTCCTGTAAAAACTTGATGTGTTTCTTTAGAACTGAACGCTCATCGCCGGGTGCCATTTCTCCGCATTTGCAGTGTAGACTGTGGCTGAGTGGTGTGACTGGGCCAGTACCACCCCGTGCCCGAGACTAAAACACAAGTGACGTTCTTTTATGTTCACAAACGGAGAGTTGTAAAACAGCACTCACAACATATAAGTGACAGTAAGAGTTAGCCCGTGTGAGGCTGGCTCGCACGCCTATTTATTTTGCTTATTGTAAGTTAGTGTGTGAGTGGCCGCAAAGCTGCCACATTATTCATTTAAGGAATTAACATTCCTTTTTGTAAGACACAATAGAAATAAAATTGGTTGTGATATTTGAAAACGGGCACCCCCGCTCTCGGAAGCACCGCCAGCGCATCAGCAGGTAGGCTAGGCCCCGGCTGAAAGCTGGCCTTTCCTGAAAGTCACTTATTTTTCCGGGGGAGGCTCCGGTGATAATGCGTAAACATTTGCACCATTCAGTCCTCGCCGTCTGCACTTCAGATGCTTCCTATTAATTGGGTTCACGCTTTTGTAAACAAAAAAGATAGCTGTTTTTGCTATGGGCAGTGCTCTTGAGCATTTCATTCTTTTCTCCTCCCTCATCTTCTTTCTGCAAGTGTATTTTCTGTTATTGCCAGGAAAGCTTTACTTTCAATTATTTAAAAACCATCTCCTCTCCACTGTCCTGATTTTAACTGGTTCCACACAGGCAACCTCCCTGTGCAGCGCATTCCGCTGTCGGCTGTCAGACACAGTGCCCAGAGCAGCGCTTAAAAAAAAAAAGACTATTACTGAGGCTCAGAGCAGATATAAGAGGAGATGTTTTGCCACGGATCTGCGCTAGTCTCTCTTATGAAAAATGTAATCAATAGGGGGTCAAGGTTGGGAGGAAGTACGAGAAATGAGTGAGAAAAACAATGAAAAAAATAAAGAGCTCCCTGGGTAACTGTCCCCAACACGATAGTTACCCAGTGGTTCTCCCAGATTCCCATGATCACCGCAGGTCCGAAGGATCGGGCGGGGTTCATGCTGGCACCGGTGTAATTGATCTGCAGGGAAAAAGAAAGCAACTTCAGACTTTGGTTAACAGGTCTACTGCCCGGTCTCCTTCATTGAGATATGCTACCGTTTGCAGTGCTAACTGCACTATCAAGATGCTCACTGCCATATCGACATTCTCGTGGAAAAGTTGGTAAAATCATCACCGAGAAGGGATAGACGTGGCTGGAGTGTAAAGGACTACAGCTGTTAAACACAACATTTTCAGGCCAGCTCTAGGGCGAGGCTAAATGAAATGGATCAATTATTCAAATGGACTTGGAAACTTACTGCAAATAAATGTCCAATGGCAACGGAAAATCCAATTGCTAAAGCGATGGAGCCAGTGACATCAGTCCGTTTGGAGTCACAGCTGGCAAAAATAGTAAACACCAACTGAAAGGTGATGATCAGCTCCACCAGGAGGCCGTGGCCCGCACTGAGATTCCCGTGAACCTAGGAGGAGAAGAGCACTCCGTCTGAGCTGAAGCAGGGATTCATTTTCGATGGCGACACAGCATTGTGAGAGGCATATTTCATCCGTATAAAAGCAATGGTGGGCATACGATTTCACTTATATGTGGTCTCTACAGAACAAAATAAAGCAACAAAACAGAACCAGACTCAGAGACACAGAGAACAGACTGACGGTTGATAGTGGCGGGGGTGGGGGTGGGAGTGGGGAGGTTATATGTGGAATCTAAAGAACAAAATAAATGAAGAAACAAAACAGAAACAGACTCATAGAAACAGAGAAAAACTGATGGTTGCCAGAAGAGAAAGGGGAGGGGGACTGGGTGAAAAGGTGAAGGGATTGAGAAGCATAAGTAGGTAGTATCTGAATAGTCACAGAGATCTAAATGACAGCACAGGGAATAGAGTCAACAATCTATAATAATAAAAGTGTAATATGCTAATTAGACCAGACAGCCAAACGACCGTCTGGCCGTCCTTCCAGATGACCTTCTGGACGAAGCTGGGGCTGTGAGGGCCAAGGCAAGCCATGAGGGCTGAGCCCCTTGCACAAATTTCGTGCACCGGGCCTCTAGTATTGAATAACTATGTATGGTGCCAGGTGCGTACTTGAAATACAAGGGAGACCACTCTGTAAAGTACATGAGTGTCTAACCACTTTGCTGTACACCTGAAACTAATACAGAAGAATCTTGAATGGAAACTGTAATTAAAACAACAACCTGATGGCTGAGTCTTCCACCCCACTCCCAACTGAGACACTGCTCCCATCCCCCCCAAAAGAAGGCATGAATTTCCACTCATTTGGGGCAATCACGGGTAATTAATTACTCCTACAATGACTAAGCAGGAGTTTGTGCTGAATGTTTTTTCTACAAGGGAAGCAAAATATGCCACTGCTCTACTTAACTTATAAAAGAGTTTCTTGAGAGTCTTGTAATTTTATAAGGAAATGATTAAATCCAGTAATTAGATTTAAATTAATTAATATATTTCAATTAAATTTTAAACCCTGTGTGTGTGTTTTAAATCAACTCTGGTGCTGAGCTAACAAACGATAATCCTAACCAGCTAAGAGCCAAGCTAGGTTCAAATGCCAACGTGCTTTTTAAAGTGTGACCCTTAACATAGATCATTTAAAATTTCACAGACATGGCAAGAAACAAATTGTTTCTTCTGCTAGTGAACCAACGAATAATGGTAATAAAAGTGTCTTATGCTAAATGTATAGTTGGTGTCGTCACTGGGGTGGGAGAGAGAGGGGGAAAAACCCACACAAATTTTGTGCCATCAAGAGAGTAATTTTTCAAGTCACTTAACAGCAAGCAAGGATTTCATATGGATGCATGCAGTGTTGCCAGAATCAGCTCAAAATGAATCATCCGAAATGCCCTGAGAATAAATTAGCCATTTTAGGAAGGTCTCTCAGGCCCCCAGGGTGTCACTGAGTAGAGTCCACAAGACGCTTGAAGTCCTGGTGTAAAAATAAGAGCGAATGGTGTACGTTTTCACCATGGAATACTACGCAGCAGTGAAAAAGAAGGATCTCTTACCCCTGAGACAGCATGGCGGGACCTGTGAGTATCACGCTAAGTGAAATAAGCCCGTCAGAGAAAGACAAGTATCACATGGTCTCACTCATATGTGGAATCTAACGAACTAAATAAACAGACGAACAGAGTGGATCCAGAGACATAGATGCATAGAACAGAGCGTGGACTGTCAGAGGGAAAGCAGGGGTGAGTGGGTGGGAGGTGATCAACCAAAGACCTTGCATGCAGATAGGCACAACCCATGGACGCAGACGATAGGGTGGTGAAGGCCTGGCGGGTGGGGGGTGGGGGCGGGCTG
>NW_006291504.1:1308843-1309408 GCF_000327345.1 Myotis davidii | reverse complement strand
GGAAGAAAGGGGACACATGTAATACTCTCCACAATAAAAATTAAAAACACAAAACTAAGAGCTAGAGAGGCTACCGTGGTGACCCCCAGGCCGCCCACCACGCCGGGCGGGGTGACGAGGTAGAGGATGCCGGCCCCGAGGATGGCGCCCAGGCACTGGGCCGCGATGTAGAAGACGGACTTGGCGAGGCTCATCTTCCTGGTGCAGACCATGGCCACGGTCACGGCGGGGTTGATGTGGCCGCCGCTGATGTGGCCGAAGCACTGCACCATGGTGGCGATGCTGAGGCCGAAGCAGAGCGAGATGAGGACCATGTCCACGGGCAGGGGCTTCTCGGCGCCGCCCCAGTTGATGGTGGAGCCCAGGCCGAGCAGCACGAAGATGAGCATCGCCAGGAACTCGGCCGTGACCGCCTTCCAGAACGCCTGGGTCCACACCCCGCGGAAGGCCACCATGACGCGCTGTCTCCCGCACCGAGGCCCGCACTTGCTGGAAAGAAATCGGAGTCAGCGCCAGCAGCTACGCGGCCTGGGTTCAGGAATCCGGGAGGCAGGGAGCGGGCTCA
>NW_006291504.1:1307503-1308806 GCF_000327345.1 Myotis davidii | reverse complement strand
CCCCCCCCCCCCCCAGTCACATGCACGCCACAGAGACTGCTTCTGGGAAATCCCTGCCATCAGGTAATTGTCCCTAAACCAATGCTCAATGGATTGCTGCCTGGGTCTCCTTCGCTTTGATACGAAAAGATACTCCAGTTTCACCGGAAAATGATCAGAATCGTCACCAGAAAGGCAGACGTCTAAATGAAAGCCCGGAAAGATGGAGTCAGGTGCATTTCCCTTGCAGTTCGTGCTCCCCCCACACCCCCCCGCAGCAAGCTCTAAGTGTCACTGGGCCTTTCCTGGTCAGTTATATTTTGAGCAGAAAGCACTAAAGCAGGAGGCGGTCTCCAGGGGTGCAGTTTATTGCTCAAAATGGCATTTTGCGAATGGATGGGAGACTCGGAGTAGGGGGGGCTGCTGGGCAGCTGGAATGCTGAGGTCTGTCTTTGCAGAAGGCAGGCTCCTTGGGAGAGGGGATCCCCTGGTGACAGGCGGGGCGTAGGATCCCCAGGGCTCAGAAGAGCCGGGACCCCCTCCTGCTCCCCAGCCTGAGGGAGTGGCCCCAGGGACACTGAGCACAACTCCTGTCCAGACACGAGCGCTGGGACCCCGATGTGTCAACCTCAGGCCCCAGGGGAGCCTCTCCAAGGCCAGGACAGGGAGAGCGACACCGCGGGCGGTGCCCAGGCTGGGGGGCGGTGCCCAGGCTCAGGAGCAGTGGCCAGGCTCAGGGCAGTACCCAGGCTCAGGGCAGTACCCAGCCTCAGGGCAGTACCCAGGCTCAGGGAAGTACCCAGCCTCAGGGCAGTGGCTAAATGGACATACAGAGCTGCCATCTGCTCAGAGCCCCCACTGCCCACGTCCCAAGTGGCTCAGCAGCCCCCGCCCCGTGGGAAAGCTGCGCCCCCGCCCTCCTTGTGCTGGACCCTCTCACCCTGATGTTCCCTTCAGATGAACTCCCAAAGGGATCCGGAAGCTGGTCCATGCCAGCGGCCCAGGCACCCTGCCCCTCCCAGGGGCAGCCCAGGGCGGACAGCCAGGGAGGCGGGGCTTGGGGTCGAGGGACCCCCAGGCCCTGCGAGCATAGCCTGGGAGGGGAGGGCTTCTCTGGGGTCTTCCTGGTGACCCCTCCTGCTCGGCCCTGGAGGACAGCCTGGGGGCCTCCACCCGGGGGCGCTCCTGTGCTGGTGGGGTGAAGGGGAGGGGTGGTGGGAGCAGAGAGACAGCCTTGGGAGTGAAGACACCCCTTCCCTGGGATGGACCCCCCTCTCCCTGCCTGCAGACCTCTGAGCTGGGGAGGTGGGCTTGGGGACAGGAA
>NW_006291504.1:1305675-1307476 GCF_000327345.1 Myotis davidii | reverse complement strand
GTGTGCCAGGTGGCCCAGCAGCCCCCGCCCCGTGGGAAAGCTGTGCCCTGGCCCTCCTTGTGCTGGACCCTCTCACCCTGATGTTCCCTTCAGATGAACTCCCAAAGGGATCCGGAAGCTGGTCCATGCCAGCCGCCCAGGCACCCTACCCCTCCCAGGGGCAGCCCAGGGCGGACTGCCAGGGAGGCGGGGCTTGGGGGCCAGGGGCGGGCGAGGGACCCCCAGGCCCTGCGAGCACAGCCTGGGAGGGGAGGGCTTCTCTGGAGTCTTCCTGGTGACCCCTCCTGCTCGGCCCTGGAGGACAGCCTGGGGGCCTCCACCCGGGGGCGCTCCTGTGCTGGTGGGGTGAAGGGGAGGGGTGGTGGGAGCAGAGAGACAGCCTTGGGAGTGAAGACACCCCTTCCCTGGGATGGACCCCCCTCTCCCTGCCTGCAGACCTCTGAGCTGGGGAGGTGGGCTTGGGGACAGGAAGCCAGCCGCATACTGAGAGAAATGAATGGGATCCCCCTTGGGGGAAATCACCCCATGTCTCCACTTTTCAAAGCTTTTGCCCTTATTCTTTGCCTGTTTTAGCAGCAAGAGCTAAGGTATGGCGAGCAGGGAGCAGAATCCAATCGCAGGGGCCATGGGAAGTTAAGCAAGAGGCCGAGTGTTCCAACAGCTACGGTCCTGCCGCTGCCTCCTGAGATGCTAGTGGAAGAGGACCCCCTCCCCCACACCATCCCTGGGGTCCCCGGGAGACAAAGGGCCAGGGGAACTCAACCTTCAGGAGCTCAACTCAGCCTCCGGTCTGACAGGGGGCCTCCCTGCAGAGTTGGAAAGAGACCCCCATTTCCTGCCCAAGCCCAGGAGGCTCCAGGGGGAGGGGACCGCCCACCCGTCCCACTGCCCAGGGAACCCTCTGAATGAACCGAGTAATTACAAAACCCGGCGGGGAGGCTGGGACCTCACACTCCCCAGAGGAGGAGAAAATAGAGACAAGGCAGCCCTGGGAACAGCGAGTTACAAACGTCCCCAAGGGGAGAAGGCAGACAACTCACAAATGGGAAGAGAAGGGACAAGGTGGCTTCTGCAGCCGGGGCGCCTGATGGCCAGGGGCAAGGTGCTGGCACCTGCTGCTCGTCCGTGGCCGTGGCCGGAGTTAGTGGGAAAGAGGAAGCGACAGAGCAGAAAGCCCAGGACCGGTGGGCAGGCCCCCTTCAGCAGCAGCGGCCACGGGTCACAGAGGCCCTGGGAGAGGCCCCTCCCTGCTGCACCCTCTTCCCTCACCTTCCCCAGCTTCCCACGCCCTCTCCCTCCTCCTCCCTCAGCTCCTCTCCCTGCCTCTTGCCTCACCTTCCCCAGCTTCCCATGCCCTCTCCCCCTCCTCCTCTCTCAGCCCCTCTCCCTGCTCCTCTCTCAGCCCCTCTCCCTGCTCCTCTCTCAGCCCCTCTCCCTGCTCCTCTCTCAGGCATCTGCCCACCTCTCCAGGGACCTAATTTCAGAAACTCAGTTGCTCTTCCAGCTTTAAATTTTCATCAGAAAAAAATACCCACAAAAACAAAACAGATAAATAAACTGCTGACGGTGCATTTAACTTTCTTTCAAAACCCAGAGTCCGATCCCCTCCCAGGATCCAGCAACCGGCGCCCAAGTGTCCTGGCAGCGCACCCACACCTGTGGCCTCAGCAGCTCCCCCGCGGCCGAGCCCCCTGCGGCCATGTCAGCGTCCCCCGCCCCCCTCGCCCTGCATCCCCAGCGCTGAACGGAGCAGCACCGTTTGTTTGGCTTCTTTTGCCCCAAAACAAAGGGGCTGGTGTGT
>NW_006291504.1:1302780-1305563 GCF_000327345.1 Myotis davidii | reverse complement strand
TGCTGCCGGCAGCCCTACCTGCAGCGGGTCCCCCTCCCGTGCTGCCGGGGTGTCAGCTCGCACCCCTTTCCCGTGGCCGCTCCCTGTCCTGTGAGCGGATCCGGGCTCAGCCCCAGCCCCTGCGCTCAGTCTCCGCCTGGATTCCCGGAGAAGGCCCAGATCTCTGATAAGGCCGCAGTCCCCGTGTCTGGCCCCGAGCGGTGTCCCCTTAGCGACGCAGGACTTACCCCCACCGCCTGGCCGCGGGTCTGGGTCTGTCGCTCATGCCTTCCCCCGCCGAGTGCGCTGGCCCGCCCGCCGCTCCCGGTGCCCGGAGTCAGATTACGGGCCTGGTCTGATTGGGCCGGGAGGGCAGGGGGGAGCCTGCCCGTGTGGCATCGCTCAGTGCCATTCGCCCTGGGCAGAGCTTTCCTCTCCCTGGTCCCCCTGGGCACGGCCTTCAGGAACACAGCTGGCCATTTGACCACAGGACTCCCCCAAATCCTTGTCTGCGCTCTCCCCCCGCCCCCACAAAGCACCGGTCCGTTGTGAGTTTGCAGTTGAAATTGGGCAGCTCTGAGACCACGGATGGCACCTTCCTGCCGTTGAGATGAACTGAGAGGCCGCAGCCCCTTTGCTTTTTGAGCCGCTGGCATTTATGCGAAGTGTTTGATCTGAGAAGCGGCATGTAACGCAGGTCTGTCCGCAGCCTGGGCAGCCTGGCCCGGACAACAGGGAATAAGAAAAGTAGGAACTGGGTCGTCTCCGCGATGCTGACCTGGGTTCTGTACTAACAACTGTGGGGAAGAAGTAGCAAAGGAAGACATAGCAGTTGGTGGGGGCAGTCACTAGGAGCTGTAGGGGGTTTAATGTCTAGACACCCGAGGACAGGACTGACTGCATCATGTGTGGAGCCCGCGCCAGCACACAGGCTGCTGGGCCTGAAGACAACTCCGGCCAGCGGTGCTGGTGAGCCTCAGGCCTGAGGATGGGCCGCAGCCTCTCCTAACCGGGCTCTTTAAATGGGCCTCGGGCGCCTCCAATTGGAACCATCATAGCCCTTTGCTGATGCGTCAGTCATCACCGGCCCATACCGGGCTCTCTTATTCTATGAGCGTTAGTTACTTGCTCTTCAATAAGACAATGGCCATTTAGGAACGCGCTGCTCAGCCCAACCAGGAGATGGTCGCTCATATCTCTCTGGGGGACCTTCCCCTCCCGGCCCCGCCTCTTCGTCTGATTTCAAACCAGAGTCTATTTCAGCGCGAGGTGTGGGAAGGAAGACCGTGGGTTCTCCTCGTGGGTGAGGCCCGTGGTCAGGGTCATAGACATGGGGCCCGGGCTCCCAGGGCTGCTGGCCGCGGGGGACCTTTTCTTTGGTGCCCTCGCTGCCGGCCTGGCTCATTAGCAGGCTCCCCGCGCATGGCGGTTCCCGGCAGCGGTTCACAAAGTGCCAGCAGCACTTGGCCTTGCAGCTTCTCAGAGCCTCTGCCTTTCCTCTGGCTGCGGGTCGCCGCCCTGGGGGGAGGTGTGGACAGTCCAGTTCCTAAGGGTGGCGGTTCTGGTTCCCGGTTCCGGTTCCCATCAAGGGAAGGGCCACCCTCATTGGCACCAGCTCTTACACTTATTAGCACGCTCAGCGGGGGATGATGGCTGGCCAGGGATTAACCCTTCACCCACTGGAGGCAGTTTTTCCCACTGGGCGGTACTTACTGTCCTTTTTAGGTTCCAGGTGGTAGAAGGGATCCTTCTGCCACACCTTCATCCCCGAGCAAGCCCCACGAGGGGTCTGGCATTTCTCTGGGGAGGGACACAGCTCTCCAATAGGATTGTCTGTGGCCTGCAGCGGGCACTCAGGATGTGACGATGGGAGAAGGCAGCCGTAATGAGTTTGCGGTGACTGTGGGATGAGAGGAGGTGGGGAGCCTGGCGAATATTCATCATTGTGTCTAAGTGGACCTGCTTTGAAGTGTCCTGGGTCAAGAGCCAAATGATATTTGGGATCTAAAATATCTTTTCCCCATTGGTGAATTTGGAAGGACCGATTTCACTTAGAAATAGAATAACAACGTATTGATGGATTCTCGACCTGCTCACTGAGTCGCCCTGCGATCTTTGGGGAGGATGGTAGCCGGGCCTGCTGATTCCAAATCAGCCCTTTGGGTCAGGCACCTGTGAGTGTCGGGGTGAGGAGCCTTGTGAAGCTGTGGGCCAGGAACATGAGAGGAAGAAGGAAAGAGGGTCAATGAAAGCTACAATAATTCTCAGCAGAAAGTAGCTGACTGACATATTGCTGAATTTTTAAACTACTTACGCCACACGGCTCTCCTTTGGCACTGCTGTTCGTCTTTGGGGTTGGTGGACTGTCCCCCACTTTGGCCCTCAGAACGCTGACCTCTTCCTCCTGTGTTCAGAGAGTGACAACTGAAACACTGCCCTGGCAGTGCCAGCAGGGCCTCCATCCCAGACGGGAAGTGCCCCAGGCTGGTGGGGGCAGAGACAATGGCAACCCATAAATCTTATTTTGCTTTTCACAAAATGCAGCATCATGAACCCCCCTAGAGCCCTTATATATCAATATGTTCAGTAAAAACAAACACATAAATACAATAGCAACTGCAGGGGCCACCACCACCACCACCAGCAGCTCACAGCCCCCTCCACCACCACCACTACCATCACTACCACCACCACCACCACCATCACTACCACCATCATCACCATCATCACCACCACCACCACCATCACCACCATCACCACCATCACCACCATCACCACCATCACTATCACCACCATCATCACTT
>NW_006291504.1:1291790-1302753 GCF_000327345.1 Myotis davidii | reverse complement strand
CTCTACCTCGCCGCTGCCGCCACCACAACCACCTCCACCACCACCACCACCACCATCACTATCACCTCCATCACCACCACCATCACCACCGCCACCATCACTACCACCTCCACCTCCACCACCAGCGGCAGCTCACAGCCACCACCACCTCTACCTCCGCCGCTGCCGCCACCACAACCACCACCACCAACACCACTACCACCACCACCACCAGCTTACAGCCACCAGGCAAAGGGCTGTAATGGTGGCTTTGTTCTTTTATCAAAGAGGCGTTGCCTTATTATAATTCAGAGTGGTTTCCAGAAGCCTAGTGCACCACCCAGAGAGTAATATAAAAATAATCTAAAAACAGCAAGGAACCCAGTGCTTGACCTAGCTTCCCATTCGTCAGTGCGGTGCATCTGATGAGACCTTCTCCAAGGCCCCCGAAATCCTTTCACTGAACCCCCGTCCCGCCCCCAGCCCCGTGGATCCAGGTCTTCCCCAGTTGGTATAGCAGCACATTTCCTTGATTAGGATCCAGGCGGCCTCTGCTTCGGCTGGGAGCTGTACTCCGCTGACATTTAAGGCAGGAATTCCCTGGGAAAACAGTCAAGAGATTCTTTTGGTGCTGCTGGCAGGGCCCCAAAGGGTTTAGGGTTCCCCTCTCTAGGCAAATGGGAAGGGAGCGAGGGAGGGAGGGGAGAGAAACAGAAGGACTTTATTGAGTGACTGTATTTCATCTGGAGCTTGCACAAAAAAAGCAGAAATGTGGTGAGATGACTGGATACGTTTCTTACCCTTATCTCTTACCCAGCTACCATGACGGTCCAGACTGGGCTGGGTGTTTTAAAGGCTGCTGAGACATCCATAGTAAAAAAAAGAAAGAAGAAAGAACATCTGTAATACTTTCAACAATAAAGATAATGAAAATAAATCAGTTCTCAGGGCAGCAAAGAACTTTGGGATGGATCTAAGGGGTTGGGCCAAAATGTTTGCAATGGTCAATAATCAAAGTATAATCCGTAGTAGCAATCATTCCAAAATTGAACTTAAATTTGAACACTTGAAATTTGAACACTTCCCATCAAGGGAAGGTCACCCTCATTGGTGCCAGCTCATATACTTATTAGTACGAATGAAGGCCCTTCCCAAGAGCAGAAATGGTCATAATCTGTGACTCTCAACAGTCAAGTCATTCAGACAAACTTTCTCTTGCTTCTTTCCTACCTCACCGTGCATCCTTCTCTAAATTCTGTACTTCCGGTTTCATCCATGCAGAAGAAATCTACATCCGAAAAGCTCACAGGGCCTCTTAGAGGCGACAAGTCTCATGGATGGTTTCACCTGACCTGCATATCCTCATCTCTAGCTGCCCCTGGGCCCGCATGCCTGTGGCAGGGGACCAGTCATAGTCGTGGCCATGCCTTCTCAGCTCCCACCGCTACAGAGTCAACTAGGGGGTCCTTTCATCTTTCCCGCTTTTCCCTTTTCTCTTCGCCACATGATCTCTGATTCATTTTTAAACAGTCATCATCACTGATCTCCGGCTTGGAACCTGCCCATCGCAAACTTGCTGGGCTCTAGTTGCTGAAAAATCCCACAGCAACCCGTGATCCTATGGGATACTCTACAGTTAGAACCAGGTAATGCATCTGTACCATTCACTACTGTTCTGATGCTAAAGTGGTCTCTCTTGTTAGATATAAACTGAAGTTGTGGGCTACACGTATGTCTTACATTTCTTACAGTAATGATGATGATGATGATGATGATGATGATGATGATAAAAGTGACACAATACCATTGGGCCGTGGAAGGAGAAATGACAAGAGGTTGCCGTCTGGACTTTATCACTGAACTGTTCGTGGCTGTGGTCGGTCCACTTGGCCTTGTTGAGCCCAGTTTCCTCATCTGTGAAACGGAAGGGAGTGCTACCTCTCTACTCTCTTTTTCAAAGTCATGGCACGTCCAGATGCCCCCTTCACTCCGTTCTGGACTTGGAGCTCATCTCATGTGGTTCTAGAATACTCTAGTTCCCAAGACCTGCCCACGGAATCGTTCCCAGCATACCGGGATCATGCCCACCTGTCTAACTCTATCGCCAGGCTGTAATCACAGTAAGAGTGGGCATCTTAGTAATTAATTAGTCTTAGTAATAGTTAGGAATTCGTCTTAGTAACTAACTGCTGCATTCTCCGTACCTAGCATAGATCCAAGACACGTTTTAAAGAAAAGAACACTGCTGTGGAATAAACAATGAGTGAGCCTCAAGCAGGGTCATATTAGCAGAAGTGCTTTGCAAACGGAATTAATAAATGTAAGTAATGCTGATGCCGATGATACACAGGACATGCCATTATAAGTCAAGAAACCTATCGTGACAAACCTCAAAAAAGCCATGTGGCCTTGATCTCATTTCCCCATTGACCGAAGGCAATGGTGCCCTTTCCAGCTCAGGTCAGAGGGAGCCAGAATCTGGGAAATGTGAGCCTGGGACTGAGAGGAAGCCAGCGGGGGGAGAACCCACTGTCAGCTCTCCGTGCCTGTCTCGTGTGCTCTCCCCAGTGCCTCTGTTGAAGGACAGACAAGGACACCGGTTCTCTAGGGGTCAGTTTTGTACAGGTGAGAGGTGGAAGAGCCGGGACAAGGAATGTGTACCTTTCTCTAGTGAGCTCTTCTGCACCCAGCATTTGCCAGATTTCCACCACTTCTGTTCCACCGCCACACGTTCATCAGACCTAAGGCAACTGCTTCCCATTATTTTATAACATGTATATGCTTAAAACCAATTCATACTTTTTCATAGCACTGATCTATGCAACACTTAGGGTCCAGCACCAGGATGATATGTGAATTAGATTTTAATTTTTAATATATAATTTATCAGTTGTGTTGTGGGAGAGACTATTCTAAGAAACTATAAAATGGAGAAGGATAGAGGTGTGCTCTGATTTTATTTTATTTTATTACTAGAGGCCGGATGCAAGAAATCTGTGCAAGAGCAGGCCTTTGTTGCCTCGGCCGGCCCTCGTGGCTCCGGCTTCATCTGGAAGGTTGCCTGGACGGTCGTTCCACTGTTTGGCTGTTCGGTCAATTTGGATATTACACTTTTATTGTGATAGATTTTTTTGAGGACTTTTTATTATCTAAGGCACATATGTCATGGGCTTTGCTTCACACAGACTTCCATCAAGTGCAATGAAAAAATATTATATTTTTTATTACTTTATTTACCATTTTCAGTATTTTGCTAGCACTTTACTTATCTTTTTGCCTAAGATTTTTATGATGCGTGTTATGTTAATATATAACTTTCAGAAGCCCCCTGGCACCCATCTGGGTGTCTGCTGCCTCCACGCAGAGGAGAGACACTCCTTGGAAACGGAGGTAAGGACGAGAAGGATTCGGAAGGCAATGCCAAGAGGGAATGTCAAGAGGGAGGAAAATGAAGATTTGTGTGTATCTCATGTCAAGGTGGCGAGAAATGGTCAGCCCTCAAGGCTACACAGATCAAGGAGTGTTCGATGGAGCAGCACAGAAATCGTTACAGAATTAATTACTTTGGAATCAAGGATTTGCATTTTTCAAGTGCAAGGCGCGCGCTCTGAGGTCCACTGGTAACTACATGCAGATGCGAGAACGGTTTGAGCAGAGGCAGTCCTGTCCTTGGGCCCAGGTGGGGGCCCCTGCCCTGGGCCCCGCTGTAGGAGGCTCTGTCCCTCCTCTGGGAGCTCCAGTGCCTTGGCTCACCGAGCCCCTCTAGGCCACACGCCCCATATCCCGGACTCTCTGCTTTCAGCAAGGGTTGGCCTCTTCTTCCGTATTCCTCTCCCCAGCGGGGCCACACTGCTGAAGGTCAGTGAAAAATTGGACGGGTTTTGGGCTGTTTTGAAATATTTGAGATGCAGCCTGTGCAGAAGCAGGTTTATAAACAAGAGGACCACCTAAAACCCCTCTCTCTGTTTAGGGATGTGAAATTAAGCTTGGTGCATATATTTGTTTGTTTTTTTGCTGTAGACTTCTACTGATAGAAAAGGGAGGGTTTATGCTCATGTTTAATCTCATTACTGTATTTAGAATCGAGAAAACAAATTTTCCAACAAAACAGTTTGGCTGCTTGTGCTGGGTCCTGAGCTGTGGCTGTCTGTGGCAGTGTTTCCTTTATCAGGTGAAAAAAACAAACTCAGCCCACACTGGGTTAGCCTTCCATCTGGTTAAGATTTGGGACCCTGGCCACACCAGGGAGGGAATCTGTCCTCATTTCCGGAAGCTCTCAATGTGCAGTTGGGATAACTAACTCAGTCTTATGTTCAGAGGCTTCTGGAAAGAGGGTGCAGACATTGACCCACCTGGCGGGCTTGTTGGGGGGTGGAGACCGATGGTAATTCCGATTCGCAGGAGCGCGAGGGCCGTGGGCAGACTCCGTGCGGCCGATGCTCACACAGAGCAAACCTCCCTTTCAGTTACTGCAATGGCTTCTCCCCACGGCCTCACAGCAGAGGGCCCTCTGAGGCCTTTGAAGGCAATTGTTCACTTTATGTCTGGCAAAACGGACACATGGCTCTGGTTGCTTTGTACAGAAGAGCTGGTCTACAGCCGTTGGCCGCTCTGCCCGGATCTCCTGCTCCTGCGACCCAGGATCCCGTGGTCCTCTGCTCTGCTCTGAGCGTCCAGTGGACCCCACGTGTGCGGCAGTGACAGAGGTGGAATGAACCTGTGATGTAACCAGGGAGGTTCTTGCCCCGATGCTGGTGCTGACCTGATTGTCCTGATTCCTTTGTCAATTCGGTTGCTTGGCAGATTGTAAGCTTGAGCAAATGGCTTTTATATATATTGATTTCAAAGAGAAAGGGAGAGGGAGAGAGGGAAACATCAATGATGAGAGAGAGTCATGGATCGGCTGCCTCCTGCACGCCCCACACTGGGGATTTAGCCCAAAACCTGGGCATGTGCCCTGACCAGGAATCAAGCCATAGGTCCACACTCAACCACTGAGCCATGTTGGCTGGGCTTTTGGTTTTTTATTTATTTTATTTTATTCTAATTTTTTTTATTACTCTGTTTCCATATTCATTAGCCACTGTTAGCTCCACCTCAGATGGGATCTTTCTGTCTTCCACCTTTTTCCTGTTTGCTCCTCCAACCTCTTAGAAGCTGTTAGGTAAGTTTTTTCTTAAGCCACATTCTTGAAGTACTAAGTAGCCACCGAGCCTCATCTATGAGCCACAAAAGAAAAATAAGGCATGATTCCTACTCATGAGATGAGAGAAATACACGTGAGAAGGGAATGATGCTCCATGTTTCACATTATTGTTACAGGATGGCACACAGGAGTCAGCTTGGATCTTACAGACAATAGAAGGGAGGACACATTGGAGTTGATTCTGTTATTTAAGATCAGAATCTGGGGCCGAAACCAGTTTGGCTCAGTGGATAGAGCGTCGGCCTGCGGACTGAAAGGTCCCAGGTTCGATACCGGTGAAGGGCATGTACCTGGGCTGCGGGCACATCCCCAGTAGGAGATGTGCAGGAGGCAGCTGATTGATGTTTCTCTCTCATCAATGTTTCTAACTCTCTATCTCTCTCCCTTCCTCTCTGTAAAAAATCAATAAAATATATTTAAAAAAAAAAGATCAGAATCTGGGGATGTGTAAATTGAACACTTGGCAACTGCTTTGTTGGCTTATCCATTCCGACTTCTTATCCTGTAGAGGAGGTGAAGGGATAGAAAAGATGGGTGGCTGCGTAATGTGCTGATACTTTGGAATAGGGAGCCTGGGCCGGTGGGTGGCATGATAGCAACGGTGCATGGGCCCTTTCTACAGCAGTTAGGATGCTGCATTGGAGAATCCAAAGACAGTCTGTCATCATCGTTACCACCTGCACGGGATCTGTGTGGGCTGTGCCTAGTCGCGCCCAGGCTGCCGCAGGGCTGTGGTGGCTCCTGGGTAGGGGGAAGGAGAGGGCGGCTGTTGGCAGGCGGGCCGAGCTGCACCTGGAGAGGAGAGGTGACAAGGTAGGCTCTGAGATCTGCTGGTGACAAGCCCAGATCTGGAAGGAAGAAGTTACTCTTTTGTTCGGCGTTCAAATTGGGAGTTTGCCCTGCAAGAGTCAGTCCATCGCTGACTTTCCCTGAATACACTTGGGAGAGAAGCCTGGCAGCAGTGCCACAGGACAGGAACGCCAGTTTCTGGAGATGTCGCCAAAACCCAACAACTTCTCAGAAGTCTCGGAGGCGCCAGAGGAGCGTTTGCATTTCAATGGAAAAGTTCTGAAAGCTCTGGAAGCTGTCCCCAGTTTTACTTTCTCATCCACAGGCAGAGGCAAGTGCTGGGAATAAGGGACAGGCGCTGGCGAGGGCTTTGTTCAAAGTGAAGAGAAGGGACTTGGGGACATTTTAATTGTTCAGTCCTTGGCCACGAAGCCGAGTCAAAGGGGTTCGAGTCCTCATGGCAAATAGAAAATAGAAGCACTGCTCGCTTTTATACAACAGCACCCAGCGTCTGCAGCCATCTTTCCTCGTGGTTCTGAAAGAGAGACGGAACTTTCTAGGTTTAAAGAGATGTAGTAGCCATAACTTGGCAATAACATAACAATACCCCTTGAGACCACTTAGTCATCCCAGGAGTTAACCCTCTCACACACTACAAAGACCTGTTTGGGTAGCATGGCGCTTACAGGACTTAGGAAAGACAATGTTCCAGAAAAAGAAGAATGCTGCTACAAGGTGAGATTGGAAAGGATTGTGAGAAGACCTACATCACAGTCAAAAGTCGGAAAAGCTCGGTAATAACTATGTGTGGTGCCAGGTGGGCATCTGAAATATTGGGGGGCCGATATTTCAAATGTGTAAAGTATAGGATTGTCTAACCACCTTCCTGCACACACGAAACTAATACAGAACAGTATTGAATAGAGACTGTAATTGAACAATAAGATTTGAGAAAGCAGAAGAAACTTGGCATGTACAAGTATTTTGGGTCTCATTCTTCCACAAGCTTGAAGGTGGCACTAGCTAGTAGAAATATAATGCAAGCCACATATATCATTAAAATGCCCTAATAGCTAGAGTAAATAAGTAAAACCCAGGTAAATGTAATTATAATACTCTATTTAATCCAATATATAAAAAATATTATCACTGTACTAGGAAAGTTATAAAAATTAGTAATGAAACACTTTTTTTTTTACTAAGTTTTTGAATTTTGTAACTATCCTATACGTACAATCTCTTTCCACTGGATATCACATTTTTATTAGAAATAATTAGTTGGTGTTTAGATGTCCTCAAACTTATAGATGAAAGAGTAGATTCACAAACATGCTTTAACAATTTTCAACAACTGAACTGAGTAACCGTTTTCAATCTTAAACGAATTAAGATGAAGGACAATGGAAATCTCAGTGCTGCCCTTTTCCTCGCCCCGTTCCAGGCCCCGACAGCCAGCGCGCAGCTGAGTGTCTGCTGCGATACGCAGCGCGGCTCTAAGAAGCGGCTGCACGTTTGTTTTTATTATGAAAGAAATTTTATTCTTTCAAACATTAGCAAGTCGAGTGAGCTTTTGAAAGCAACGGAGGCTACCCTTTCCCTGTAGAGGTGTTTTCCTTTGCGTTTCTAGAACATAACTTAGTTACTCACCGGTTCTGAGTAAACTGAGCCATTCGGGGTGTTCTCCGCATCTCACAGGTCATCTCTGTCAGTTTCAGGGTTCGCCCTTTCCCACCCTCCTTCCCAAGGTGACTAAGTTCTAGGAGCAGAAATAGCATCAGGGCCTTGGGGCGGCGGAGCCTGCTCCAGAGCTCCCTGGGCTGGCGTTCCCACCTCAGGCCTCCCTACAGCTCCTCCATCTTCCTGGGCCGATGCGTGTCATTGGGAATCTCCTGAGATGGATGTCATCACCTTATAGTGTCTCCGGTGACTGGTCCCCGTGTTGGGAGTCCTCTCACCCCTGTGGGCCCCTGGGGGTCTGTCTCCTGACTCTGGCCCTTCCACAGGGCCCTGGGGACATAGGGTGCAAGGACTCACAGCTTCCGGCTATCCCCAGAGCCTGGGGAGGTCTCAGGTTCTCTCTCCCAGGCCTGCCTGCTCGCTCACTAGCTCGCTCGCCTACCATTCTGGTTCTTTGTAACTCCCAACAGCACTTCATAATCGGTTAAGAATGTATATGATAAAAGGAGGCATTGTTGCTATTGAAACTGCTTGCCAACTTCTTTATGGAGCTCGCATGAGATTAAACCGTTGGGACTTCCCTTTGATGAAAGACATCCCATGTGATTACAGAATATCAGAAAGGAATGCTTTCTTTTAATCACATCTTTAATTTCTCTGTAATATAGCAAACCACACGTAAGAGTCATTTAACATTTCGGTTTTGCGAAGCCTCTTAGGATTGGTCTTTCCTTTTAGAGCTAAGAGGGAGTTAGCTCTTGTTTCTTCATAGGAGACGACTGCAGTCCCGGGGAGGAAGCGACTTGTCCAAAATGAGGCGCAGGTTAGAGTTGGGCCAGGGCCCTATTCCCAGCCTGGAGCGCCTTCTAATTCACTGTGGTTCTCGCTTTCTCCATACAACCGCCAGAGAGATCTTCCCGGGCACTGCTTTCAACACCATTGTCCCAGTGCCTCTCTGTGGATCACTAAACAAAGCTCCAGTTCCTCAGAGACCTGAAGCGCCAATCAGAAAGAATATGTGCACCCTATGCTCATAGCAGTGCCATTTACAATAGCCAAGATCTGGAAGCAGCCCAAGGGCCCATCAGCAGACAAGTGGGTAAAAAGCTGTGGTACATTTACACCATGAGATACTACGCAGCAGTAGAAAAGAAGGCTCTCTTACCCTTTGAGACAGCATGGAGGGATCTGGAGAGTATTGTGCTGAGCAGATATTATGATTCATAACAGTAGCAACATTACAGTTATGAAGAGCAACAAAAATAATTTTATGGTTGGGTCACAATGTGAGGTACTGTATTTAAAGGGCCAGAAGGTTGAGATCCACTGCAATAGAGTGATGAAGGCCTGGGGTAGGGGTAGGTGGTAGGGGCGGGCTGGAAGGGGCCAATGGGGGGGAAAAGAGAACATATCTAATACTTTCAACCATAAATATTTAATTTAAAAAACAAACAGAAAATATAAAAAAAGAAAGACTATTTCGCTTCCAAAAATAAATAAAGAAAGAAAGCATCAGTTCCTAAGCCCGGCAGTAACAGTTCCCTAACCCACCTCCTCAGCTGACCTTTCTTCTCCCCTCAGGCAGCTCACACTCCAGCCAAGCCGACTGCTCCTGCTCTCAGGGCCTCTGCTTTCTCTTGAACACACCGCTGCCCGTCCTCGCTGCTCTCTGCCTCCCAGGACCTGCTCTTCTGCTCCCCAGACTTCAGTATGAACCCAGTTCAAGCCTGAGGCGGTAGCTGGGAGGCCATGTCCTTCACACGTTACCCCCGAGTCTCTCTACACAGGATATAGTCTCTCATTCCTTCAAGTCATCATAAAACTTGCTTTAATGTTACTGTGTCACATTGCTCACACTCTGAGTGTTTGAAGATTTGTGTTTTCCTCTTCTAAATTATGTGACCTTTGGTGCAGAATCTTATTCATACGCGTACCTCCGACAGAATCCACAGATACAAAGGGGGAGGAGCTAGAGAAATAGTTTAAAATTAAATTAAATGGAATGGGGAAATACAAAAAATAAATCAGTTAGAATAATATAACATAAATTACACTTAAGGGAACTCAGTAGCTGTGTTTTTTTCTGAGTTTGTACCACTAATTAATCAGAGAGAAAAAAGGATGATTCACTTTTGGAAAGAGCATCTTAAGTTCAATTTCAACTTTAAGGAATATGAAATGTACAAATAGACTATTACCTTTAATAGGAGGATTTTATTTAGTCGGACTTAGAGGTAACAGGACAAACGAGGTGTCTAGGATGGTCTCTGTCAGCTTCTTGAATGCCTGGGCCCAGTGTAGATTCAGCTCCGTGAAGCGCCATGCCCTTAACATCTTCACTGATGTGGCCGAGCCCACATTTCCCTGAGGTATGTCTCCTACTCTCTTGCCCACATGGATCCTCTTAGGACATCAAGGGAACATGGCGTTTCCTGTTCTTCAGGGGAAATTAACCCGATGTTATCAGTTCTGTGAGCCCATGTGATGACCTCAGAATGTCAAGATCATCAGGTCCCTGTGGACCACAGCACAACAGATGGCAACAGAATTAACGTCGCCCAGGAGCTCGGCGTGAAGAGACTGCTTCAGTGTGAAGGGGACCCGTGTTGGTCTTGTCTGTTGAAGGAGAAGAATGCTTTCATGAGATCAAGCTCCGCACGCCAGATGTCAGAGGCTGCATCGATTTGTTGCAGCAAAGACCCCAGGTCTGGCCAGCGGTCACGTGGCTCAGATTACAGTAGCCCCCGAGCAGGGCTATAATGGAGAGCATCACCCTTGTGTCCCGTAGGTCCTTGAGGACTAATCTAGCACTGCTCCTGGGATGCAGTGCTGCTTCTGATTGAGCGGTTTTAGGGGATTGCAATTGTTTTTTCCTGTCACCAGGGCCCTGAGCCCACAGCGAGGTGGACCAATGAGAGAAGCATGCCCTCTCTGAGTATGTGTTTCCCAATTACAAATGCAGAGACAGAGGAAACAAACACAGAGCAGGCCCGTGGCCATGGGACTAACTGGAAAACAGACACAGGTGGGAATTTCATGTATGACGAGGTCTCCACAAGCCTCAGCTCTAACCGGAGGGCCATGATGTGGTCTTGGGTCCCCAGGTTCAGTGTCAGTTCAGACCCCGTTTCTTCCAGACCTGGAATGGTCTGGGTGTCTCCCGAATGCACAGCTCCCCTACCAAATGGTAGCAAGTTCTATGGAAATCTGGGGGGATATTCACCGTGTACTCTTGCAGTAGTTTTTCAAGGTCCCTTCTCAAGGGGACATGATGTAAACCTACACAAGCCTAAGACTGCGTGCATCCACGCT
>NW_006291504.1:1284921-1291743 GCF_000327345.1 Myotis davidii | reverse complement strand
CCATCAAGGCACAGGGTTTCCATCTGCTCTTTTGTGCTCAAATTTTTTGATTACACAGATCGCATAACGTCCTGATCAGCCGGCTCACTGTCTCACCGCAAATACAAATGATCTATTAGTCACTGCATAGATCCCTGCAGATCAAGCCCCTGCTTGCCACTCCAGCCTTGTTGCCCATTATGGAAATCATATCTACTTGACCTCAGAAAGCTAAGTGCACGCCTGGCTTCTACCATTTCCCAACCCCCTCAGTCCTGGTGAGCTCAGGGAGCCTAGTTCTTTCACAGCATCTTCAACTGTCAGTTCTGCCCAGAAAAATTTGCTGAGCTCCTCACAACTGCTGGCTTCCACTCACCAGTGCATTCCACGTTGCCTTGGAGAAGGGGATGCTCTGTGATGGGTCCTGGTTAGCACAGTCCTGTGGTGGGTTTCAGGGTGTAACATGGAGGGTCCATTCTAACATCCACACATCCTGGGGCTTTTCTAAATCCTCACCTGAGGATAAGTTTATTGATTTTTAAGGGAGAGAGAGGGGAGAGAGAGAGGAGAAAAGAGAAGAGAAGAGAAGAGAGAAGAGAAGAGAAGAGGAGAGGGGAGGGGAGGGGAGGGGAGGAGAACAAAGAGAAGAGAAGCGAAAAGAGAAGAGAAGAGAAGAGAAGAGAAGAGAAGAGAAGAGAAGAGAAGAGAAGAGAAGAGAAGAGAAGAGAAGAGAAGAGAAGAGAAGAGAAGAGAAGAGAAGAGAAGAGAGTGATTAGTTCCCTCCTGTATGTGCCCTAACTGCGGCATTGAACTCACAATTTAGGTATGTGCCCTGACCAGGAATCGAACCTGCATCCTTTTGGTGTATAGGACAACATTCCAACCAATGGAGCCATCCAGCCATCCTGAGACTTTGAAACCTTCTTCAGCACTGTACCAAAACACCCTGGCAGCTCATTTCATCTTCTGTAGGCCACCATCATATCCAAGATTCAAGGAGCCATCAAAACCATGAGGAGAGCTCTTTGCCAGAAAAGCATGGGCAAGTACCACTACCCTGTCGATAAACTGTGCCCTACCCAACCTCGTACTTCCCCTTGTCCCCACCTACCCAACACCCTCAGGTTTCACTCTCAGGTGTTCCCCTGATTCCAGCTGAAGTGCATTGGATAGGTCCTAGGATGCTTTTGACACACAAACTATTTTGTTCCAGAAGTTCTGCTGGGCTGTGCTGACCCTGATCATCAGCTTGGACGTAGTAAGGGGCAGTGGTGGGTGATGGTGAGGAAAACAAGCATCGCCTTATAGCTGCCTCAGGTGTGGTTGTGTGGTCTTCATGGCAGGTGAGGTTGTTGTCCTCTGGCACAGAGAGTGGGGCTGCTTCTGTGAACCTGGATGTTCAAGCTCTCAGAATCTTCCAACAAAATGACCCCCATCCGGACCTCAGTGTCCCTCTCCCTTTCATTCAGGGCCTTGACCTTGACATAGAGCATTCACTGAGGTGATATTCAGTTCATCACAGTTGCTTCACATGTTTGCTGACATTCTCACTTCCTGTGGGAACACGCTTTGGAGAATGACTGACCCTGGCCTGGGGTCGGGAAAGGGTTTTCTGAAGACCGAAGAGGTAGTAGATTGGCCCACAGACAGGCTCCAAGGCAGGAAGAAGCGCAGCTTATTTGAGGACATAAGAGCTCAGCCTGGCCCTGGCCGGGTGGCTCAGTTGGTTGGAGCATCGTCTCACATGCCAAGATGGTTGTGGGTTCGATTCCTGGTCAAGGCACATACCTAGGTTGCAGGTTTGATCCCCAGTTGGGGTGTAAGCGGGAGGCAACCAATTAATGTTTATCTCTCTCTCTCCCGCTTTCCCTTCCGCTTTCTGTAAAATAAATAAAATCATATCCTTGGGAAAGGATTAAAAAAACAACAAAAAAAGCTCAGCCTGGTCAGGGTGCATAGCTAATGGGAAGAAAGAGTCTGAAGGTCAATGAAGTCACGGGTTTTTGTTATTTGTTTCTATGTTGTGGTTAAGAAGCCTGCTATTTTAAACCATTAGCTTATTAAAAAGATCAATACTTGAAAGTCTGAAATTCAATTAGATGTATATTTATTGTTTCTGCCCTCAGGTAACTTAGAATTTAACAGAAAAGTGAAGACAAAGTTTCATACTGTTATAATATATAATACACGTCGGCATGTGTCTTCGGGGAAGGCCAGAGTGCCACATGAGCGTTGGGTAGGGGTGTGGGATTTATTTCTTCCACAGATATTTAACCTGTGCCTTCTCTAGGGCTACAAAGATGAGTAAGACAAGGAATTCAGTCTTCCGGGGGAGCCAGACACACACACAAATAATTAGAAAGTATAAATGTAAAGGAAGAAATACACATCAGCTCGAATGGGATAAGAACAATAGTTATAATTTATTAAGCACTTACTAACCTCTTTACAAGCATTTTCCCATTTGTTTCACCCAGTAAACGCACAAGGTAGGTATTGCTATCCCCATTTTTGAGATGAGAAAACCAGTACTCAGAGAAGCTAAGTACATTGGGGAGGTTCCAGAGTTGAAAATATGGAATTCAAACCCGGTTCTTACGACAAGCACCAAGCTCTTAGCCACCATAGTACATGCTGCTCCTCAGGAACACGTGGTGCTCCGAGCAGGCGTCTCATCAGGGCCACACCAACGCAAGGAACACCTCACAGAGTGAGTTTCGGGATTAGGAGCTGTTGGGGGCACAGATGGGGGGTTAGCAGCAGGCGGCAGGAAACTGCACGATGTCAGGGAATCATGACCATTCCAGGTTGTTCTAGACTGAGCAGGGAGGCAGGAATTGGCAGAAAGCCTGATTGGCGAAGGACTGGGATCATGGAGGACAGTGCGTGCGTGTGCGAAACAGACCGGGTGGTGGGCGTCACTAGAGCTTTAGGCAGAGAAGGCCAGGTGTGGAGAAGGGTGTTGCGGGAGCAAGAGTGGGAGAACCCTTAGAAACTGTTGCAGTGTTTCAGGGAAGAGAGGGTGAGGGGTTGAGCTGGATGAGCGGCAGAAGAAACGAGAAACATGTAGGTGGTGAAGTTAGGCTTTCCCATGGGTGTGTGGAAGGCCCCTGGCCAGGGAAGGCGCTGGCTTTCCTTTAAATTCATGTCCACTGCACCCATGGTGAAGGCAGAGCCTTATCTTGGGGGCACATCTAATCGAGAGTGGGAATGCCTCATTGACCTTCCGAGCCAGGTGCTGGGAAATGGGTCATCTCAATCTGGTCAAGCACCAGGAATGAATGTGATTCGGACCCACCCAGAGGTGACTATGGTGACTGTTTACGAGGAAGCTTCCAGAAGGCACACATCCCCCTTCTGTTTACCCTCAGTGAGACTTCCGGGCATTTGGCTAGGTTGAGAGAAGAACCCATTTAAAGGAAAGCCAGCGCCTTCCCTGGCAGGGCGCCTTCCACAGGGTGTGGGGTCGGCGCCGGAGAAGTCTGGCTTGACCCTTTGGTTCCCAACGTGGGGGCAGAGGAGCTGATGGTGATGCCGTCGGACAAAGAGGAGGCAGGTTGGGGTTCGATGACGAGCTCAACGTTAGAGTCCACAGCCTGGTGTGGCTGGAGGAAGAGATCTGGGAACCCCAGCCTGGGGTGTAGCTAAAGCAAGGAGACTAGAAGGGGTTTCCTAGGCGGACTGGGTGAAGGGAGCCGAGAGAGGCATGGTCATGGGCAGGGGTGGGGAGGGAGGGGATGCAGGGGAGAGGCATGGGGTAGGTGGATGGTGTGATGTTGGAGGAGGCACGTGATGAGGTAATTAAGAGAGAGGGGAAATGACACCCAGGCAGTACCAGTAATAGGAACAACATAGTGGGAAGGCAAGAATGTTTTCAAAGAACATAGTTCAATTTGGCTGGACCATAGGAGTCTGATGCAGTTATTTGGTGATGTCGGGTCAGGGCGAGATTATTGAGGCCCTGAAGCCAGGAAGAAGCTGGGAGCACAGTGATGCTGTGGGATGTTCATTTTCAGAGTGTAGAGAGTGGATCAAAGTAGACGCACAGAGACTGTTACTCAGCCCCGGAGAGGAAGGGAATTCCGACGCACTTACAGCCTGGATGATCCCAGAGGACACCGTGCTAAGTCTCAAAAGAACAACTACTACCTGATCCTCATGATCCTACTCACATGAGGCACCCTGAGGAGTCAGACCCAGGGGGAGAGGAAGCAGGGTGGAGGTTCCCAGGGCTGGGGGAGGGGAATGGAGTCACTCTTGAATGGGGTTTTGCATATTGAAAAGAGGCCTGAAGGTGGATGGTTGTACAACAGCGAGAATGCACTTCACGGCCTTAAAATTGTTGAGATGGTAAATGTTATGTTATGTGTTTTCCCATAATTAAAAATTTAAAAAGAAAAAAAGAGAGAAAAAACAAATGAGAGAGATGGCGGAGGGCTCCTCTTCCAAGGGTATCCGGGTGGCCCAGGGCCCTGCTCTGTGGCTAGAACCGGGGGCCTCGGTGGGCCTGCTCCCGGGAGCCCGATGAAAGGGCTGTGTGTGCATCAGGGACGGGCAGTGCTGACAATGCCAGACACTCCACTCAACAGACGGGCGGGAACAGACAATCCCCTGCCTGAAGTCCAAGAAAATGCACATTCTTACCACTTACACGAAATTGCAAAATATTCCTCGGGGCACTTGCATTCAAACTAATTACCCAAATAGATCTTTCCCACTTTTCCATCATTTCAAGTCAACTCGAAAAATGGCTTTTATTTTTTATTGGCCTTCACTTTGTCCACTGTGAAGTGGAGTTGCCAAAACTGCCTTTGGCACAACGTGGCCTTTAGTCTTTTGTGTTTCAGAAGGGGAAAGTTTCCACTCCCCCTCTCATCTGGAAGACCTTCCAAAGGGTTGGGCAGTGCCCAGCACGGTCCCCATGGCTCCCTTCATCATTTCAGCTCCAGTTCCTGCGCTTGGCGGACCTCCGAGGCCAAGCTACTGCCCCAGCTCTGGGCCAAGTCCCACGGACGCTGGGACCCACACCCAGGGACCCAGCTCTGAGCTGAGAGTCTTTAACTTTTCAACAAAGCGGCAGCATGCAGGTGGGCCGCCTTCTCACCACTCGTAATTGACCAGGACAGAAAAATCACACACGCATAAGTGGTGCTCAGACTTGGCCAGACAGAGGACCCCTCCCAGGAGATGGTCAGCAAAGAACATTCCCACCGGGCCTCACAGAGGTTCTGACTCAGCACATCTAGGTGCGGTACGGAAATTTGTTTTTAACAAAAATCTAGATACCTGTCCTTCAGGTGGTCCATGCACTACTTTCTGAGGACTTGATAAGCTAAATCAGGAAAAAAAAATCACAATCATCCCAATAATTTTAAGCTGGTGTTTCCTCTCGTGTTCTGAGTGCATCTCAGTTCACAGTATTTCGGAAGGACATTTTTCTTAAACGTTGGAAATACTGTGAGGAAATGAATGGGTAAAATAAAGTCCCAGAAGCTTGCCCCCGGTTTTCTGCTCTTTGGGGACAAGAGTCATTGCTGCGGCTCCCAGGGCCGTGTTTCTGTCTCCTCCAGCTCCCGGGGGTTCAGAGGAGGAGGGGACAGAGTGCTGAGACGCAGACGGTGGCCTGTCCGTGGGGACCTGAGGTCGCCCAGGATGACAGCAGGAGGGGTGGCGGGAGCGCTGTGAGCTGGAGAGGGAGGTCCTCAGAGAAGCTGGGGTCCCGGCAGCTTTCCGGGGTGAGGAAGGGTAGGGACACCTTTGAGGCGGGAGTCGTGTTTGAAGGCACAGGAGCCACGGAGGTGCCGAGGGCCTGGGACCAGGGCCCATCTCTGCGGAAGGGACGGGGACATGTGGTCGCAGGGGCCCGGCGGCCGAGACAGGAGGAAGCCGAGGAAAGAGCCCGGGTTTCTCCCGGCATCGTTGTTGGCGCTCAGAAGGGGTTTCCTCGAACCAGGAAATGTTTGGCGGTTCCACTGGGCGTAAGACCAAAGGAGCAGCAGCCTCTGGGGAGGATAAGGAGACCCAGCCTGCGATGGCCGCCCGGGCACAACACGATCTGTTTAAGGAAAACGCTCAGGGACCGCTTTCCCTTGGAAGCGAGGTGGTGGACGAACACCCAGGTCAGAGCAGGAGGTGGGGCGCGTGGGGGCCACCAGGCGCGGCAATGAGTGACGGGCTGGGCGAGGGCACGGGCACCCACAGGACTCTGATCCTCTCAGCGAGTCCCCCTCAGGCCTGCCCGGTGACTGCCAGGTGGGCATGTGGCAGGCGGTAGCGGACATTCCCTGTCGCGGAGAAACAGTTCCAACTTCCAAATGGTGGCTCTGGGGCCAAACGTGGCTGTGGCCAGATCTGACCCACGTGCTGCCGTGCGTGGTCTCAGCGTTGGAGCCAGAGCCCTTGTCAGGCAGCTGCCGGGGGGCTTGTCACAAACCTCTCCGACCTCAGTTTCCTCCTTTAGAACGTGGCGGTGGCATAACGCCCGCCTTCCATCTGTTATAGGATCAGACATTGAATGAACATATGCGTGTTGCCAGGGTCGATACCTGATAAGCACTCAGTAACTGGCCTTTATATGAACCAGAATCATGCACTTTTTCAACATTATTTCCCAAATAGTAATAAACACATCATCTTAGGAAGGTAAAAGGTTACTGTGTCCCCAGCTGTCCTTGAGGACAAGGTGGGACTCCTGGTCTAGAAAAGGCATGTGGTTTAGATCACTCCTGTCACTGCCCTGGCCAGGGCCTTCCTCACTGCCCCGGTCCCTCCTCACTGCCCCAGTCCCCCCTCACCGCCCCAGTCCCCCCTCACCGCCTCAGTCCCCCCTCACTGCCACAGTCC
>NW_006291504.1:1264037-1284413 GCF_000327345.1 Myotis davidii | reverse complement strand
ACTGCCCCAGTCCCCCCTCACTGCCCCAGTCCCTCCTCACCGCCCCAGTCCCCCCTCACTGCCCGGGGCCTTCCTCACTGCCCGGGGCCTTCTCCTTAGATCCGCTGGTCCTGCAGGTCTGAGAGTCCCAGGGCAGAAATGCACCCATTCCCCACTGGGAGAAGCTGGAGAGGGACCTTGCACTTCAGCAGACATCTGTCACAGTGACTTTTCATGAGCGCTTTGCTAGAAACGGCACAGAATGAATGAAACAGACACCGTCTCTCTCCTCCTGCATTTAAGACCTAAGACAGATTCCAATGACAACAGAGATTTCATATTCATACGAAGAGGGTATAAGAAATGGACAAATTAATGAAGCGAAAAGAAAGAACTGGAGGAGTGCCTGCATCTGCTGGTAAGAGAGGGATCTGACGCACGTCCCAGCGGGGGGGACCATCCTTTCGCTTTTCCTGTTGATCAGAGAGCTCACGAAGTGTGAGATTTCAAAACGGAACTCGCCCTACGTGGTGCAGCGAAATTCAAATGATAGAAATGAGCTTCCTCTGGAGTAGAACTCCTTAAAGAGAGAGCACAGCTTCGGAGTGTGGTCTCGCGGCGCGAGTGGATGGCGTGGGAAGGGAGTGGCAGGTCAGTGTGGAAGGTGTACCGCTGACGATGGCAGACACAGAGGGTAGGGGTGTGTAGAGAGTGAAGCAGCTCATGAGTGCTCGGCCATGACACGGAGAACCAAATCGAAACGGGCGACTGCAGCATCATACTCAGATACGAACACCTGCTTTTCTGCGAAAGCCATTTCTGAGTGTTTACTGACTAAAGCGATGGTGTGGGGAAGCAACAGGATGTAAGCGAGATTTGAATGGCGTGGTTTAACCCAGGGTAACAGCTGACCAGTGAGAATGAATTTCCCACTCAAACGTGTCTTCTGCTTCCGGGTCCTTTGGAAAAAATGTCTAAAATGCATTACGACTGCTCACGGGGGTGACACATGGTCTTATTTTCCCAACTCTGACTTAATCTGTGAATGCACTGGTATTTGACTTGGTTAGGACAGAATATTTAAACTTAAAAAAGTACCTTAATTTGTTTATGCAAAAGCCTATTAAAATGTTCCCAGGGGCGCCTGTTCTGTTTATTCTCTGGAATATAACCCATCTTTGAAGTGGTGCATTCGTTTTTGGGAAGTCATTCCCAAGCTGAAACATTAGACTGAAAACAAAGCTATTCACAGAGTTCATGCCACATACAGCGCTGTGCACATGATGCTTTGATTCCAATACCGTTCTTATAAAACTCCCTTATTGTTTGAGGTCTGTAGTCCGAGTGGCAGCTTTTGTTTTTTGATGAGTCTTCCATCCTGAAACAACCACTCCCCCCCCCCAATTAAACCAGAATTAGGAGCACATTTCTATCTACCGAGGCCTAAACTCAACCGCCTGCCTCAGAAGCAAAGGCCCCCAGTGGCTGTGCTCATTTCGTCTCCGCGTAGAGACTCCAGAGAAAACGGAATTAATTCCCTTCTGTTTCCCGGGAAGAGGAAGGCTTTTCTGTTGCTTTGATCTGAGTCTGTTGAGCATTTTTTATTGGCTGTTGAATATAGAAAGCCAGAGCCTCATCTGGTGTATGTGCTGCCTTCTCATGTTGTAAATCACACGATGCCTCCCAATCTAAAGTGAAAGGCTCAGGCCCCAAATGCCATCTCAAAACCAATTCGTCATTGCAGTTGATTGAAAGATTTCCGGGGTATAAGAAAACTAGCCAGGGTTTGATTCATATGCCTCAGACTGCTAGAAATATATCCATGCACGTAATGCCACCAATCCAGGGTGGAGACATCCACTCATGCTATTTTAGATCCCTCTTCCTGTCGTGGTGGGGTCTGCTGCGGTGGAGGGAGCAGCTGGCTGGGTTATTGCTTCTATAATCTGATCCATAATGCAAAAGCAGCTCTTTCCCAAACATTTTAGAGTAACTCGAGTTGTTCACATGTTTCTGTGAGGTAATTTTCCTATAACTTTGTGCCAATTGGTGTCATACTATTTGGTAAAAGTCTTCATTAAATCAAGGCAACTGCATTTAGTTAAATCTCTCCCCTATGGAGAATTATAGGAAAATTACAGTTAGCTGATTCAAGATCGTCCTCATGAAGTAAATACAGTGTTTTAGAACATGAATGCAAACTACAGAAACGGAGTGGTATAATTAAACATCATGTAGTCCAACTGATAGAAGTCATAGATCAATTGTCTCTCGGTTCTGGTCAGGTCCTTTAAATAGTGCCTGTCCTTGAAGTTGGGGAATTTCAGCTCTTTGGGGGCACCGATCAGCTGTAGAAAGTAATTGGCATCTTCTTCCAAAGTTTCAAATTTCCCGACAAAATCGTAGTTGATCAGACACGGGTAGCAGAGCTTGCTGACCTTCTCCCAGTGAATGTCCATTCCTACCGGACGGTGAGAATCCAGTAAATAGTGAACGAACTCCTTGAATTTGACTCCAGAGCCATTATTTAAGGCTTTTTCACAGGCATTTGGCCGGTATTTCTTTATAATTGCTTTCCCAAATACTGGGTGATAATAACTATTGGGGTGTTCAAATTTGTCCCTGAAGGCTGACACTAACCTCTCCATGGGGTCACGAACAAACACCGCCTTGGTGTAGGTATTCAAACGAGTGTATATCCCTTTTAGGTCAAAGCTGTCCAACTTTTTCAAATGCTTCCCGTAGTGGACGGCATCATGGGAGATGTTGTATGCCGAGGGAGCCAATCCATTTAGAACCATCAGAATTCTTTTCCAGTTGGAGCAGCCAGCCTTTGGCACTTCACAATATAGGACTTTGTGTTTATCTTCCACATAGATCCTGGATACCATGTGAAAGAGATGTGACTGAGGACGGCTCACTCCACCATATTTCTTGCAGAACTCCTGCAGGAAAGACCTGCGTTTCTCTTGGGTTGCATCCGCCTCCCTCCATTTGTTGTCCTTGACTAAGCTTTTGTTTAGAGGGCGAGTGTCCAGTGGCCAACTCATTCCTCTGAACGTCTTGGAAAGGGTCTTAGTTCCTTGATGTTTTCCCATCAACTTAAGGGTTGGTGACTCTGTGGTCTTGCCCGAAGGTTGACCTTCTCCTTGTGAGGGACTTGTCTCCCTTAAGACCCTACTAAACCTCTCAGGGTTAAGTAGAGGATTTTCCTTGGAACCCTCAGGCATGTGGAACTTGGGGTTCTGTTAAAATAGAGAAGAAACATTGAAAGCACATTCACAAATGTGGGTATAGTGATAAGAAAGTTGACATATTTATTTTAAAATACTTTCAGGGAGAGAACCTCATATAAGCTAGTAGAACAATTTAGCAAAGCATGCCAAAGGTACATATTGTAGTAAGCGTCTTCACAGAAAACATAACAATAAAAAATGGTATCCAAAATGATTCATTTTGAATAAAAAGTTCATATTATATATATAGGCTATGTATATGTTATTATTCATTTGGCACTAATGTGCTACCTTACACTAATAGATTTTCTCATGCTCAATTATCTGCCCTTCATCTGACTGCATTCTACACCTTTCACAGTGATTGGGTAGAGACAGACATGGGAGGAGGGATTTACAAGGCGGTATCCTCCAATGGGGACGGAAGGGATAAGGACTTTGGCTTCTACTCTGGTAGACTAGGTTGCATTTGGAGAGCAGAGACATAACATGATCTCACTTAGATTTGAAAAGAGTGCTTGAGGAGGAGACGAGAAGACTGGAGGGGAGATACACATATGGGGTTGTCAGCATGTTACTGGGAAAAAAATTAATGAGTTAACGATGTGCTGTGGCAATAATGCATGGGCTCATCAGCCTAAAGGTGTGTGTGTGTGTGTGTGTGTGTGTGTGTGTAGAGGAAAATTTCCCAGGGGAGATGTGTATACATAGGGAGATAGAGATATATTTCCCATTGTATCCCCAAGTGTCCAGAATGGTCTATAACCTATAGCAATTGCTCTAGACTATCTGTTCAATGAACAAATGAAAGAATGAATGGACTTAGGTGCTCAAAGATGGTTAGGCTTTTCCTAGCATATTGAGCCAAAGAGCTGAGGAATGAAGCATGGCGGGTGGGAGCCACCTCCAGGCACCACGGTCCTTCCATTAGCTGAGCTTCATGTGAGGAACCCCTGATCCCCACACACCAGCCTGGGGAACCCCATAACACAGCTGCCAGAATGTTTAACTAAAACCATTCGTCTGCTGTCTGCCCAGAGGCTGCTGGGATGACGTCTTTACTCTGACCAATGACTCATGGTCCATCACGTGTTCACAGACAATAGAAACTATGACTTGAGGTTTGGGAGATCAGGGGGCTATTGGTAGGCGGCGTGGGCAGGACTCAGCCCAGGCCTGCAATGAAAATGCCACTACATTTCTGCTATTCTCCAGCCACTGGAACTAGAAAGAATAACTGCTATTATTATTGTTTTAATAGTAATTATAATTATCCACTGTAATTTATGTGCCCTGATGACTCTAACAAAGACAAAAAATCAACCATCCACTGTGCACTCTGGGCCTTCTGGTTGGGGTCATCACACTCCCCTTCCATCCGCAGGACCTGCGGCCCGTCTGCTTCCCCCGAGGTGCGTTCTCCAGGTGAAAGCTGCTCCCCCGCCCCCCGGGCTCTGCCTCCCTGGCACTTTCTCAGTGGATGGAACCTCGCTTACTCGAACCCCCGTTCCTCAGGCCAGCAGACAGGAGGCTCTTTTCTGCTACTCAACCGCTGCCTCCAGCACAGCTCCTCGGGCTCCTGTGAGGCACACACCTCCGCCGGCCATCCTTGTCCCTCCTTACACTGGCATCTGCTTTTGTCCTTGACACTTTAACCTCATGCTCTGAAGACCTTAGCTGCTCGCTCAGACTTTGCGCCTTCACCCCACTTTCATCAGCGGGTGCAGTGACTCTGAGCCCCAATAAACCCTGGTTCCTTGACCACCTCACCTTTCACAGCAGCGCCCTCTGCTTCACAGGGACCGCGCCACGGCCAGAGCCTGCGCCACCCCCACCATCTCCTGAATGCCGCCGTCTAACCGTCGGGCTCACTGTTACTTCCAGCTCCCCAGTTCTGTGCCCACGGTCCATGATCGTATCCCAGCTGGCAGCAGCCGGCAGGCCTGGCTCTGGCCCCTCTGGTCTCAGAAAGTCCCCTGGATAAGGAAGTGTTTCCAGCTCACCTTGACTACATTCTGTTCCCTCTGAGACTTGCTCCCACAGAACTCTGATCGGCCCGCACAGCACTTACGAAATGTGAAGTAATTTCATTTACTTCCATGCTGCCTGTCCCCACTCCCTCCCACCTCTCTGCACTAGAATATGACGACAGAGGCCTATCATTCTGTGCACTGCTGGCTCTCTGGTCCCTAGCACAGCGCCTGGCACATAGAAGATGATCAATAAACAGCTGGCGAAGGAGTAAATGTGATTGTGATGTAACAATGGGCTTCCACACAATTGTTGTATGACCTTGTCGAAGACCAACAGTGCTAATCAAAAGGCCAAGATTAACTCAGAGAAGTAATTTACCCATTCTTGTTAAGGTGCCGAAAATCTATGTTCAAACAAATCCTTGGCAGGAGGGAAAGCAGATAACAGGCCCGGATGGAGGTGGGAAGTGGGCATGGTGGCTGGAACCTCACCTGCGGCCAAACCAGACTGGGTCAGTCGCTCTGTGCTGCCTCGGAACCCTGGAGGCTCGCCTCAGGCCAGGCTCCCAGGCCTCGCTGTGGGCACCCCGACCAGGATCTAGGGGCCAGGGCACCCGACTCTAACTTAGACAAGCTCCCCAGCTGTTCCCCAGGCAGTAATGGCACTTGGGGACCACTGAGCTAGAGTAGAGCAAAGGAAAAGAAAAAACAAACAAAAGCTCATCTGGTGACATCCAGGTGAGAGAGGCGTCGGGGATGGTGGCCGTGACTGCTCAGTCAGCAGACTCAGGCTCGGTGAGCCGCGGCAGGGGTGTCCCATCATTAAACACCCTTCCCATCTGTCCGTCCCCTGCGCCCTGTCCCGCAGGCCACTCTCGAACGCCCGCTTGGGCTGAGAGAGGACTGCAGGAGAGAAAGGTTCATTGCGCCTAAATCAGCCTTCAGTCTCCTGTTGGCTTATTTAGTAGGAGTCAGTTTCCTCTGCTCCGAGCAAACCAAGATGTGGGCAAAGTAACAGCACCCATGAGGCTTCCTATTGGATGCCCATTAGACCTTCTCATAGCAACCGCTTATCCCATTAGCGCTCACCAGATAACAACCATTATTAGGCTGTGGTGACACTTCTCCCCACCCACCTGCCTTCCAATCACAGCAGAGGTTCTCCGTGATTGAGGAGTCTGGATAAATAGAATCAAGGTTAATGGGATTTTAAATTTGAAGCTTATACCACTGAGTTTCCACCCTCACCATCATAGTAATATCAGTAAGCACAGTAATCATAAAAAATCCCCTCAAAAAATTAAAAATGGAACTTCCATTTGGCCCACTGATCCTACTTCTAGGAATATATCCTAAGAAACCCCAAACACCAATTAGAAAGGATATATGCACCCCTATATTCACAGCAGTGCAATTTACAATAGCTAAGACTTGGAAACAGCCTAAGTGCCCCTCAGTAAATGAGTGGATAAAAAAGCTGTGGTACATCTACACAACGAAATACTACGCAGCTATAAAAAAGGAGGATTCCTTATCCTTTGAGACAGCATGGTGGGACTTGGAGAATATTATGTTAAGTGAAATAAGCCAGTCAGAGAAAAACAAGTATCACATGATCTCACTCATATGTGGAATCTAATGAACAAAATAAATGGATGAACAGAGTGGATCCAGAGATAGGGAAGCAGGGGACAGACTGACTCATCTCAGAAGCAAGGTGGGGGAGGAGGGCAGGAAGGATTAATGAAGAACTCGTATGCATATATGCATGAACCATGGACACAGACGACAGTTTGGTAAAGGCCTGGGGGTGGGGTGGGGTGGGTGTGGGGTGGAGGGAGTCAGTGGGATGGAGAAGAAGGGGACATCTGTAATACTTTCAACAATAAAGATACGTTAAAAAATAAAAATAAATACACTTGAGGCTTATGCCAATGAGTTTCCGTCATCACGGTCATAGTAATATCAGTAAGAAGAGCAATCATAAAAAGAGTAAATTCTTACATCTCTGTTTTCCTCCAGGGCACTTCATGCTGATCGTCCCTAAAGCTTAACTACATATATAAAGCAAACTAACCCTGTTTCTCCCCAAAGGGGCTCCCTCTGTGCTCTGTTCTATTTCTGAAAAGGTTCTGTTACATTCTGGCCACCCCCTCACGAAAGCTGCGAGATGCTTCAACAATAAGAAAGTAAATTGCTTCATTTGCATCTCATCATGCTTTTTTAAAAAATCCTTTTTATTTATTTCTTAATTGGATATTCTTTAGTATCCTCCAATTAGCCTCCCTGAGAATGAACACCAAATTCGTCTCCTAAAGCGTTTTATTTTTCATCCCTGAAAATTTAGAACTGGCTCAACTATATACAAACTCAAGCCCCGATTCCATCGCTGGCACCTGCAGCCTGTGCCCGCGGGGGCTCCTGCCACTGTGTGATCTGCTCCTGTCCTGACACGTCCTCTCCTGGCTTCCATCCGGCTCTCGGCACTCCCCCTCCCCCCGCCCATGGTTTCCTCCTGCCTTGGGACTTCCCAAGTCTCCCGGGCTGATCTAAAAGCCTGCTTCCTCGTGAAAGCACCCACATCTCCAGGAGGAGTCCGCTCGCTTGGAAACAACCGTAGCGCGAAGTCTGCACCACTGCAAGGAAAGCGACGGCTTCCCCGCTCACTTTGCCATTTAATGTTCTCACTGGAGAGACCCTGCAGCCACAGGAAAACCACACTGTGGCAGGCGCGATTGCTTCCCACCAATACCTTCAAAGAGCAGGCGTTAGTTGGGAGATATGCGCCCGCAGGTAAAAACCCAGGAGTCAAAGAAGTCCAGTGGAAAACGTGCGGTGTGGGCATTAGCTTGGCAGTAAATCTGGGCGCCTGGCTGTTCTCAGTTTTCAGGGCTCCTCATCAGTGTCCTCCCCTGTGAAACCTCCGCTGGTTGTCAACAGTGAACTCCATGGCTCTCCGCTTGCCCTCAAAGCCACGGAGCACCCGCGACAAGCAGGCGCTGTGCTGTGCGAGGTGCCCAGGGAGGCGCGGCGGATGCGGCAGACGTGGGCTTTGCCCCGACGGAGCGGATGTTCCTGGAGGGAAAGTCTATTCGGCAAATAACCATGGCTATATACCGTCTCAGCCCGCAGCAGAGGGCCAGCAGCGTGGGTGGGCGGCTGGGGGGCAGAGGTGGGAGTGCAGGGTGTAAGGACGAGTCGGAGCCAGTTTGAGAGCTGGGTCCTCCGTTCAGCACTTTTGTTTCCCTCCAGTTAGTGGTGACAGTCAGCGGCGGAGGGGACGCTGTCTCTCCAATTGATGTGAAGTCAAGGTCAGCGTGCAGGCTCACAGATCTGTGTCATCCCCGCCAGCATCTGGAACCGTATCTACGTAAATACATGCTGTGAATGTAACTGAAGAGCAGCATCGTCCCTGTGCTGTCCCTCATCCAGGCAACTACTGCCTGCGTGGCTTTATGCTGCTGACAAGGGGCATTTCTCTAAGACTTTATCTGCTGTTGGGGCTGCTGGGAACTCTGTGACCCACGGACCTGGATGATCCGCCCACTCCATCCACAGGTGTTGGGCCGCGGCGACATACTTTTTTCTGTGTTGTACACACAAGTGAGGTAGATGAAATAGATGGTGCCTGGAGGAAGCCACATTCCATTGCGTTGATAAAAGTAAGCAGTTCATGAAAAAACATGGTAATTGTCAGAGGACAGGGTGCATAGGCATTTGGGGAGCAGAGAAAAGATGATCTAACTTTTCAGAAGAGATCGTTTTGGGGGAAAACTTCACAGAAGAAGCGACGCTGGGGATGCGTCCGGGAGGGTGGCTGGGAGGGGACAGGTGGCCCGGTCAGGGGTGAGAAGGCCGTGCACGCTGCCATCGGGAGAACACTCGGGGGCCAGAGTCAGATGAGAGGGAGACACAGGTGAGACACAGGCCCCGCTCCTGTGAGCAGGGAAGGGTGGTCACGCATTCAGTTAGGAGTGGGCACCCGCCTGGGGCTGCTCATCCAGGGCAGCGGGAACCCGACTGAGGACTGGCCTCGCCCAGGCGTGTGGACGATGACTGGCTCAATCCATTAGTCCACCCGCTCCGGGCTCTAGACTGGAAACTGTGGCGAGGTTCGGCCAGTTATGGGTAAAGAGGGAAAAATAAGAGCAGCCCTGATGAGAAGCAGAGCCAAGAGCTTGGCTGAGACCAGACAGTGGTGGGCTGAGGGCGTTCACACCGGGAGAGCCCAGTGCCAGGCAGCAGCGCACACCTGCAGGCCTGGTCCTTCCCCACCCCCCGCCTCCTGGTCCTTCCCCGCCCACCGCCTCCTGGTCCTTCCCTGTCCACCGCCTCCTGGTCCTTCCCCACCACCGCCTCCTGGTCCTTCCCTGCCCACCGCCTCCTGGTCCTGAGCTACTGGAGCCCTGGATCTGCAATGCCAACTATGAGAGCAGCGATGACACTGGTGGGGACATTCCACTGGTCGTATGTGGTTAAGCATCTGCCAGCCCCAGATCGGATTTGCCTGTGTCAGCGCCTTCGAGTGACACACACGCCCCTCTGGCATTCGTCGCCTGTGTATCTGACAGCTCAGCTTTCCCAGGCTGCCCGGCCCAGCCGCTCAGTCCAGGGCAGGCCTCTTACCCTGGTGCCGCCCCGGGCTCCCTGGGTGCTGCGCGAGGAAGGGGGGATCCCGAGGCCACAGAGAGGGGTTTCCTTTGGGGATCTCAGTCTGTGAAGGGAGAATGTGAGACAGAAACTCACAGCGAAACACAGACGGGGGGTGGGGGTGGGGGGACAGTGGGGGACTACCTGAGGGGCCGGAGCGAACTGATTGATGATCAATGGCTGTTTGCATGGTCCCATCTCTTCATGCATTACGGTAAAATCTGTCATTTTTTTAAAAAAGAATGTCATCTCATCAATCTAAATTATGATGCCTTTTGGGGTTTCCACAGGGGTTATTTCTCCTGACAAGGATTGTACTTGACTCAAGATGCCACTGACATTTCCAGGCTAGGATGCCACTGAAACGGCTACTAAGAAGCATCTACGGCCACGACCATGGGCTCTCCTGTGGGTCCCCTTCCTTTGCAAGGCCAGGTCTGAGCGGTGCTGGTCTAGACCCCTTAGCCTGATAGTGTCTGTGGGACCCCAGTCCCCAGAGATGATATGGAATGAGTGTCTACAGGACCTGGGAGGATCACAGAGGTCGTCTGCCACCTGCAGCCCAGCCTTGGTAAGTGCAACTGAGCAACTGGTGGAAGGGAGGGGGAGCTGGGGGGTGCCACCGGCCTGCTCCTTCCTTTCTAGAGCCCAAGTCCCAGGAAGCAGCCGCTGCCCCGGGAACTGCTCCTTCCCCACGCACACTCCAAAGCTACTGAGGCCGGGGAACAGCAATGCCAACTGGGAGAGCGGCAGTGACACCGTCCGGGCTGGTGCTGACATCTCACTATGTCCGACTCTCTCATACCAAGACACTTATGGACAGGCTTCTACCTAATCTATTTATAGAGCCAGATATCATCAAGCAGGCAAGCGTCATTCCCTGAAGCTCCTTTCCACACTGCAGTCATGCCAGCTGCTCCTGGGAAGAAGTGGACACTCTTGGTGCATCAAATAACGTCACATATGATTCTAATAACTCCATCCGCTCCCCACCGAGGGGGACTGCCCAGCAGGAGGAAGGAAGCCTCAGGTTCCACGCCGGGGTTTTCTCAGGGCCTCCCTCAGCTGCGACCACCAGCAGTGAGCCTCCAGCCAACACTGCAACAACCTGGACCTGAATGCATCCGAGCACCCCTCACCTGTGACAACCAGAGACACCTGTACATCTAGCCCAGGTCTCAGACCAACGGGGCAACCCTCCTGCCTCCCCCGTGACTCGTGACCTGTCTGTTGAGACTCCCAGGCCCAGGGCATGCTCCCGGAGCCAGGCGGGATGCATGCATACCAGTTGGCAAAGACGGTGAGTTTGCCTGTCTTGACCCCTGCAGGGCTCCAGTTCCGTTTAAAGTTCAGCTCCTGGACACAGGCCACAGGCCGAGGGTAACTGGGGAGCGTGGGTTTTGGACGCGTATCGATGGTGCTGCACAAACAAGTTAATCCTCACCCAGCTGTGTCAGGTGGTGATGATCGTGTTTCCATGAAACTTGCTATGTGTCTTACAACTGGCAACAGCGACAGCTGGGATGAAAATCCAGGTTCTTCGGGCTCCAAAACCGTGTGTTTCTCACATGCAACACATGTCTGCTTCTCAGGGCCCTCAGTGCTGGCACATCTGTAACTAGAAGTGTTTCCTTTCGATGAGCTCCACGTGACTACTGAGCCACCCTAAGGTGCCCGATGTGCCGAGTCAGCTCGAGTTGGGGTGGGCAGTGGGCACACCCAGCCTTTGGTTGCTTCTTTTCCCGAGTTTGAGTTTTGTAAAGTGGGTGCCAAGAACTGGTGCTCGCTCTCCTGAACAAGCCCAACACTTCAGCCCACCAAGGAGGTGCTGGGCTCTTCTCTCAGAAAACCAGGATGTGAGCGGATGCCACCTGGGCTCTGGTTCTCTCATGACATGCAAAAACTACACGGAGATGGTGGTCATGTGCTCAGCTCCTATGCCAGCCTGCCAACAAGCTCCTAGCGCCATGGCATCCTGATTTCTCTTCCGCCTCTGCATGCCCCTGAGAAACACATGTAGACAGACGCGGTGGCCATGGAGCGGTGATGTCTTGACGTCAGCCACGCTGGCCTTTTCAAGAAAACTTCTTTTTTACGTTGGCATTTCAGTGTCTGAAAATCTGGAAAAACATAGCAGTATGTGGGCACTTGGGAGTTGTGTGCCTGGGATGAATGGAGGAAAGCAAAGGTATCTTTCAACCTCAATAAAACCCAGTGGCTGGAAAACCTGGTCCCATGGCTTTCACCCCCGAGACTCTAGCTCTACATGCCATCTTCCTGGGGATTCATAGACTGAGGAAGAGCTTCTATTTCCTGTCATGAGTAAGCAGACCTGGGTGCTGAGTCGCCGCAGCATCTTCTAACTTCCGAGACTCATCAGCAGGACTGTCTCTCTGGGGCCTCGTACAGAACTCAATCTTAGCAAAGTCTGGTTTCCGTGTTCTAGGTAGTGACTTACAGATGGGTGGCCAGAAAGACGGAAGCAAAGCAAAATTCTGTGTCCTGGATTTTGGTTAGTTTCTAGGGGCTATCTTACCCTTCAGGCAGTCGTCTCCAAGGTGACCGGTATCATTCTGCCCCACTAACCTCATCTCCTCCCTTCACCAATCACTTTTCAGTTCACTGTCTTCTTCAAGGTATCTCCAGCCCATGGCCAGACCTGCGTGGTTTCCGAACGGGAAGGACAACATTGGCAGACCACAGGGGCTCAGACCAATTTGCAGAAGAACCCTCGTGTGCCAAGGGAGGCTGTGAGACACACATTCCACATTCAGCCCAACAACTGGTGAAATGGGAGGGTGGTGACTCTGAAGACCAGACTTAGCTTTTTACCACTGTCCAACTGAGCTGCCAGGTGACCCCACATCAGTGTTTTTCTACATAATCAATGTCACTCACTGGAACAGAATACCTCCCTAACCACTTGGAGATAGTTGACTCAACTTCCCACCTGTAACATAGAGCTAATGATGCCTACCTAATGGAGTCGTGAAAAATAAACGCAGTAAATACACAATGCCTAACATGCAGTGTATCCCTCACTAAGTGAGGCTTTTAATCACGACTGTCATATTCCTGTCAAGAGTACCACCTCTCTGCAGTCAGTCCGGGCATTTGGGTTAATCCCTGTCTTGGATTGTTCATTCATTTTCCATATACAGACACCAGACTCTTCCATCTTTCATCTACCCACACAAACTGGTCATTCCTGCCGTGAATAAATATATCACTAGACACTCCTTTTCATGCTCAGCCTATTGGCACAGCCCGCCAGCAGAATTAATGAAGCAATGCGTTCCTTTGAGAAGTAACTGCTGAGCATCTCGTAGTGCACTGTTGAATGGCGCTGGGGCTAGAGGGGCACACCACTCGGATAAGAGTCCTGTTCTCATGGTCCTTACGTTCCTGTGGATGAAGGGAGATCAGGACCAAGTGAACAAATGAATGAACAAGAAAGGTTTTGACGGCGAAAAGTCTGATGCCAACACTACCACCGAGTGATGCGATAGAGCGGAGTGGCAGGGAGAGTGGGAAAGACTTCCTTAAAGAGGGGTCCAGGGAAGGCCCATCTGTGGAGATGAGATCTGAATGACAAGAGGAAGCCAAGCATTGCAGGCAGGGCAGTGAGTGCCACGGCTCCTGCTGGGGAATGAGCCTGGTCCGAGGGGAGGACAGAGGGAGGGCCAGTGTGATTGTCGCATGAGTGAGAAGGGCCCAGCGATACAAGAGGAATTCAGAGAGAAGGGAAGGCCCATCTCTCATGGGAACGCCACATCGTGGGGATCCTGGGAGGGACTTTGGGTTTTATCGGAGACACAATGAAAGCCACTGAGGTTTCCTATGGGGGCAACACGCGGGGGTGACATTTGGTGAAGCTCACCCGGATGGCCAAGCAGAGAGTGCACTGGGGGCTGGTAAAGGTCAACGGAGGAGTTGGAGTAGCCTAGGGCAGGACTGGTGGCTGGTACCAGTGGAAATAGTACAAAAAGCAACATACAGGATACGGCTTTAAGAAAAGTCCACGCTAACTTTCCTGAGGTCATTTCTCAACTCCCGATTTTCGGTGCGACCACATTCTACGTCTTGCAGAATTAAATCTGAGTAACCAGTGTCTGAAGTCCTCGGTGACCCTTCCGTGGCCATCTTCACGGCCTGTTGACTTCTCCAAACCGTGTTGTTACTAAACATGTCATAACAGTCTGTCAGTCTGTGCAGTTTAAGGTACGCTAGCCCACTTTTCCAGGACAGAAACCCCTCCGAACAGGCTCTGGGCTGGCTTTGCCTTCCGCACCCTCCCTCCCACTCAGCACAGCTCTAAACACAGTGCATGTGCGGAAATGGCTTATTGATGGATTGAAAACATACATCACTGGCATTCGTCACTCTGGTATTTCTCGCGGATGAAGGGTGCGGATCTGTCAATATTCATGGCACCAGTGAACCAATGCGCGACGCATTCATCATCTCCGAAACAGCCAGATGAGGCTCTTGTCATCTTTCCATTTTGCCAAGATCATTTCACTTGCTTTGGTGTTTATGAGGCCATAAGTGGCTCCCATCTGCTGATGAACATATTTTTAAGAGTCATTTAGTCTGGAGAATGGAATACTTGAGGGGAAGTTAAATTGTAACTTTTATATTAAGTGTCATCTTAGTAACAGAACCAAAATGGGAAGCATGTGTTCAATTCTGGTCTTTCATTTTCAAAGCTGTAGGTCAGGCAGAGAATTAATTTCATTTGTTTACAAAGTCGATTATGCCTAATAAAGTCTATTTTGTTTATGGTCACATTTTAGTCAATCCATTGCCTTAGAAAATGAGAGAAATCTGATTGGTTAATCATTCAACATAGTAAATTATGTTGTTTTTACATCCACAGAACATTGGCCTAATTGAATTATCCAGTAATGGTAGGATGGAAATATTCCCTTTTCATACAGTTTGAGCAAGGCACATACCAGTGAGGCAACGCTGTAGACTCTTGTTTATTCCACCCTTGTTTGATGATCGGCCACAGAATGTAATGCAATATTTCTGGGGATAATGACTTTTTCCACATTAAGGATACTAACGACAACGTAGCTTTTACTGGGGTCCATACTCTGAGTTTGCACTACTTGTTTATGCATCTTTTCCTTTGCAGAACTTTATTCTCTGTTAACTGCTATTTTACAAAAGAAAGTTTATGTAAAAATGTTTTAATTTATGCATAAGAGGAGAGACGTGCGATCGCTTTCTCTAGTGAGAGGCAGGGAAACTGTCTAGCGCGCTTTCTTTCATGCCTGAGATTCTGGTGAGGACCAAGCAGCGTTTCCTCAGCAAAACCAGACACGCACAGTCTAGAGACGCAGCATCAGGCAAGCCGGGCATCTCCCCGGGAGGGTTGAGCCATGTACATAGCCTGGGTTCTACACGACTGCCCCAGTATTGATAACCACCACTTGTTATTTTCTTCCCCTTTTGGGCTTTTAGAAATGTGCTGGCAAGAGTAAAATTAAAACCGATGAGCTTTTAAATAAAAAGCGTTTTGATTTGTAAATACAAAGGAAATAGTCACTTAGCACCATTACCCCAAAATCATCTTAACCTAAGCAACGACAGGAACACACGGTAAAAGTATTTCCAGTCCCTTGGCCACTACTTCTTAAAACACAATTTTTAAACTGCCAACAACAACTTTTACTCAAAATGATGACGACGCGGGTGCCTCTTCCACACGATGCTGAAAGATGCAAATTTTCCCTGGAGTTTTTTATTCATTCTGCTAGCATGAGATGGAAGAACAACACGGGTGAAAGAGTGATAAATAAAGCACTGCATTTAGGATGTGTATTCAAACGTGATCACATATGGGCTCTTTGGCCCTTTTTGATCATAACTTTAGTTCAAGATGTAAAAAAAAAAACGCCTTGGGACACGGAGGGGTGTTTGAGTTAATGCTAAAGGGCCTCTCTCACTGCTGCGGTGGCTGGTCCTGCTTAGCCATGAGGTTGGCTGCTCTGTGCTGAGAGAACCCCCATGCTGGTGCCATTTTGCTCATTTTACCCAGTGACTCACCTGCAGGTACAGATGCTACCACGTGGGGAGGAATGCAGTTAGGAAATCTCCGAGGAGGGAGGGGAAAGCGGGGCACAGGCTGACTAGTGATCATCCGGGGACAGATTTCGCCGGCCGGTGGGGATGCATCTTAGGTGGGGAGAGTCACTTGCCCGATGCTTCCGTAACTATTTTTTTTTTTTTTTTTTAGTAGAAGCTACGTTTTCAGCCCAGAGACTCAGCACCCCATGCTTTCTCACAGGGGCACATATACAAGGACACTGTTATTGTAAGAGTGAGGAACTTATAAAAGAGTTTTAGGAGCAGGTACTTTTTCTGGAAGATAAAAGAGCGGGAGGACATTTACAGTTGGTGAGAAGAAAGGTTTCTCCTTCAGTCCTTGTCTTGTGTCCCTGTGAGCTCCTCCTGGCTCCGCCGGGGAAACTTGCCAGTGGGCAGTGGATTATCCCAATGCATTACCCCCTCCACCCCAGTTTTTAATCCCTTTTCAGGTGACAAATAGTTTTTTTCTTAGACCAGATTCACTTGATTTTCCACTTACTTAATTTAAAAAGTAATTTAATGCTCAACAGGAACCCAGAGTGAGTATACGCTCATCTTGATTACACAAACGCTTTGAAAAAACCCCCACACCAAAACCTACCACATCATAAATGTCTGTACCTAGAGTCTCATAACCAGTGGCCTCGGCGTTGGGGTAACAGCGGGGGTGCTGATTTGGGCGTCGTCAGGAGGGTCCTTGACTTAGTAGAACTTCCAGAACATGGCAGAGCACAGTCGTGAAGAGGAAGGGTCTCAGGGCGAGGCACCCCTGGGCTCTGCCACCCAGCTGTGTGCCCTTGAATAAAGTCACCGGAAGCCGCAGAGGAGAGTGGCTGGTGCTTCCACGTGGAGTTGGATGGCCCTGTCATTCCGGTGTGTGGTCTTAGGCGAGCTACTGAACTCACCAACGCTGACTCCCTGAGTTGTATCTAACACACCAGGTGGCTGCTGTGAGGTTTAAATGAGATGGTATTATGCAAATCTTAGCCTAGTGCAGGGGTGGGCAACCTTTTTGTGAGTGCGTGCCCAAACCAGCAAAATCTCTGACTCAAAATTCTTCTGCGTGCCAACCCTAATTTTTTGAGAACATGTTACGCCTACTTGATATCTCTTAAGGTGTATGTATGTGAAGAACCTTGAAGAAATAATAAAATTCATTCGAGTGACAAAAACACAGTATATGATGATGAAAAATACATTTTTTAATGTATCCATGTTATGTAAAATTATTTATTTATCTAAGATGCACCTACACTGAATTTATCTGAAAAATAAAAAAGTTGATATTAAGAAAAAAATTGCAAATGGAAGATTTTAAGAGAGGGTTTCGAGTGCCAGCAAAAGTTACTGGGTGCCATGTTTGCACAGGTGCCAGGGGTTGCCCACCCCTGGCCTAGTGCCTACACACAGAAAGCTCATTAAGCACTTAATCAACATGCTAGGCATTATTGCTATTAATTTAGTGTTAAGCACTGCAGGATCTAAAATTGTACTAAACCTTTCAAGGGCGAGTTCCCACCTGTATAAAAAGATGACACTGTGTCTCCTCATGGGGCTGTTGTGACAAATCAATGTGACAGGACACTGAGCGATCAGCACAATTATGGGTCCTAATTATCCAGGAGCATTCTGAGTGAGTATTATCTGCAAATGTGTTTGCTAATAGATCCTGCATTTTGCTAATAAACAATTTCTTTATTCCAACCATCATTTTCTTCTTGAGTTCATGCATTTAAAACACCCGAGGGCCAGCTTCTCCTCCCCTGTTGTCATGACAATCTATTCCCACAGACTGTGGCCTCCTGTTTTACTTCCACAGATAGCCTCCCACAGTACTTTCACTGTCGTGGCTTCCGATTAAGGAAGGGAGCCTTTGACATTTACAACTTTGTGCTTTCTAGACTAGAAGCCATCTGACCTTTAATAGAGACCGCCCTTGTTAATCACCATCAGCGTCACCACTTTTTGATCCTTTCGGTCTTGCTTTGAAGCATTTAAAAGAAGACTCATACGCTGGATAGATTTGTTTAAAGCACAGCTTCTAATCCTTAAAGAGAATTAGAGAGGTGGGCTGTTACTAGCTCGGACGCTAAACTTGCAGAGAGGAACTCTCTGGAAGTCACAGTTGCCTCCTGCAAGCAGGCCATTTTGATAAGAATAGTGCAAGGTGATGCAATCCCACTTTAAATTTAGAAGTTCTCAAGTTCACGCTACTCTGAAAAGGCAGCAGTGAGCAGTACTGCCACACTTACATTTGAGACAAAAGTCAGGTGGCCACGTCTTGACCTAAGCAAACGGTTTAACTCTGCATGGGTAATAGGAATGTGGAAACGAAGGTGGGATAAAGGTGTGGTCTCCCTCCCTCGATGCCTTCATCCCCTGACCCTGTGATTATTCACAGAGATGATGTGTGGTCTTAGCTTGCTCCTTCTGGCTTTGGTTTAAATTCCTGACCCGGAGGGCAGACGACAACACCTGGTCCTGCCTTCTACGCACCAGGTTGGAGCAGTCCAGGTGGCAGGGAGAGGCCTGTCCGCCCTCCAGCCCTTGGGCCACCAGGGAATAATCCGGGAGCTGAAGAATTTACGCTCAACCAGCAATTGCTTGGGTGCTTATGATGTGCAAGGGTTCCCAGTGGGCACAGAAATAAACCAAGCATTCCCTTTAGGACAATCCTATCTAGTTACAACATCATCCTATATAATAAAAGGCTAATATGCAAATTGACCGAACGGCAGAAAAATCAGTTGCTGTGATGCACACTGACCACCAGGGGGCAGACACTCAATGCAGGAGCTGCCCCCTGGTAGACCGTGAGCTCCCACAGGGGGAGCACCGCTCAGCCAGAAGCCAGGCTCAGAGCTGGCAAGTACAGTGGTGATGGCAGCAGTGCTAAGGATGTCCGACTGCCGGCTTAGGCCTGCACCCCACGGGGACTGCAAGAGGGCACAGGCTGGGCTGAGGAACCCCCTGAGTGCACGGATTACGTGCACCAGGCCTCTAGTCTATATATATAAAAGCCTAAGCGACCATTATGACCGGTAACCGAACAACCAGTTGACCAGTCACTATGATGCTCACTGACCACGAGGGAGCAGATGCTCAACGTAGGAGCTGCCCCATGGAGGTCAGTGCGCTCCCACAGCCAACCTCCCACAGCCCAGGCTGGCCAACCTCCTGTGATCCTCCCCCACACCGGCTGGCCCTGATCGGCCCTGATTGGCCCCGATCGGGACTGGGCGAGACGGCCTCAATGGCCCTGATCTCAGGCCGGGCTCAGGGACCTCACTGGTGCATGAATTCGTGCACTGGGCCTCTAGTAGGGATATAACTAAGTGAGAATATAGAGCAGAAAATGCAAATTTATAGCAAAGAGGTAGAAAAACTATATGAGCACAGAAGAAGGAAAGCTTATTCTTGGTTATAGGAGGAGGAAAATTTCATGGAAAAGGTGGTATTTGGGTTATGTCTGGGAATATGAGTGTATGTTGTACACGATGAGAGAAGGGTGAATACGTTGGTGGGACAGTGTTATATGGGACCCAGCAGTTTTACAGGAAGGAGCCAAGTGGGAAGTGAATCTGGGGAGGGAGGGATCCTGCTCTCCGAACATCATGAGATCACGGGGCTCAGATTTCATGTTTAAAGTTTGGGGTATTTAACGATGACAGACAAGTGGGTTCAATCTGGGCGTTTTATTAGAATCACACACTGAGTTTTTAAAGCTGCAGATGCCCACATAGGATCATCCCTCTCGGTGAGGCCTGGAGAACGCATGGAGGCCCACGTGCCGTGCCGTCTGACTAAGAGTTTTAAAGGCCGAGATCCCTGAGACCTGGCCCTGGTGTCACTCCGGTCTGCAGCCTGTCCCCAAGGCCTGCTGTTGGCCCCGGAGCTAAAGGGACCCCACTCTCCCTGCGGGTCACCTGCTGAGAGGGGCCTGAGAGGTCACATGGGCCTTCAGGAGGAGGCTGAGTGACATGGACTCAGGCAGGGGCCCCCCTGGCAGAGGCCCGGCTGCTTCCATCCAGCATCCAGGCTGGGATGACGGGAAGCGCTCAGGGCCCTGGGAGGGCAGGTTCTCTCCCTCACTCTCCTGACTCGGATGCAGATCTAAACATCGCTGGAAACCACACTCACCTACTCCTCCTGCCTCCAGAGCAGAGGGGAGGGTGGGTTCTCTTGCCAGGGAATGCTCTCTGCCTCCGCTTAGTTCCATTTCAGAGGAAACTCTTAATTTTTCCACCGTTTTCACTCTCCTCCCCCAACAGCTGGCAGTCTGTTCTCTGTATCCATGAGTCTGTCTCTGTTTTGTTAGTTTATTTTGCTCATTAAGTTCCACATACAAGTGAATCATATGGTCCTGTCTTTCTCTGACTGGGTCATTTCACTCAGTGTGATGCCCTCTCGGGCAGCGGTCGCCAGCCTTTTGGCCCTCA
>NW_006291504.1:1262010-1262907 GCF_000327345.1 Myotis davidii | reverse complement strand
GGGGGTGGGGGTGGGGGCTGGAGCGCTCCAGCTGGTTTCTCACACTGGTTGCACCTCCTAGCTTGGCTAATGCAGATGGGGGAGGGAGGGACACTCAATTTTCAATTTCAATTTAATTACACAGTCTATTGTGCCTAGTGGGAAGGATTTAGGGACAAGATTACCACTCAACAGTGCTCTATTTTACATTCCATTTGATAAAGAGCGCTGTATTGATTATCCAAAGTGAGCTTTCAAAAATGTTTCTTAGGAGCCAAATTCTTTTGGTGGGAGATGATGTTGGTGGGGGGGTGGGGGGTGACTTCATTGCTTGGCTCTTTGCCAAAATGTAGGTAAGTTGAAGGTATAAGATGGCTCTCGGAGTTGTGTTGCCAGAGCACCACTGAGAGTGAGCAGTGCCCCCTCCTTGAAAGAACAAAGACTAGAAATTCCAGTGCTGAATGGGAAACACCAGCGGGTAGACGCTGATTGGCTACCACAGCTACTGGTTCTGTGTTACAAATGACTGTTGTAACTAACACACTAGTAAAACCCTTCCCTCTTAAGTTAAAGTCTAAAGAATCTCACTCTCTTATCAGGACTGGAAGCCATTCTGACTTTATCTGGCATCAAATCAATGCTTAAGATGAGGAGTAAATATTTGGTGTTCTACTCCGGTGTCTATCAGTCCACTAGTTCAGCCAAATGTAAAAAGAAGGCAAATACAGGAAATGAAAGTAAGTCCCTAGGAAGTGGCCTCAATATATTTCTTGACCAACGCCTTTAACTTGTTAAGAAAACAGGTCCATGGAAAATATTATGCTAAGTGAAATAAGCCCAACTGAGAAAGACAAATATCACATGATCTTACTTCTTTGTGGAATCTAATGAACACAATGAATTGACCAACAAAGTTAA
>NW_006291504.1:1246733-1254197 GCF_000327345.1 Myotis davidii | reverse complement strand
TTGGTTCTCTGAGGAGGACAATTTCATGGAAAAGGTGGTATTTGGGTTATGTCTGGGAATATGAGTGTATGTTGTACACGATGAGAGAAGGGTGAATACGTTGGTGGGACAGTGTTATATGGGACCCAGCAGTTTTACAGGAAGGAGCCAAGTGGGAAGTGAATCTGGGGAGGGAGGGATCCTGCTCTCCGAACATCATGAGATCACGGGGCTCAGATTTCATGTTTAAAGTTTGGGGTATTTAACGATGACAGACAAGTGGGTTCAATCTGGGCGTTTTATTAGAATCACACACTGAGTTTTTAAAGCTGCAGATGCCCACATAGGATCATCCCTCTCGGTGAGGCCTGGAGAACGCATGGAGGCCCACGTGCCGTGCCGTCTGACTAAGAGTTTTAAAGGCCGAGATCCCTGAGACCTGGCCCTGGTGTCACTCCGGTCTGCAGCCTGTCCCCAAGGCCTGCTGTTGGCCCCGGAGCTAAAGGGACCCCACTCTCCCTGCGGGTCACCTGCTGAGAGGGGCCTGAGAGGTCACATGGGCCTTCAGGAGGAGGCTGAGTGACATGGACTCAGGCAGGGGCCCCCCTGGCAGAGGCCCGGCTGCTTCCATCCAGCATCCAGGCTGGGATGACGGGAAGCGCTCAGGGCCCTGGGAGGGCAGGTTCTCTCCCTCACTCTCCTGACTCGGATGCAGATCTAAACATCGCTGGAAACCACACTCACCTACTCCTCCTGCCTCCAGAGCAGAGGGGAGGGTGGGTTCTCTTGCCAGGGAATGCTCTCTGCCTCCGCTTAGTTCCATTTCAGAGGAAACTCTTAATTTTTCCACCGTTTTCACTCTCCTCCCCCAACAGCTGGCAGTCTGTTCTCTGTATCCATGAGTCTGTCTCTGTTTTGTTAGTTTATTTTGCTCATTAAGTTCCACATACAAGTGAATCATATGGTCCTGTCTTTCTCTGACTGGGTCATTTCACTCAGTGTGATGCCCTCTCGGGCAGCGGTCGCCAGCCTTTTGGACCTCATGGGTCACCGGTGCTGTGCATGGACCACCGGTTGGCGACCGCTGTTCTAGGGCCGTCCACGCTGCCACGAGGGGGTGGATTTCCTTCTTCACAGCCGAGTGGTGGCCCACTGTGTGCACGGACCCCAGACTGTTCATCTGGAACTAAAAGCCCCTCTTGCTCTGATGTTTTTTAATCCCCTGGCCTGGCCCCAACCCTCTCCTACTGTATAATGAAGCCGTTTGCAAAAGTGACGTTGAAAGGTTCTGCACTCAGTTGGGTTAGAAGGTGCCTTTGGTAGTATTTAAGCGACTCTCTTTATCCCATCAGAGGGAAAATGACTCAAGCCCTACAGAAGGCTTCTCTGCCCTAGGAACACCTTTCAGATGGGCCCTGCTTGCAGGATGGCAGTGCCAGGCAGGCAGCTGGAAGAAACGGGGTCGCCCACTCTCCCCACTCTGCGGCGGGTGCTGCCGAGGGTGTTCGCTGCTCGTTTCTGTCCTCTTCCCACAAAAAGCTGCGCTAACAAGTTGCTTTAACAAGCATCCTGATTCCCCAGCGGTTCCACAGGAGAGTCCAGTGTTCCCTCCAGAGAACTCAGAACAGTTGTTGCTCTCAGAGCTCAGGTGCTGTGAAGTCCCTGGGGGCTGACATGCCTTTAACTTGTTAAGAAAACAGGTCCATGGAAAATATTATGCTAAGTGAAATAAGCCCAACTGAGAAAGACAAATATCACATGATCTTACTTATTTGTGGAATCTAAAGACCAAAATGAATCCACCAAAAAAATAAAACCCAAAGCAGGGAGGCATGGAGCAGACTGACATACCTTGATTTTCGTGGGGTTGGGGGGATGAGAAGAGATAAACCAAAGAGCTTAGATACTTACAGGCAGAGCCCATGGGCACGGGCAATAGGGTAGTGAAGACCGGGGGGGTGGGTAGGGGCTGGGAGGAGGGTAGAAAGGGGTGGAGGATGGGAGATATCTGTAATACTCTCAACAATAAAAACTATATTTAAACCAGAAAACAGGTCCACTGCGGACGCCATCTTCCTTGGGTGGAGTCTTCCCTCCACATGGCATCGGCCTGGGGAATGCAATAGCCCTGCCCTCTGGACCCCCTGTGGCCCTGCCCTGCAGAGCTTGGGCCTGCGGAAAAGTCAGCTGCCTGGGCCAGGGAGTAGAGGTCTGGACAGACTCAGGGGGTGTCAGTGCCTGAGTTGTGTGGCTTTGGGGAAGGGGCCATTCCCCCACTTACCCGTGACCCTGACTGGCACCTCCCCCTCACGGGAGACAAACTATCCCCACTCTCCAAGCTCCTAGTGGCCCTCAGCTCTCCACTCCTGGCGGCTCCTCTGTGCTGAGGTCTGGGCAGAATCCCAAGCAGACTGAGTTGTGTGGCTCTGGGGAAGGGGTCATGCCCCAACCCTTTCCTCAAATCTGACAGGTACCTCCCCCCACAGGGGATCCACTAGCCCCACCCTCCCAGCTCCCAGGGCCTTACCTTGCTAAGATCAAACTCTGGGAAGAACATGGGACATACTGAGTTGTGTGGCTCTAGAATGGGGGACATTTCCCCTGCATGCCAGGCCAGTGCAGAGCACTCCCTTCACGTGGTCAAATCGGGGCCTGTTTGGATTGCTAAACTCTGCTGGCTTCACCCTGATGACTCCCTGAGACCCCACCACACCACATGGTGTGTGAGCACCCAGTGGGTGGCAGCTAGACTTGCTATACCCTGAGACATTTGATCAAACCTAGCACCATTTAAGATAAACACTCTCAGCAAGGTGGGAATAGAGGGAACCTACCTCAATTAATAAAGGCCATATGTGACAAACCCACAACCAACATCATCCTCAATGGGCAAAAACTAAAAGCATTTTCCTTAAGATCGAGATCAAGACAGGATGTCTGCTTTCATCACTCTCATTCAATATAGTACTAGAAGTCCTAGCCACAGCAGTCGGACAAGAAGAAATAAAAGGCATCCAAATTGGAAAGGAAGAAGTGAAACTGTTGTTATTTGCATTTTTATAGACCAATAATGAACTACCAGAATGGGAAACTAAGAAAACAATCCCATTTAGAAGTGCTTACAAAATAAAGCCATACCTAGAAATAAATTTAACCAAGGGTATAAAAGACCTGTACTTGAATAATTATAAGACACTAATGAAAGAAATGGAAAAAGATACAAATAAGTGGAAGCATATACCATGTTCATGGATAAGAAGAATTAACATCTTTAAAATGTCCATATTACCCAAAGCAATCTATAGATTCAACTCAATTCCTATCAAGATACCAATGGTGTCATTCACAAAACTAGAACAAGTATTCCAAAAATTTACATGGAACCACAAAAGACCCCAAATAGCCACAGCAATCTTAAAAAGAAGAACTAAAGTTAGAGGAATCATGCTACCTCATATCAAACTATAATACAAGCCTATAATAATCAAAACATCATGGTACTGGCATTTAAACAGACATAAATCAATGGAACAGAATAGAGTACAGAAATAAATCCACACATTTATAGGTAATTAATATTTGACAAAGGAAGCAAAAACATACAAGGGGTAAAGACAATTTATTCAATAAATGGTGTTAGGAAAAATGGAAAGATACATGCAAAAAAAAAATGAAACTAGACCACCTTCTTGCACCACACACAAGAATAAACTCAAAATGCATTAAAGACTTAAATGTTAGACTTGAAACCATAAAAACCCTGGAAGAAAACAAAGGCGTTTCTTGCAGCACTCTTTTTGTGTGATATATCTCCTTGGGCAAGGGAAATAACAACAAAAAATAAACAAATGGGACTATGTCAAAATAAAATGTTTTTACACAGCAAAGTAAACCATCAATAAAATGAAAAGATAACCCGCTGAATGGGAGAACATATTTGTCAATGATACATCTGATAAGAGATTAATACTGCAACTCTGAAAGACCCTACAAAACTCAACACCAAAAAACCAAATAATCCAATTAATAACTGGGCAAAGGACTTGAATAGACACTTCTTCACAGAGGACATACGATGGCCAATCGACAGATGAAAAGGTGCTCAACGTCACTAATCATCGGAGAGATGCAAATTAAAGCCACCTCACACCTGTCAGGATGGCTACCATCAACAAATCAAACGAAAAGTGCTGGTGAGGATGTGGAGAAAAGGGAACCCTCGTGCACTGCTGGTGGGAATATGGACTGGTGCAGCCTCTGTGGAGAACAGTATGGCGTTTCCTCAAAAAGTTAAACATGGATCTCCCATTTGACCCAGTGATCCCTCTTCTGGGAATATACCTGAAGAAACCCAAAACACTAATTTTAAAGGATATCATCATTATTTACAATTGCCAAGATTGGGAAGCAGCCAAAGTGTCCCTCAGCCGAGTGGATAAAAAATCTGTGGTACATCTACACCATGGAATACTATGCAGCTGTAAAAAATAAGGAAATCTTACCCCTCATGACAGCATGGAGGGACCTGGAGAGCATTATGTTAAGTGAAATAAGCCAGCCAGAGAAAGACAAGGACCATATGATTTCACCTGTATGTGAAATCTAATGAATAAAATAAACTAGAAATGCAATAGAAACAGATTCTTAGATACAGAGAACTGACTGACAGCTATCCAAGGGGGGAGGGGGGTTGGGGACCAGGTGGAAAAGGTGAAAGGTTTAAGTAAACAAAAAAAGAACTCCTAGGCACAGACTATAGTATGGTTATTACCAGCAAGAAAAGGGGGTGGAGGGAGGTACAAGAGGGTAAAGAGGGGTAAATGGTGATGGAAGGAGAGTTGACTTGGGGCGGTGAACACACGGTACAGTATACAGATGATGCGTTACAGAATTGTACACCTGAAACCTATATAATCCTCTTGACCAATGTCACCCCAAGAAATTCAGTTAATAAAAGAACAAAAGAAGTCTTAAGGACTTCTCTTTATAAGGACTTAAATAAACAAAAATGGTAGCAATAACCTTCACTGTTGTTCAGCCTTACCAGCCACTTGAGTACATACAAATATTTGGAAACGCAACGCTAAAGAGACGAAGCTCAAAGGTAAATGGACTTTCTGAGGTCGCTAACGGATTTGTCATTGCACAACGACGGCATTTCCAAGTATGAAGTTGGCTGCGACTTCGGGTCAACATCTACCTTTATATTCAAAGGCAAAGTGATACCCTAGGCACACAGCTGTGCCTCCTGAGTCTGCAGTACCTGAGCCAAACGAGCCGACAGTGTTTAAAGCTCCATGCGTTCAGGGCGCCTGGCGCAGCTCAGTTAAAGCGGAACTAAGCTGGGTGCCATGGCGGCGGGGACACGGATGGGGCTCATTTTGAAGCCCCTGAGGGTGAGACTGTGCACAGTGTGCCTTGCCTGGTAAAAGGGTAGACGTATCCTCGACAAGAGTGGGTGATAGGTGAGGCCAGAGGGAACAGCGCCCACAGGCCCGGAGACTCGAGGCTGTGAGTGACCCCATGTCTGCCCCAGGCCCAGGCCTGCCCCCAGGCTAGAGCCCAGGCGGCGTGGGCAGGGACTGCACTGGGCGGGCCGGGAAGAGGCGGGGGTGGCAGGGCAGCGTCTGGTGTACACGTGAGGCTGCGTGTCTCAAGCCCCTTCCATGGTCATACACAGGGACCTCTTCTTCCAGGAAATGTAACACAGAAACTAGTAAAAAGCCTGGCTGAGAAAACAGGGCCGCGCACAGGACAGGGGCCACCTTGGGCAGCAACCAGAGCCCAGCACCGCGTCAGCCGGTACCTTTCCACCCGGGCTCAGCGCTCAGCTGGCGGGAATGGAAACCTGGGAAGGTCACAGAGCGCCACCTCGGTGAGGAGAGAAGCAGATAAAAGTATCTATTGCAGCGGCTGGTCTCCATGCCCCGGCCAGGGTGTGCCTGGGTGGCACAGCAGCAGGCTGAGGCCCTGTGCCCCGGGCCCCTCCTGGGGAGACGCAGGGAAGGGAGTGAGGCGGTGGCAGGCGAGGGAAGCACACGGCAGCCCAGAGGGCCAACTGCACCCACTGCACATGTCCTCGGGGCCACAACACACATGCTGCTCACTCCCAACACCCAGCAACGCCTTTGGTTTTTTAAAGTACTTACAAGGGCTTGTCATTAGCATGTAAAGCAAAACCGTAGGGGGCAGTTGAGGAGGAGGGAGGAGTACCTGCTCGGTGATGTGCTCCCGGGCGTCCCCTCCAGTCACTGAAAGAGAAGGAAACAGAAAGTCACCATCAGGCGCCACGTGCCCTGGTTTTGCTCTGTTCTCGCCCAAAACTCCAGCCCCAGCCTGGGCTCTGAGCAAGGACTGGGGTCATACTGTGAACATGTGCCCTCGCTCCCACAGTTGGAACAGGGAGAAAACAAAAACAAAGGCGAAACTTAAGTCCACTGCGTTAGGCTGAGATGTTAGATCGCAGAGGGCGGCCGGGAGCGGGAGGGGCGACGCCACAGGAATGCGCCACAGGAATGCACCACACGCTGAAACGGCCAGGAGATGAAAAGGAAAAGGAACAATGCGACAGGGCCCAGGCCCAGGTCCCCAAACAGTGACCACCCTCAGGTGTGACACGGGCGCTCAGCAACCTGAGGGCCAGATGCGGGACGTAAGGGGCAGGTGGCAGACGCGCTACTTTTCAAAGCTGCTGTGTTGCTGGTGACGATGGTACAGATGCTGCTGCGTGTTGTTGCTGCAGTATCGCTGGTGACACACTGAAGTCCAAGCCAGCGGCTCTGCACATGGAGTCCCGGCCAGGACAGAGGAACATGCCGATGTCCCAAAGGGGCCTAAGTAATAAAGACTCTAAGGCCCCCGTCCCTGTGAAAATAGGCTAAAGGTGACCGATGCCATGTATGTCTTACATGAGAGGAAAAGGTCCCTTAGAAATCACAGCTGAGCGGCCAGCCACGGGCAGGAAGGGAAGAAGCCCTCTTGGGGCCTTGCAGCTATTTCTTGCTTGTGAACATCTTGGTGCGAGATACACTTTTTAAAAAAAACTTTATTATCTTATTGATTTTTAGTGAGAGAGGAAGGGAGAGGGAGAGAGAGATAGAAACATCAATAATGAGAGAGAAACCTCTATTGGCTGTCTCCGGCATGGTCCCTACTGGGGGTTGAGCCCACAAACCCGGCATGTGCCTGGCCCAGGAATCGAACCAGTGACCTCTTGGTTCATGGGTTGACACTCCACCACTGAGCCACACCGGCCGGGCTGAGATACACTTTAAACTTGTCCTTTAAAAACTTTAGTGAAGATGATGGTGCAGTCACATGTAGGCGTAAGAAATAATACAGACGGGTCCTGTCTGTGTGCCCCTGATACCACACCCCTCCACCCCCCCGCCCTAGGGGTGTGGTCTGAATGATTGACAGCACAGGGTTGCTGCCCGGATATGACCCTGGCCAGGCCAGGCTGGGAGCTTGTCTATCACAGCACCC
>NW_006291504.1:1231595-1246680 GCF_000327345.1 Myotis davidii | reverse complement strand
GCCCACCTCCCGCCCACCACACAGGCTAAGCCAGCGGCTCTGGCTCCGGCTCCCAGCACAAGGAGGGGTTTGTGGGCTGAAAGTCATTACAGGGCCTCACTGGGCCTGGCTGGCTCCGGATGGCTTCTGCCTCTCACCAAATGCCCATCTTGCATTCGTCCCCAGCTGATCTTAAAGCAGCCTGGCGACAGGGACTGTGCCCGAGGTCTTTCTTCCCCCCAGTTATAGCCACCATCTGTAGGAACCAGGCCTGTGTGAGGAGCACAAACAGTGCTCAAAGCTGCGGGAATGGAAGTGCAGGACCGAACCTGTAACATCATGTTTGACACTTTGACATGTTTCCCGAAGATCAGCAATGTTCTAATTGTCCTTTTAGTAGGAATTTATCCAAATTTCCACTGTTTTCTTTCTTTAAACAACTACTTACTAAAACAAAGTTTCTTAGCATAGCTACAGCACACATACAGACTTTTGTTTTGTTTTGTTAGTCCTCATCCGAGGATACTTTTCCATTGATTTTTTTTTTCCAGACAGAGTGGAGGGGAGGGAGGAAGGAGGAGAGGGAGAGAGAGAGAGAGAGAAACATCGATGTGAGACACATCAATTGGTTGCCTCCCACATGTGCCCTGACTGGGGCCAGGGAGGGAACCCACAACCCAGGTACGTGCCCTTGGCCGAGAATCGAACCTAAGACCCTTTGATGCGAGGGCCGATGCTCTAACCGCTGACCCACACAGCAAGGGCCCTATTGGGTTCTTTTTCATTGCATTACAGTATGTGCAATTAGGGTCAGGTGGTGGCCAGCTGGGCAGCAAGGGCAGGCTTAACCTGAGCACGCCAGCTCCAAGCAGGGGCCCAGGGAGCAAACCCAGGCTAGGACTTGGGACCACAGGACAAGCTGGGTACAGGTTTTTTGGTAAAAGGTCAGAGGGCGCCCAGGATTCATGGCTTCTGACCACATAAAGAAGAGGCAGGTGGCTGTTGGGATGGAAGTGGCAGGGACGATAACTGTGTTTGGAGGGACTTAGGTACCAGGTCGCATACAGCTCAGGGACAGGGTAGGAGCCGTGCTGGGGGAGTGAGGGTGGGCAGGGGCTGATGGAGAAGGGACAGGCCCCCCACCCACACCCTCATGACTGAGGCCAGGGCAGTGGTTGAGAATCAGGGGGACGCGGAGCCAGGCAGACCATTGCTGTGAGTTACAGCGATTTAAACGTGAGAAACATCATCTCCTCCCTTGAGCTCTGAACATTCATAAATTAAAACACATCCTCATAGAATTGCTCGTGGCCCTGTCGTGATGGTTGCTGCTAACGACCCTTTTCCCGCTTGCACATGGGGAGTGCTAGCCGCTGCAGAGGTACCTGTTCCCTGGCCGCTGCCAGAAAGGGGGGGAATCCCACTGAAAACCGAAGTCACCCCCACATTTATTCCAATCGCCGGTGAAAAGGGGGGACGGCGGTTCGGGGAGGAAGCTGAGCGGCACGAGCCACGGCTAATAAAAGATTAAGGCGTCTGCGGCTCAGTGTCTCCTAATTATTTCCCCGCATCTCGCCGAGGCGAGGTTTGAAATCTCTGGTTGGATCCTCGCTATTTCGCTCAGAGGTTTGTGGACTTTGCATACTGATTCCTTCCTGTTTCCAAGCGCATTTGCTGCGAGGCTATTTTTACTCACTTTAAAGGAATTTTAATAACTTTCTGTTGACAGCACGGACAGCTGGTCCTGAGAATGAAAGAAAACTGACTCGCTGACTGAGGAAGGAAGTGACATCAATGAGCTGCTGGATCAGCCGCGGGGGACTGGCTTGTGAGGGAGAAGCCGCTCACCGCAGTGCATTTGGGGGGGCTGCCGTGAGATGCAAATCGCAGTATCCATCAAACCCGCGATGCCTGCTCCAACCAACTTAGTGCCACGGAGGCAACAGGCCGCCACACTGAGGAGGAGGAGGAGGAGAAGGAGGAGGAGGAGGAGGAGGAGGAAGAGGAGGAGCAGGACCATGGGGGCGCAGGGTCCCTGTCTGTGCCGGCCCTATTCTCCTCAGGCCTCAGTTTCTTTGTCCAGAAAATGAGTTTGACGTAAACTGCTGCTTGGAGCCCATCTCTTTCTATGACAGACGGCGAACGAGAACATGTGCTAGTATGTACAGAGCAGACATGCTACCTGCCAGTGTAACCCAAAGAGTGCTCCCGACTGCTTTCAACCCCGCAGAGAGCGACCCGGAACAGGTGTCACAGATAAGCTACTCCCATGATATCTCAATATTTTAAAAATCGGTAGTCATAGTAGCCTGGCCAGTGTGGCTCAGTGGCTGAGCATCGGCTTATGAACCAGGAGGTCACGGTTCAATTCCAGGTCAGGGCACACGTACGGGTTGGAGGCTCACTCCCCAGTGTTGGGTGTAGAGGAGGCAGCCAAGCAATGATTCTCTCTCATCATTGATGTTTTATTCTCTCTCTTACTCTCTGAAATCAATTATATATATAACTGGTAGTCACTGTTTATAACTCTACTGCAGAGAATGGTCAGGTGTCAAATCCGCACTTTCAATACTGACAATAGGATAATAGCAGTGATCATTGCCGTCACAATGAATGACTTCATTCTTCACCATTTTCCTCTGGAGCTAGAGTTACTCATTTTTCAAAGACAACTGTAGCTCAAGTGCATTGAGTGTGTGTGTGTGGGTTGTGTGTTGTGAGCATGCATGTATATGTGGATACACACGCACCTGTGCAAAAGACAGGCAGAACAGTACCTATATAAACTTTATGGTTATACAATGAAAAGTTAAATTGATAATTATTTCTTAGCTCATTCTAGAAAGCATCTGAGGTGGCTACAGTCGTGGCTCAATCACAGTTACTAGTAAATAATTTGAGTTTGAATTAACAATCTGGAGTCAAACAGAATTTAATTTAGAATTTTATTTGGGGTATTCAACTAAATTTTCAGATTTCGTGAGCTTAAATATGTAATTTAAACCACTCAAGGATATTGGTTAAGTAAAAAAAGAATGGATGAGGTCTCCACAGCTGTCTTCAGGCCGAAGGATTTTCAGATTGTCCCCAACCTGGAGATGCTTTGACTTGAGCAAACTCACCCTTTTGATCGACTGCTAACACAACACCTGGCTGTTCTGTGCGATATGCGGGGTGCTCTGGAGGGACAGCAGTACGGAGGAAATGTGATGAGCACATGAAACATGGAACAACATGGAACCGGGGCTGCAGGGAATTCACGGGTAAACTGAATAGTCAGTCAGGCCACAAGGTACTCGAATCTCGAGACAGTGGGAATGAAAACATGAGCAGTGAAGTCCGTGGCATTGGTCCTGGTGACGATTTATTTATTTATTTATTTAGCTCTGACACTAAAGCAAAGGCAACAAAAGCAGAAATGAACAACTGGGCCGACATCAAACTAAAATAGTTGCTGCTCAGCAAAGGAAACCACCGACGAAATGAAAAGGCAGCCTACGAAATGGGAGACAGGATTGCAAACCATATACCCGATAAGGGGTTAATACCCCAAATAAAGAAAGAGCTCACACAACTCCAGGGCAGAAGCCCGAACACTGGACTTCACAATGGCCAGGAGCAGGGCTTCCCACGAGCACCCACGGTCAGCCTGCCTCTGGGGAACCAGCTCTGGTCCTCATGCAAACCACACGTTGAGAAGAGAGGGGGCACAATGGCCTGCTCCCTTTGAGGGTGATCTCCTGACACTTCTTAGGGTGAATTATGGACCTCTCATAATTCACCTCTCACGCTCACCCAACTCTAGCCAGACTCCTCCACCTTCTCCACGAGGCCCTTCCGCCTTCCTGCCCCGACTCAGCCAGAATCCTGCTGAGTAAGTTAACGGGAGTCTCCCCACACTGGGTGGGTGATCGCCCCTGACCTCCGACCCGGTTTCTCACCCCCGCCTTTGATGTCTAAGTCCGTGGCCTGCCCTTAGCCAGGATCCTGTTGGGTCAGTTCAGGAAGAACCCCCTGCCTCGGATGTCCGCCCTCAGGAACTGCCCTCCACTGGCCCCCACACGTTGCTCCTGGGCTGTGAGGCCCATTCCCCCGCTGTACTCAGAGGTGAGCCAAGCTCTCCCCTCGGTGACGCACCCCGTGGCCACAGTCCTCAATGAAGCCTTCCTCACCACCGTCAGTGTCAGAGCAATTATTTCTCTTCAACACACCTAACATTTTAGCGTTACATTTATTTCCTTTGTTTTATACCCAGGATCTGTCTAAAAACGACCGATTTTACCAATTCCTCATTAAATTTGCAGATCCCGAGCACCGCAGCTTCTAACCATCCTTAGTGATGGCTCAACGCCTTCGTACCTGGTCAGAGAAACCGGAAATAGTCGGGGACACGTCAATCAGGGTCCACCCTGAACCTCAGGAAGTGACCTTTAGTAGGAGCCACATTGTTATCAAATGTGAGCGGGAGTCCCCTCCCTCCTCCATCCCCTCCCCGCCCTCAGCTTTGGAAGTGGTGAGAAACATGAGCTTTCTTTTTTAAATCAAATGGAGTCTTTTGAAATGGGCTGCTGTGTTTCCTTTCAATTTCAAGCAAGATTTATTTTATTTAAAAAAAAAATTTTTAAGCCACACTGAGTGGGGACAGCTGGTTAGTCTCAGGAGGCGTTTCGGGAACTAGGGCGACACAGACAGCGCTATGGGTGTTTTTTTCAATGACCTCTTTCCCCCACATCCACGCTCACCCACTCAAGGTCAGAGTAGCTGCCAGGATGGTTAATGGGCTGTCCTTGTTAGCCAGCCTCCCAGCTCTTTGTACGTGACGGAAACAGGCCTCCGGGGAGTTTGTTTGGAGAGTGTAGATTACATGTGTGGAGAGAAAGAGTGAAGGCGCGCCTTTCTGGAAGGTTCTGGGTGTGATCAGTGGGCCTCTCTGAGGCTGGGGGGCAAGGGGAGGGATAGGGGCGGGCCTGTGGTCTGGGCATTGGAGGCCAGCAGCATCTGGCCCCATGCAGTGCCATTCCCAGAATCAATATCCCGGATGTTTTCCTGAACAAACCGACCGGGTAGACTCCTGATTTTGATGTTTTTATTCCATCCCCGTGCTCTTGTGCATATATTTTGGCATTTGGAGGATGCCTGCCCCTTGCTTGCTTGCTTTACACTTCAGAGGTCCTAAGTATATTTTACCTGCTGCTCCCTGTGAGGCTGGGGGTGGGGGAGGGAGTAGGACCCCATAAGGAGTGTCACAAAATCAATCTGTGGTGGGAATTGTTGTGTTTTTTTTTTTAACACCTAGGACAGCGTAGAAATAACAAAGTTGAACAAGACCTATGGAAGCACCACAGCAAATTCTTTTTAAACCAGCTCTTTACCTCACATCATGAAGATGAGAGGAAACCCTTCCCTAGTCGTCCGCATCACAGTTGGTTTCTAGCTGCTTGCTTTTGTGAGGGCAAGGTTTTTGGAGTTTGAAGCTCAGCGTATTTTTTATTTTACTTTTTTACTTAGCAGGGAAATGCGTTGATTCTTCTTTTTCATTTGGTGACAATAATTTTCCTTTGTTTCCCCCCGCCCCCCGCCCCCTCCACTTGGAAAACGGATACCTCTGACCAAATCCGGTGGCTTCTAGGAAAAGAATAATTTAAACAAGGAACTTAAACCCAGAAGCCCAAACTGTTTTGCAAATGGATGGTTACATGGTTTTCTACCTTAAAATCCGCCCTTCTTCTTCTTTCCCTGGCAGACAGAGAGCACAGCCCAGCGGGGTTTTAGGCCGATGATGCCAATCCTGCCAGTGCCTCGGGGAGCGCTCACATCCATCCTCACCTTACACCAAGCCCACCCATGTGATCTGTGCGAATAAGAACCGAAGCTGCTAATCTCTCTCCTCTCAGGGTCTTGCCCACTCCGTCACTCTCTTTGAAGCCAAGTTTTGGTCACGTCTAAAACACGAAAAACTATAAATTTATAAAATCCAGATGGAAGAGGTCAACTATAATTACCTGTAGCTAAGCCCTGTTAACTTGGTGACACCCTTCCAGGTATTTCGGTTTTACTTTTTCAAAGACAATACAAGTTCCACAGGCTTTTTGTTCACTTAAATAAGATGCTATTGATAACCTTTGCTGCCTTCACAAGACCTTCTCCTGGGCAGCCCTGTGAGGAGTGTCCCTGTGAGCACACATCTGAGCACACCCAGGCCCCCCCTCAGAACAGGGCCTGGGAGCGAGGGGTTACGGAGTTCAACGAGGTGGCAGTACTCATGCTACGGGTACTCCTATGAGCCGGTTCCCAGCACTCCATCCACTCGAAATTAATAAAGAAATTGGTGGCAGTATTTTAGGAACCATGCAGTTTATGCAATCTATCACTTTGTCTTTCATGTTTTTATTAGAGAGGATGGACATTCAGTGTGTTTGTTGGGCACTGATATTTCTTCTCCCATTCATTCCCTGGCTTCCTTTCTAACAGGGCATTTCTCTTTCTCTTATTAATACTAATTTTCGCTGGTCTTTAATTTTGTGACTATTTTTCCTAATTTGTCATTTGCGTTTACTTAGTTATAACTTTAGGCAATGGAGGGAGGACCTAAGGATCGGGAGCCAGCGTTAGTGAGTACTCACAGCACCACGGTGCATGCTGGCCCCCAAGGCCCTGCTCATCTGGTCCCCCTCACCCCTTGCTGAGACGGGGCTCCTGGTGTCCCCGTTGTGCAGATGACGAAGTCTGGGGCCTGCAGAGGGAAGGTGGAGGCTGGGCTTGCAGAGGGAAGGTGGAGGCTGGGCCTGCAGAGGGAGGAGGAGGCTAGGCCTGTAGAGGGAGGAGGAGGCTGGGCCTGCAGAGGGAAGGTGGCGGCTAGGCCTGTAGAGGGAGGAGGAGGCTGGGCCTGCAGAGGGAAGGTGGCGGCTAGGCCTGTAGAGGGAGGAGGAGGCTGGGCCTGCAGAGGGAAGGTGGCGGCTAGGCCTGTAGAGGGAGGAGGAGGCTGGGCCTGCAGAGGGAAGGTGGCGGCTAGGCCTGTAGAGGGAGGAGGAGGCTGGGCCTGCAGAGGGAAGGTGGCGGCTAGGCCTGTAGAGGGAGGAGGAGGCTGGGCCTGCAGAGGGAAGGTGGCGGCTAGGCCTGTAGAGGGAGGAGGAGGCTGGGCCTGCAGAGGGAAGGTGGCGGCTAGGCCTGTAGAGGGAGGAGGAGGCTGGGCCTGCAGAGGGAAGGTGGCGGCTAGGCCTGTAGAGGGAGGAGGAGGCTGGGCCTGCAGAGGGAAGGTGGCGGCTAGGCCTGTAGAGGGAGGAGGAGGCTGGGCCTGCAGAGGGAAGGTGGCGGCTAGGCCTGTAGAGGGAGGAGGAGGCTGGGCCTGCAGAGGGAAGGTGGCGGCTAGGCCTGTAGAGGGAGGAGGAGGCTGGGCCTGCAGAGGGAAGGTGGCGGCTAGGCCTGTAGAGGGAGGAGGAGGCTGGGCCTGCAGAGGGAAGGTGGCGGCTAGGCCTGTAGAGGGAGGAGGAGGCTGGGCCTGCAGAGGGAAGATGGCTGTGACTATAGGGCAGTTACAGAGCTGGGAGGTGGCGAGCTGTGTCCTAAATTTTGAGCTGCCACCACCCCTTCCTGGTCCCTGCGTTCTCACTGTTATGCTCAGACAGGCACGACTCTAGCTATTAAAATAAGAAGGGCAATGCGTGTATCACCATCTAAACAACACCATCGTTGTGTTGTCAGAACAGCGCGTACAACGAATCTGCTTTAAAAAGAACATGTTCGTGTAGAGCAATAAAGAGGTCAGAGGCGATGCCCTTGAACCCTGTTGTACGCAGGGCCCCGTGGGAGAGGAGCAATCTTCACTTTCAGTTTAGACGCATCTGTGTTTTAAAAGCCTTTTCATTAGACACATGCACTGCATCGATCTGAAGAGAAAGGTATTTCTGTTTTGGACGAGAAGGCTCGCTGAGGCGCTGAAAACGGCTTTTCTCTCTGCACCTCAGGACAGGCACCCTCGCGCTCACCCAGGGGCCCAGCCATTTAAGACACACCTTTGAAGGTCTGCCTGGCGCTGGCCTGGGGCTGGACACAGGGATGCAGAGATGGAAGGCTGTGCCAGTCCCCCTCACGCTGTGGCGGACAGACACACAGAACAGCCCCGGCCTCAGGGCTGTTAGGAGGCAGGCAGCGTGCAGTCAGCACAGCGAGGGCGGAGGCCAGGCGGCCTGGTGTCAGGGAAGACTTGCAGAGGAGGAAGCATTACAGGAAGACTTGCCCCTCCAGAATGTTCCCTTTCCCAGCTGCCCCGTCTCTGCAGCCGGTGGTCCCGTCTCCAGGGACAACCCTGGGGGACCAGTACCTCCCGTGGCCCGACTCCTCCTCCTGCCCCCACATTTTGGAAGCAGGACTCTCTAAAGAGCCTTCCACTTACTTCAGCCTGAGCGTGGCCTCGGTTTCCTCGGGGACATGCACTCATACACGTTGGCTTTGGCCTGGGGACAGCAGCAGCCCTGGCGGGGGCAGGTGAAGGCCGCTGCAGCAAATGCCTGCTCAGGTGTCTGGTATACCAGCGAGCCGACTGGCAGGTGGCAGGGAGCAGGGGTAGGTGGTACTGTGTTTAGAGTCAGGGAGGACACATTCTGGAGACTTCTAGAAGTCCTTCCGGAGATGGATGGAGCCTGAGAAGCACACCTGATCCCACAATGACCAAGCTTTTCTGCTTGTTTTGGACCCTCAGGCGGATGTTTCTGAGACAAACTCATGACTTAGATGGAGAAATGGAGGCTCTCCCAGCTACTTAAAAATGTCTTTATTGAAATCAAAGAGAGGAAGAGAGAAGGAGAGAGAGACAGAAACACGAGAGAATCACGGCGGCTGCCTCGACACACCTTTGAAGGTCTGCCTGGCGCTGGCCTGGGGCTGGACACAGGGATGCAGAGATGGAAGGCTGTGCCAGTCCCCCTCACGCTGTGGCGGACAGACACACAGAACAGCCCCGGCCTCAGGGCTGTTAGGAGGCAGGCAGCGTGCAGTCAGCACAGCGAGGGCGGAGGCCAGGCGGCCTGGTGTCAGGGAAGACTTGCAGAGGAGGAAGCATTACAGGAAGACTTGCCCCTCCAGAATGTTCCCTTTCCCAGCTGCCCCGTCTCTGCAGCCGGTGGTCCCGTCTCCAGGGACAACCCTGGGGGACCAGTACCTCCCGTGGCCCGACTCCTCCTCCTGCCCCCACATTTTGGAAGCAGGACTCTCTAAAGAGCCTTCCACTTACTTCAGCCTGAGCGTGGCCTCGGTTTCCTCGGGGACATGCACTCATACACGTTGGCTTTGGCCTGGGGACAGCAGCAGCCCTGGCGGGGGCAGGTGAAGGCCGCTGCAGCAAATGCCTGCTCAGGTGTCTGGTATACCAGCGAGCCGACTGGCAGGTGGCAGGGAGCAGGGGTAGGTGGTACTGTGTTTAGAGTCAGGGAGGACACATTCTGGAGACTTCTAGAAGTCCTTCCGGAGATGGATGGAGCCTGAGAAGCACACCTGATCCCACAATGACCAAGCTTTTCTGCTTGTTTTGGACCCTCAGGCGGATGTTTCTGAGACAAACTCATGACTTAGATGGAGAAATGGAGGCTCTCCCAGCTACTTAAAAATGTCTTTATTGAAATCAAAGAGAGGAAGAGAGAAGGAGAGAGAGACAGAAACACGAGAGAATCACGGATCGGCTGCCTCCTGCACGCCCCACACTGGGGAGCAAGCCCGCAAGCCGGGCCTGTGCCCTGACCGGGAATTGAACCATGACTTCCTGGCTCATAGGTCCACCCTCAACCCCGGAGCCATGCCGGCCGGGCTTTCACAGCCATTTAACTTGCCCATTCAATTACCCAGCACACAGAGGGCATTCTAAGCGCCAGGCACTGCACTGAGGACACAGTGAACAAACGGCCCAAACCCCTCCCTCGCAGGGCAGACTCGACCCCCAGCCTGTCTGCCCTGCTCACAGGGCACCTTCTGCTGCCCCAGCACCTCCCGCACGTGTTTGAGAAAATCCCATTAAATGACCCCTCCCCTGCCCCTTTCAGGGGCCCCACAGGCGCAGTGACACCAGCTCTCCTCCTCCAGACCCACGCCCTCCGCTCAGCCGGCATCTCTCGGAGCTTCTAGAACCCAGAGAAGCTGAGGCTGGTGCTCCCTGCTGAGCCCTCGGTCTGTCTGCGAGAAGCAGAGAGAGAGATGATGAAAGGCCTACAAGCTCCCGCAGCTGTTCAAGCGGAAACCCTTCACAGACACGAGGGCGGCGCCGAGTCCAGCTTGTGCTTCCAAAGCACGAAAAAGTAAGTGGAACAGCTCCCCCTGTGTCTCTTCAGCTGCAGACTCAGACCGTCCCGCAGCACGAGGCCTGGTGATCAGGGGCAGGGCCCGGGTGTCGGACCGACAGGGGTTCCAGTACCAACTCTCCTAGTTCCGGGCTGTGTGACCTCGACCACTTACTCAGCGCCTCCCAGCCTTGACTTCTTCTTCGAAAACGCGGGTTATCAGAATAATCCCTCCCTGTGAGGCCTTCGGAGGCCAAGGGACATGCGTGCATCATGATTAGCACGGTACCTGGCCCGTAGGAAGTGCCACTACATGTGGCCACCTGTTTTCACGTATCCCTAGGACATTTTTATTTCTTTAATTAAAATCTGTTTTCAATCACAGTTGACAGATAATATTAGTTTCAGGTGTACCACATAGTGGTCAGACGTTTATGCACCTTCAAGTGTAAATGTAGCCTCTCTTATGACTCATTTTATTTCTTTTCCTCATCACAACATAAAAAGGGCCAGGGAACTGATTGTCCAACCTACGCATTTGTGGCCAAAATAAGGGACACAGCCTATCCATGTCCAACTAGTCATGAACATAGACTCCTACATGCCCAGCCGTGGTGGCCCGCAACCCGGGCATGTGCCCTGGCCGGGAATTGAACCGTGACCTCCTGGTTCATAGGTCGATGTGGCCAGAGAAGAAAGAAGTCTTGAAGGGTGAGTGGGCTGCCGCAGTGAGCCGGTGGGAGCCAGTGGCACTCACACGGGCTGATGGGACACGTCCTGGCCTGGGCTCTGATTTCAGATACACTTTCAGGTGTGTGTGTCATACACGCGGGTTTAGTTTCAAATGCTGAGAGTCACGGAGAATGAAAGCCAGTTTCTTCCCACGGCCCCACCATAACCTCTGGCTTCCTCACCTTCATCCTTGGACACCCTGCTCCTTGTTCACAAACCCCAGCCGCCCCGGCCTCTTCTGGGTCACTTGGGGTCAAGTTCTTCCCAGCCTTGCCGAGCCTCCCTTCCTCAGAGCTCTCCCTCTTCCTGTCCCAGCTCCAACGCCGCAGGTGGGCCAGGCCTCAGGGCCCAGGCAGCTTCGGGAGCGAGGGCTCGCCTGGCTCCGCGTGGGCCCACCCCTCTGGGTGTTTCCTCCTGGGCTCCTAATTACAACCTGCCCTTCTCCCGCGTTTAATCCTCGCTCCTGGCCCGTTTAGATCCACTGGAATGAAAGCTCCTCGGCTGGTCAGCTGGGACGGGCTCTGTCTTGTTCTACATGGATTGTTCAGGGTCTAGAACAGCACCTGGCAGGATTAGGGACCTGACAGGCATGGAGGCATGAGCCATCAGATGGCAGAGGAGTCCCAGAGGACAGTAGAGTTAATGAGGTGCCGCTCAGTGGGTAAGAGGCTCCGGGGGGACGTACCAGGAATTTCAATTTCTCATAAAAACTTGAGGAGGCGTCACTGTGGACCAGGGAGTGGTTTTGGACCCCAGACTGGATAGCATCGTTCCAAGGATGCCGGCCACTTATCCAGTTCTGATTGGCTGATCTCGGTGCATCTGCTTCCTCCACCAATTCTGATTGGCTGATCTCCGTGCATCTGCTTCCTCCACCAATTCCGATTGGCTGATCTCTGTGCATCTGCTTCCTCCACCAGGGCTATGCACTAGGCTCCCGTGCATTCCTGGTGCTAACTGCTTGCCACATACTTTTTGTACCTGACTACTCCTGTCTCCTAACGCTGTCATGCTGAGCTCTCTAACTAGATCCTCCTTAACCATAAAATCTTATCAGGAATCCTGGGGGCCCTCGTGGAAGAAAACTTTGCACGCGTGCTCTGCTCTTCAGACACGTCGGGATGTTTCCAATCAGGCCACCGTCTGGGCCACACGTCTCACTAGCTCTATTCTGCGGTGGTCCATCAATTCACGAGCACATCACGGAATCCAGAGTGTGGGTTTGAACTATGATCTATGATAATGTAGAGCGGTCCTGAGAAATGTTCTCTTTCCTTTCTGAACTTTTAGAACATTTTGAAAGGAAAGAAAGGAGGGACTGATACCATGGTAACCAGGGGTTAGGACCAGGAGGGAGGTGGTCAGCACCCGAAGCCCCTGGCTAGGGGCACCCCCTTCTCCTTCCCCAGCGACTTTCTGGACACCGATGAGCTGCTGGCAGGAAGAGGAAACTTTCAGATGGAAGAGGCACCAGGGATGCGGGAAGGAGGAGTGGGGGGAGACCGAGCTGGGAAAGGTGTGTTCTAAATCTCACCACTGCTGCTGAGCTGGTTTCTGCAGAAAACCTCCTAGTAACTTCTGTCGTAGGTTGACACTGTTTAGGTTAAAAAAAGAGCCCGTATTTAAGTAACTACGTAATGCTTGTGTGGTGCCTGGCAGCTTTCAAGCCCTCCCACAATCCAGGGTCTGGTCTCCCCAACAGCTCCTCCGAGGCAGAGCGGCATTATAATTACATTCACTCTGCAGACAGAAGGAGAGGCTCTGAGCTTCGGGCAACTTGCTGGGGCCACGGCCTCACTACGGGCACAGCGTGGACGTGGGTCTTTGGACAACACATCGCCTGTGTCCTGTCCACCACACGTGGCCGCCGAAGCCTCCTGCTGCATCAGGCCGGGCTCTCCTCCCGGGAAGCCAGGCCTTGGGGCAGGGCGGGGGCAGGGAGGGGCCGGTGGTCCCAGGAGCGCAGGCTCAGCCTGGTCCTTGAGGGGTGCTGCGCTGCATGTTCCATCTCAGGTCTTAGTCCATCTCCAGGCAAAGTGGGGGCTGTCATTCCCCACACGCTTCCATGCTGATGGGGCAGCAGGGGTTCCCGCCGCCTCAGGAAGCACCCAGGGTCTGGGAGCAATCCTCCAAGGGTGCCTGCCAGCAGCGAGGAGGCTGGAAGGGGTCCCAACAGGCACCCCAACTCTACGCTCATCGGGAGGGCCGATGACCTGCTGTCAGGGGACAAACGGAAGCACCGGGACTGTAAGAGGCCGCTCCACTCCCAGGCTCTTTGGGCGGCGGCCCGGCCCCACGGCACCTCCTTTGAAATCAGGACCAGACGCGCTGCAGGGCCTGGCGCTGTCCCCGAGGAAGCGGGTACAAAGACACTCATTCAGCGACACGGGGTGGGGTCCAGGCGGGACATGGCTTCCCTGACGCTGCGGGGATCAATCCTGTTAACACACTGTGTGCAGACAAAGCTCTGGCATCCAGGACAAGCCACTACCCCGCAATCGTGTAACTGGTCAATGGCGGACCTTGAATGGGAACCCAGCTCCCCCGACGCCGGGCCGGTCCTCCCAGGTCCCCACATGCCAAGCAACAGAGCAGCGTGGCTCTCCAGGCGCAGTGCCGGGGCGAGGACGGAGGAGGCAGGGGTTAGTGCCACGGTCCCTCCCTGAGTCCACAGTCAGCGCCCAGCCTGCTCAGCCATGGAGAGGAGATGGCCTCCTGCAGGCTTCGGGGTCCTTCTCACCATGGACGGACTTTAGGACAAGAGGAGGCGCCCTGGGACTCACCTTTAGAGGCTGCGCAGAGCGGCAGCCACAGGTGAGAATCCACGCAGAGCTCCTGTGGGACCCCCCCCCCGGGGAGGGGCTGGTGAGGGGAAGACGGGGCAGGAGACGTGGGCACCGCCCTTGGGTCAGCAGAGAAAAGCGATTCCACCTCGTGCATTGCCCGGCACGCAGCCTGGGCAGTGCGCACACATGGCATGGCTGCCTGCACTGGAGGCTTCATAACCCCCCACTTTTACTTCTGGTTAATCCTCACCCGACGGTATTTTCCCATTGATTTTTCAGAGAGGGGAAGGGAGGGGGAAGATGGAGAGAGAGAGAGAAACATCGAAGTGAGAGACACATTGATTGGTTGTCTCCCGTATGTGCCCTGACCAGGGCCAGAGATCGAGCCTGCAACTGAGGTACCGTATTTACCGGCGTATAAGACGATTTTTTGGCCCTGAAAAATATGCCTCCAAGTGGGGGGTTGTCTTATACGCCAGGTACACTTCAGATAGACTGCCCATAGTGCTTGCCCCGTGCCATAGTAGCCTCCCGATGCCCGCCCACTTCATTCCACATACCGTTCAGGCATCAGCAGCGCTGCTGGGTGTATGGTCGGCTGTTATGCGATTTCGCTGTTATGCGATTTTACCACACTCGCAGTATGGTAGCGCAAAATCGCGAATCACGATACCATACTGGGTGTATGGTTGGCTGTGTGCGATTTTGCGAGTGTGGTAAATTCGGGTTACCGTATATTTCTTTACATATGCATTGAAGATTCGCGATTTTGCGCTATCATGGTGCCTGTTAGAATGTTGAAGAGCTCGCACTTGCGCACTAGTGAGGTCCCAGGGACTCTCTACCTCTATTTGTTATCTTTCTTCTATCATTGACAGTCCCTCTAGGTTGTGGGCTGCTTGCCTGTGTTCCTGAGAAGCATCTACGGTACCAGTCTATAGAGTGTGTTTTCTTTAGTGAATTACCGGTATGTTTACCGGTAATAAACTTGCACTGTTTTATGTATATGTTTGATTACATACAGCCTTGTGACAGTTTTCCTGCATGTCATAAGCATTTGAATATAAATTAAAATGTTAAAATCAAATCTGATATTGTTTTACCTTTTATTTGGTGTGTGGAAGGTGTGCGGAAGAGGGGGTAGTCTTATACGGCGAGTATATAACAAACTCTGTATTTTGAGTGGAAATGTTAGGTGGTCGTCTTATACGCCCAGTCGTCTTATACGCTGGCAAATACGGTACGTGCACTTGACCAGAATGGAACCGGGGCCCTTCACCTAGGACCCTTCTGTCTACGCACCAACGCTCTATCCACTGAGCC
>NW_006291504.1:1228477-1231396 GCF_000327345.1 Myotis davidii | reverse complement strand
TGGTCTTTGTTGAAGGGAAAGGTGAGAGGGGGTGAGGGCCTGGGGAACGCCGTGTGCCTGGAGCGTGGCCTCCATGCCCGCCACGTGTGCAGGGCAGGCACGGGCCAGACGCATCTGCCTAAAGTCAGTCATCTTACGAGAAGTCCAAAATGCATCTCCCACTCCATTGCTTACATTTCTAAGGAAAGTGTCATCATCTCTACAGAACATGTGTTACTTGAGAATATACAAAGCCATTTAATTTGTACCAAAAAAAAAGTTAACCAAATCCAGATGGAAGCTATCTAAATGCCTGGGTCAGAAAGACGACCGGGTCAAGTGCAGCAGCGGGTCCTGAAGGCACGGCCGCGGCAGGCAGAACAAATCTATCCGCACTGAGTCTCAATGGAGAGTGACCTTTCCTTGCCAAGCCCGGAGCGTCACGTTATTGGAAGCCATTCCCAAAGGTCATTTTGAAAAAAAAAAGAAAGTAATATGGACTTAAAGCTGCTCCCCATCAGGGAGAACGCCCACCCGCACAGCTGGTCACAAGTAACACGGGGGAGTCACTATTGCAGGAATGAGCTTGGACAACAGTCTAGAGCAGCGGTTATTACCTGTGGGTCGCGACCATCAGAAAACACATATAGGACATCAGATATTTACATTACGATTCATAACAGTAGCAAAATTACAGTGATGAAGTAGCAACGAAAATAATTTTATGGTTGGGGGTCACCACAACATGAGGAACTGTATTAAAGGGTCGCGGCATGAGGAAGGTTGAGAACCACTCGTCTAGACGGTCTAGGGCCACGCAGACATCGGCTTAGTTTTCCTCCTCATCCCTCAGTGGGGGTGCTCCTGTGTGTACCGCTCAGCTGTTTACCAATACCACGCCCGCTGCACAAGAACACGCGATGGGGATTCTACTAGATTGGGGACCACTTGACGCCCAGCCAAGCAGAGAGGACTCTAATGAGCGGAACCCGGCTCGGTGCCACGCGGTGGCGGTTATGGGCCGGTGTCCCACCTGTCACTAGAGAACTTTCCCAGGCGGCTATCCAGCCGAAGTCACGAGGCATGATTACGGGCTCCAGGTTGGTGAGTTAAAAAGTTCCTCTCTCAGCAGGAGTGCGGGGGTAACCTCCTGTTCATCAGCGGATGCTCACGGAGCCCTCTCAGATGTGGGCAGGAGGGCGGTGTGAGCACGTGAGAGGAAGAGGTGCTCTCACGATTCTCACATTCTCTCCTCCCATTCCTTTTCACTTTCCAAAGTAAAATGATGTTCAGTATGGGGTATCAATTTACTTTACTCAGAGTGAGACAGAAATTCATAGGAAATTATTCTACTTTGTTTAGTTAGGAATCTCTTTGTCTCAAAGATTTCCTTCTGCACTTCTTAACTAACCCTTCCTTCTTCCCCCTTTTTTGATTTTTGTGTTCATATTTTTTTGTGGTTGCTTTTTTTTTTCTGGGATGAGCACCTTATTATTTTTTAAAATTCATCTTTATTGTTCAAAGTATTATAGATGTCCCCTTTATTCCCCATTGACCCCCTCCGCCCTCCCACCACCTCCCCCACTCTATCCCCTATAGTGCCAAGCCTATGGCACTACTGTCTGTGCATATAAATTCTTTTGTTGCTTTTCCTACCTCAGACTAGATTGCTTAAGGATATTAAGTATTAAATCGGAGTATTAACAATCCTTTTGTTCTTTGCCCCCAACACAAATGTAAGGGACATCTATCGTGTACTAGAACTCTCCCAAAGACTGGAACCCGTGCAGATTAAAAAGGCAGAGGACCTGAAAATATGCCTCCCCCAAAAAGACATACACACAGCCAATGGATACATGAAAAGATGTCCAACCTCACCGGCAATCAGGGAAATGCAAACCAAAACTACAATGAGAGACCACCTCACACCTGTTAGAGCGGCCATTACCAACAAGACAAGCAATGACACGTGTTGGAGAGGCTGTGGAGAAAAGGGAACCCCCATTCACTGCTGGTGGGAATGCAGACGGTACAGCCACTATGGAAAGCAGTCTGACGATTCCTCAAAAAATTAAAAATAGAGCTACCATACAACCCAGCAATCCCTCTCCTGGGTACATACCTGAAAAACTCGGAATCATTTATACGCAAAGATATATGCACCCCTATGTTCATTGCAGCATTATTCACGGTGGCCAAGAGTTGGAAACAGCCAAAGCCCCTGCGATAGAGGATGGGTAAAGAAGATGTGGTGCATGTACACAGGGCAGTGCTACACGGCCATAAGAAAGGATGAAACAGAGCCATTTACAACAGCATGGATGGGCCTTGAGGACATTATATGTGAAGTGAAATAAGTCCAACAGAAAAAGCTGAGAACTGTATGATTTCACTCACATGTGGGATATAAAACTGAAAGGTATGAACACAGTGTGTGTGGGTTGCCTGAGGGAGGGGGTCGGGGGAGAAAGGGGTCCTAACATGAGGTGACAGGAGATCTGACTCTGGGTGGTGGGCACATGGTCCCATATACAGATGTTGTAAATTAGTAATACACATGAGACCTGTATGTTCATGTTGACTAATGTCACCCAATAACATTTAAAATAATTTTAAAAAGTAATGACATATACATGTAATGATGAAACTTTATCAGTATTTAAGTATGTAAATATGAGTATATATTATTATATTACTGGCTTGATTATGGAGCCTACTTCTACATTAATAAACACACTGTTGTTTTATAGTAATTAAAAAAAATAAGCCACTTCCTCTGCCCTCGTGAGTGTGGGTCCGCCCACCCTGGGCATTCGTGACGCACAGGGACAAGCACGATGTTCAGAAAGAAGTCTGGGTCCCAGTGTTGGTCCCAGCACCCACCAGCCTGGTCACTGGAGGCAGGAAACGCTCTTCAGAGTCACCTAAAGGGTTACGCTC
>NW_006291504.1:1222129-1228452 GCF_000327345.1 Myotis davidii | reverse complement strand
TCCATTGTAAGAGGAGAAAAAGGACACGGGCCCTCGCGAGCTCCCAGGTCTGAGGAGAAAAGGAAAGTGAAAACTTGATGAAAAAGCCTCATACGTTCAGAGTGTGATGCACAGGGAAGGCACGGAGGCATTTAGGAAGCGGCAGACTCAGCGCCTCGCTCAGGGATGGGCAGAGCGGCTCTCCACAGCGGGGTGGATCCAAGAGCCAGAACTGTAGACAGTAAGAACTTCTTCTTTTAAAACACGTTTTTATTGATGTCAGAGAGGAAGGGAGAGGGAGAGGGACAGAAACATCCATGATGACAGAGAATCATGGACCGGCTGCCGCCCGCACACCCTGCACTGGGGATCAAGCCCACCACCCGGGCGTGTGCCCTGACCAGGAATCAAACCGTGACCTCCTGGTTCATAGGTCGACACTCAACCACTGAGTCATAGTCACGCTAGCCGGCTGACGGTAAGAACTTTCTAGGCGCCCCACGTAGGCATCACAGGTGTATGTGTTCTGAGTTCTGTTTGTTTTCAGGATCAGGCCAGTGTGCCAGGGAACACGAGGGCCTTTCCTCCTTGAGGACGTCATCCTCTGTGGGCTGTGTCCTGGAAACGCGCCACCCAGGTCTGCTGGAGGGGTCGACCAGGTGTACGCGGGTTTGTACATAGTAACCCTATAAAATGGAGCCCTTTGTCTTTATCCTCCTCTGCCAACCGCTGGCATCTTTTCTTTCATTATAAAAGCAACGCACGTTCAAGGAGAATGTTGGGCGAGGCTGAAGAGGAAACGTGAGGAAAGAATCACCCTTAGGAGCCCTAGCCCCAGACGGCCACGGCTGACACTTCATTTCTTCACTATTTATTTTACGCCTTTTTTTTTTTCTGGTTGGTTGGTATTACACAATTGTGGTCAACCTGCATTTACAATGTATTTCCTGCTTCTATTTCCCTGATAACATTATAAAATGAGAAATTTTCTATCTGTCCATGTCCTTTCTCCCTCTTGTCATTCAAAAACTCAAGTCCTGCACCATCACCCTTCGCTGGCTCCCTGGGCCCTGCTACGTTGACTGACATGGGCCCCCTCTGCATTCCGATGCCACCGCGGAGTCCGTCCCCCTCCTCCTGCAAGTGAACTGACTCACTGTGGTCCCCATTTTCCCTGGAGCCCCTTCAAGTAGGAGCTCAAGCCTAGGCCAATGTCCGGCATAGACCGAACAACACCTATTTGTAGAATAAATCACCGAACGCTGTGATAAATTCTTCTCAAAAATCAGGAGTAGCTGCTTTATAGTCCTTTGAGTGAATAGACTGTAATTTCCTTAAAAATACCTCTATTTCTGGTTTCAATACTGTTACTACAAATAACTGCAATTAACATTCCATTTTAAAATCTATTTTATCTTTTAACTTTCTTAAATATAACTTGAGAGTAAAGTTTCAAAGGGAAAATTCTAGGTGTAAACATTTTTTTTTTTTTTTACTTTTAACACGGATTCCCCAATTACTCCGAAAGATGTTACATCTCTCTCACCACGTCCAAGCTGTGTCCCAGCACTCGCCAGAACTCCATGAGGGTCGCAGAAGTTTCTTCTCCCAGGGAGCCTTCTCCCCGTCCCCCAACCTCTGCCCCGCCAGGCGTACATACACCTCCTCTGTGTTCCTATATGCTTTCTGCCATAGACTGAGCATGCTTTCTTCATCTTCTCTCCAGACAAGACTATGGGCTCTTTAAGGCAAGAGGCAATTCTTACTAATATTTATAACCGCCCATCCTAGAAGTATAACAGGTTCTTAATACATTCGTGTCCACTGAAAGTAGCTAGTGGTTTTTTTTTTATTTCAATATGTTTTGTTGATTTCACAGAGAGGAAGGGAAAAGGAAAGAGAGATAGAAACATCAATGATGAGAGAGAAGCATTGATTGCTGCCTCCTGCACACCCCCCACTGGGGATCCAGCCCAATACGCGGGCATGGGCTCTGACTGGGACTTGAACTGTGACCTCCTGGTTCATGGGTTGGCGCTCAACCACTGAGCCACACCGTCCAGGCAGTAGCTAGTGTTTAATCCAACTGTATAATAAAATTAATCCATGCCTGGCTGGTGAGTGCAGGAGGCAGCTAATCAATGTTTCTATCTCTCTTGCCCTCTCCCTTCCTCTCTCTGAAATTAATAAAAAACATATTAACAAATTGACCCATGAATAAAGATAATCATGGCAAAAATGATTATGCACCAAACATAAGGTGGCGGCCAAAGAGACAGAGCAGACTACAGCGTTGGTGGAGTTCTTCACTCTGGAGATCCCGGCGAAATGAATGGTCAGTCCATACGGTCACGTTCGGTTATTCAGCCCCTCACACGCTGGCGCCAGAAAGCTTCCCGGGAATGGATTTTCCCGTCCGCATGGACCTGCCTTTGCTCTGCGTTACCCGCCGGTTTCCTGCCCCGGAGATCTCCCAGCGTTTACGCTCCCACATGCAGATTCCGTTCCCGCAGCGCTGCCTGCGGCCAGCAGCCCCACCAGGGATGAGTCTGTTAAAACAGAAAGTCCACACTTTCCTGGGGGAAAATGATTTCAGAATTTATAACAGTGAATGATGAATATTTGACCGAGGGCAGAAATGAGCAAAGGGAAGGAAAGGAGCCATGGAATTACTTCACAGCAACCCCCGGCCAAGGCAGAAGCCTGCATTCTCCGTGGCCCAGTCCCGGGGCAGGAAGGATCTGCGAGCGCCAAGTGATCCTAAGACTGTAGGGCCCGCTCTTCACTCCCAGCCTGTCCTCACAGCTGGTCAGCATCACCCAGATGCGAGTGGCCTGGGGGTGCGAGAGGATCCAGGGGTGCTGACGGCAACGGGTGAAGGGCCACAGGGGCTCCTGTTTTTACTCATGCTCAGCGCTGAGGTGGAATGTTGCACCCCCATCCCTCTTAGTTTTCAGATTAAGAGTGAATTGGGAGATTAGAATTCATTGCAGAATAAATTTTACTTGTTAAATAGGACTTTTGGTTTTGGGAAACACACACACACACACACACCCATAGAATACAGCTAGAAGTTCCTTTGTGTACGACCAAATCATAAATATACACAAGCAGGCACAGCCCCTACACCTAAATGCCAACTTGTAAACAAGACCTCGCTCAGGATCGAGGCAGATGATGCCCATTCTTCACAGTGAGGTTCCCATCTTCATTCCATCCAAAAAAGCAGCCACGCGTGTCCCGCACCAATCGGCACGCGGCCCAATATACTTCACGGCAGCGAGCATTCCGCTCAGGGTGGGAGTGGGGCAGCACCCATCGTCCTGGGTCACTAAGTGCCCCTGTGATGAGCATGTGGGCAGGACGGGAAGTCCGGGGGGGGGGAGAGGGGAGGTACAGGTGCAGCCCGGCCATCCATCAGCAGGAGGGAGGTGTCCGTCTGCAGACCTGCGTGCTGGCCTCTGCGCATGGCGCTCCGAGGCACGGTTTCTGTGGTCATTCTCCCACCTCAATGGCCAGTGTTTTGGAGTAAACAAAGCTCCCATCACATGACCCGCAGATCCACCCCTCCTGCCAGGTTTGACGAGGCTCCGTCTTTCTGTCCTTAGTTGTAGGACTTCCGTTCAGACAGATTTCAGGTCGTCTGAATGGTGGTTGCTCTGAGTTTAATTGTATTTTTGCTGTGGCCGTGGGAGGCTGTGAGTACGGCATCTACCCACGTCACATGATGGGAAGCCTGGAACATGGTAACGGTCCTCACCACCAGCTGCAGCGAAGGCTCAGCCAGTCTCTGCTTCAGGGCACAACCCGAGTCAGCGCTGCAGATCAGCTTCCCATCGTTCCAGGTGCTGCCCTGGGCGGCCTGCGGGAGCTTCGCGATGCTGCAGACTTTACCCCACCCCCCCATCATGCCGCGTGACACCCTTGATTGCGGCACACGTGGCCTCGAGTCTCACTTGCTGGTCTGCACACCTGTCTGCCCTTCAGAGATAATAAGTCCCTGTTTCTGCAATCTCAGGATCTGGCACCGGGTTAGACAGGATACAGATATTAAAGACATATAGGATAACTGATGAGTGGACAGGAGAACAAAGAAAAGATGAAAAAGGGAGCGTATAAAAAACCCAGAGTGACTATTATGTCCTATTCTCTTTCATGCATGTCAAAGGGGCAGGAATTCACAGTGTAAACGCTGACCGTCCCTGATGGTCACGGTGGATACATGGGAAGGACCTCGGGGGTCAGGCTCTAAGGGGACAGTGGGGGCGCTGCCCGCAGTGCCAATGGTCTTTCTCTTGGTAGCTGCAGGCTCTGGCCATTCCCCAGCCCCTGCCCCCACCCTCAGTTGTTCTGGCTAGCACCCCATTTGAAAGAAGGGGAGCTCCTGGAAGAACATCATGAGAACCAGCTCCTCACCACGGAGTTAGGATGGACAGTCCTTCTCTTGGGAAGACGAGCAGAAATGGATCGTGATGATGAGATTGTGCAACACACTCTGAAGATGCTGATACCGCAGTTACACACAACAGTGTTTGCTTACACGTCAGGCACAGCCGCCGATTTATGGCTGAGAGCCACAGAGCAGGTAATAAATAGTCTAACAATTTAATGAAACATTTTATTACTTTAAAAAAAATAAAAATACTATTTGCCTGTTCAATTCATATTAAAGTGTAGTATTCAAAATATTCCACTTTGGATTTTCCAAATCAGTTCTGACAGGATTTAGCCCCTCACACAATAATTCATTGTTGAATATAAATATTACCACAGATGCAGTGTGCACTCAAAAATTGTGTTCCAAGCACGATATTAGATTTTTAATTTGTATCATTGAAACTGACTTTACTTGGGTCTCAAAAAATGCATTTCCAAAAATAATGAACTGTTTCCTAAAATCAAACTCAATATTTAATTTTAAATTTAAACACAGCAAAAAATTTAAATTTATATAAAGAAAACATGAAAGTTAGAGAAGTAAAAGGATTTTGTTATAGTACTAGAGGCCTGGCGCATGAAATTTGTGCACTCAGGGCAGGGGGTCAGGGCGGACAGGGGTTCCTGCAGCCCAGCCTGCACCCTCTCGCAGTCTGGGAACCCTCGGGGGATGTCCAACTGATGGCTTAGGCCCACTCCCCGTGTGGGCCTGACATCCTTAGCGCTGCTGCTGAGGCAGGAGAGGCTTCCACCACTGCCACTGTGCTCTCTAGCCATGAGCCCAACTCTGGCTGAGCAGCGCTCCCCCTGTGGGAGCACACTGACAACCGGGGGCAGCTCCTGCATTGAGCATCTGCCCCCTGGTGGTCAGTGCGCATCATAGCGACCGGTCATTCCACTGTTTGGTCGATTTGCATATTGGCCTTTTATATACACTGAGTGGCCAGATTATTATGACCACCCTATCAGTACTGCATTGGAGCTTCCAAAAATACTGAATATTGAAAACTTCCTAAGCAAATACTCTCAAGGTTTTATTTTTATTATTATTATTATTTGCATAACTAATTCACTTCATTGTACTAATTGGGTGGTCATAATAATCTGGCTGGTCATAATAATCTGGCCACTCAGTCTATAGGATTATATAGGATATAGTTTTCTATATGTTGAGAAAACTGTTTTTCTCTCTCTAACTTCCTACATTGTAACCAAGAGGATAAAAATTACCTACCTTTCAGGGATTTCGTAAGTATTATTACAAAATATCACAGGGGTAGTATTAGTATAGTTAAATACTAGAGGCCCAGTGCACGACATTCATGCATGGGTTGAGGGGATCCTTCAGCTGGCCTGCACCCTTTCACAGTCCAGGAGCCCTCGGGAGATGTCCGACTGATGGCTTAAGCGTTCTTAAAGTCTTTTCCATGGTGTGACACTAAGCTTTCCTGGTCATTTACTTGTTCTATCTATCTATCATCTATCTATCTATCTATCTATCTATCATCTACCTATCATCTATCAATCATAAGCCACTGTGGTAGAATATTTGATCTTATAAAATTTACTTCACCCCAAAAAAGATCATTGAAAAGATAAAAATATGCATAAATGGAAATTCTAATATATTCTTCCATAATATATGACCTTGCATGCCCTTTAGGTCTGAGCAACCCACTGTGGAGATCACTGCCCCAAAGGACATGACATGTAAACAGATGATGTAAGAAGGCAGGGAATGGAGCATCATTCTCGGTCAAATTCTGAACAAAATAAAAAGGCATTTTTCTTTGCTTTACATGGTAATTGCTTTCTGGAAAATTTAGTGCCTCTAATGATAGCAAGGATTTCTTTGTGTTTATATTTCAAGTAGAGTAAGAATCCAGGGCACCTAATTAACCAGGGCA
>NW_006291504.1:1212133-1222118 GCF_000327345.1 Myotis davidii | reverse complement strand
AGGAATGCCCGCTAGGGTTTCGGGAAGCCACTGGAACCGGACGTAGCTCTGTGTGGGCAGGACTGGCCTGCACATTGCAGGACGCCTGGCAGTGCTGGGTCTCTTCCACTAAATGGCAGCGACCTCCAATCTCTGTGGCAACAACACACTGTCCTCACAAACTTCCAAAACCTCTTGCCAGGAGGGCATGGCCCTGGGGAAATGCCTGTTCTGTTGGCTAAAGCGCTGGCTCCCCCAGGGTTCGCGCATTACACACAGGACATCACAGTCCTCATTAGGGGAGTCTGCTCACAGCTCCTGCTGCCAACCTGGCTCTTTGTGATCGTGGCCACCTTGGGGTTCCCAGAAGCCAGAAAGTGGGTGCGATATAGGGATGTGATAGTTGCCCGTTTGCACCAAAAGCCAATGTCTTATCTCCCTGGAAGTGTTAAGAAATCGCACAACATTAATGACTGCGTACATGTAACAATGTGATGACGCTGGCTCCATGGAGTGGAGCCCAGTGGGAGGGCACTCAAATGGCACAAATGTAGAAAAATCAAAATCTTTCACTAAGCCAAAAAAAATGGCATGAACATTAATTTATCTATTTGTTATAACTAGATGGATGTCTTATGACTCGATTTAGCTTTAAATAAGTAGCTTTGAATTATTGAGCTACAACAAATTTGGGAATAATAATGATGTGAAAACTGGCATCCGAAGCAGCATTTGTTGCTGTGGGAGGAAAAGTTTATTTGAAGGTCAAGGGCAGAGTGGGGTGCTGAGAGGGCCTTATTGAAATCAAATCGCTAGAGTAATCAACATAACAATTACACTAATCATTTTCTGGCCTGAAACATTGAGGACCTGCAGGCTTTCCCGTGACCACATGGGGAGCCCAGGGAACAGGGACCAATTCCCGGTTTCCAGCAGCAGCCCATCATTTCACTCCTGGCAGACTCAGCCGCCCTCCCGGGAGGGGCGCCCGAAGCACACAAACTAGGTCAGTGGAGGGAGCGCTTCCACTGCAGGCTGGCGGGACGGTGCGGGGCGGTGAATTGTACTTGCAATTATTTTCTTAATTATCACTGCGGGGACTTTCCGGGGGGGGGGGGGGGGGGGGGGGGGCGCTCCCCTTCACACTCAGGGGCCGGGCAACGGAAGGGCTTCGTGTTTGCCAGGAGGTGTCTGATGCCCCTAAAGATGGCACATCACCTTTTATGCCGTTTACAACTTCTTCCCAGGACAACCAGAAGAAATGGTGACTTTGGAAAAGAAAATCAGTTACACCAGGTGTTGGGTCTGTGGACAAAAGCAAGCTTTTTGGCCACACTGTTCGCTTTGAACCTGAGGTTTCAGTCCTGACACACCAGGAAGTGTGATTTCCCCCTGTTTGTGTCCTGTAAGAGAATAGGATGTGAGAATGTGGTTCTCGCTCTTATGTTTCTTCCCGTCACCCGATCCGTGTGAGAACCTGTTCCCTCTGGCTTCAGGCAGCACTTCGTCTGTCACCACCGGTTCAGGTCCAACAGAACCTGGGAACACGTTTCACTGACTTCGTAAGAACATGGGGATCTGAGTGTCTGAAAAGGAGAAAGGAAACCCTACGAAACACTCACAAAAACCAAGTTAGAACTCGGCCTCATGGCGAATGAACACGGAACAACAATGAAGCAGCAGAACACGACTGGGCAGCTTGGGAGGAAGACTGAAATGGAGTGAGGCCGGGACAGCCCGACCGAGTACCTGTGCGCTCAGGGGCTGCACATGCTCCTTCGCAGACCGACTCGGCGCCTAAAAATGGTCCATGGGACAAGGTCCTGACTCTCATCTACAATCTGACAGCCTTTCTTCTCTCGGCGAGGCAAGTCAGGAACTGCTGCTGGCAGAGTGCTTTCTGCAATGCTGATCCCATATGCCCAGCGCCCCCTAGTGACAAAGTCCAAGGTGGAATCTCTCCCAGTGACTTTGCTCTAAGTGCTCCCCTTTCCGTACACATGTGGCCACCACAGGGACAGGGCATCCCACTTACTATCAATTTGTCCTCATGAGGCAGAGCGGGGAGCTTCTGGAGTGGGCCCAGGACACACAGGAGCGAGGGCTGGTCTTTAGAGAGGGGACGAGGTGGGAGATTCAGGAGAAAAAGCGAGGAGCTGGGATCCAGGCTCGGGGAAGCCACCATGGACTGCATGGTCCACCCCCTCCACTGTAACAGAGGGCCTGGCGGAGGAGAGGATGGGAAGGAGACCTGGCCGACAGATCTGGTGCAGCTGTTGTAGCCAGTTCTCTCTGGATGTGTGTTCACTTCTCTGAAGTGTAAAGCGAGGTCCTCCACTGAGGAGGAGAGGGTGGAAGACGGGGTGTGGGGGATGCGATTCCACCAGAGGGGATATGCCACGATGGTTACCCAGAAGACTTCCCTAGAGGGATCATTTCTGAGTGGCATATGGGTCCCCTTAAGTATTTGCAACGACAGTCAGTTAGTCAGAAATGGAAGCATGTCAGGTATAAAAGCATTATCCCCCCATTTATACGTGTCCCTCTTAAACATGGCATATTGAAACCAGTCACCTGAAATGTAGTTCTTTGCATAATTTGTAATTCCCCACAACGTAAAGCTTTCAGCTTTGAAACTGTGTTTTGAGCAGAAGTTTCAAGTGGAAAACACGTAATTGCAAAAAGTGAAAATTAATTGCAAAAAAAAGAAAAGAAAAGAAAAGTGAAATAAGTCCCTGCCTTGGCCAAGAGGCACCTCCCCCCCAGTTCCGTCCCTGCCCTTGCTCTACCCCTTGCTCTCTACTCTCCACTCCTGCAGCCCGGCAGGCGGTGAGTCCTCCAAACCCTGGGGTTTCTCATGCAGCCTGGGAGCCGCCATTGCTGCTGATCCTGGTCAGCCCTTCCATCTTGAGCCTCAGGCTGTGGCCGGCTTGTGGCTGTTTTGTTTTTGTTTTGCTTCTTCCTTTCCTTTTTCAAAACCACCAAAACTCCAAATGGGAAACCAAGGGAATCGCCTGCAAATGCTGTAGCCCTCGCTTCCTGCGCTCCTCTCGCTACACACGGGACACACCTGCGTATTTTAGGGAGGTTTTTGCTCTAAATATCAGGAGAGGAAGGAGGCTCTGTTGGGTTCTACCTAAAATTTTGCTGCACTTTGTGTTATATGTAACTCCATTTCCGTCAAAGAATCTCAAGTCTTGAATGTCGAAAAGGATCTTAGAGACACGTCATCTCCCCTCCAGCCTGGCCTGCACTCCATGCCATGGATGAGAAATGTTCAGTGGTGCAGCTGGCTTAGCACCAGGCCCGAGGGGTCCATCCCGTGAATTGGTGGCCTGGGCCTCTGGAAATAGGGTATAGAATGAGCTCAACGGTGGGGGTGGGGGGAGTTTGCGCACTCATCTTTTCCTTTGCTTGGCATTCTGCAGGCATTGCTTAAGGAACACTGGGTACGTTGAAATTGTCATTCAGAATCCCTGGGTAACAGCACAGATCTGTGGATGAATGGAGGTTGCCAAGTCATCATAACTTAACTAAGATCTAGTTCTAGTATAGTTTCCCTTCCTTCAGTTTAGAATTAAAATATTACAGAAAAAAAGTGGGTGAAATAATACCGGCAAGTGTGGTAATAAGTTTCTGACATGTGGCATGCAATCTGTGAGGGAACCCTCCCCTTGGTCTGTGCTTCGAGGAGTAACGAGTTGGAAAATCAAATTAAATGAGCTTTTCTTATTTGGTAGCTCTGTTGACAGGGGACCATCAAGTACGTTAGAAAACAACAGCAACGTATCCGCTGAAATACCACCTTGGAAGCTCTTTCACATTTCTGGGTTGTGAACAAGCATTCTCTGATCTGCTTCCGGTTCCCCCTTCCCCTTTGTTATGCCTCTGAGAGAATCAGATCCGTGGTGACTTACTGTGGGGGCATCAGGAATACACGCCCAGTGCCATCAGCCGTGGAGGTGAAATCAGAAAGCACAGACTCTAAGTTAAACCAGCAAAAGTAACCATGCAACACTTTCATTGCTTTTGCTTATATCACTCTTTAATCTCAGGTTTCTATGAAGGCTGTGTGTCTTAGACGATGTGGATATTTCTTGTGTGTCTTAGATGTTGTGGATATTTCTTGTGTGTCTTAGATGTTGTGGATATTTCTTGTGTGTCTTAGATGTTGTGGATATTTCTTGTGTGTCTTAGATGATGTGGATAGTTCTTGTGTGTCTTAGACGCGATGTGGATATTTCTTGTGTGTCTTAGACGTTGTAGATAGTTCTTGTGTGTCTTAGATGTTGTGGATATTTCTTCTGTGTCTTAGACGTTGTGGATAGTTCTTGTGTGTCTTAGACGTTGTGGATATTTCTTGTGTGTCTTAGATGTTGTGGATATTTCTTGTGTGTCTTAGATGTTGTGGATATTTCTTGTGTGTCTTAGATGTTGTGGATATTTCTTGTGTGTCTTAGATGTTGTGGATATTTCTTGTGTGTCTTAGATGATGTGGATAGTTCTTGTGTGTCTTAGACGCGATGTGGATATTTCTTCTGTGTCTTAGACGTTGTGGATAGTTCTTGTGTGTCTTAGACGTTGTGGATATTTCTTGTGTGTCTTAGATGTTGCGAGGATTTTTACTTAAATGTAACCTATCATGACCCGTAATCAATTTCACTGTAAAAAATCTGGAGAGACATAATTTTTTCCTTTTCATATAAAACACATTTATCTATAATCACAAATGACACTGGATAGCAGAAAGCAGAACCTGGCCTCCCTGGCTTTTAGCCCCGGGGCTTACGTGAGGTCAGCTTTCATAGTTGATAATGTTTTTCTCACTTCAACTGTCCTCTTTCAGGCTATTATTATTTTAGCAATATAGGGAAAAAGAAGTCCCTCTTTCCTTGTGCTCTTGATTAATATATGTTCTTGGCCTTGTATGAATGTTACCCGACTTGAAGTAATTGTAAGGGCCCCTTGAGACCGACACTCTCTTACAATCACCTGGACGGATCCTAAGTCCCACCAGTACAGAGCGGGCATGTGGAATGGTCAGAGGGTGAGGTGGGGTCCCACAACCTCAGATGTGTATGTCAACGCCACACCTACTACCTGTGAGGCTGAGGACAAGACATGTAATTCCTCTGAACCTCGGGTTTCTCATCTACAACACATCCATTCACGGAAAAAACTGTCCTCAATGTGGCATGCCAGCAGCACTCGTAGAAACATCTTTAACACATGAATCTTTAAACATTGCTCTACATGCATGATAGAATGGTCAACACATCCACAAAACACAACAAAACCAAACCAAACCCCACAACTCCTGACACATCATCATGTTATAGGGGGACTGAGGCTTGGAGAGGTTAAACAACCTGCCCACGGACCTACAATGGGCCAGGACTCGAGCCCAATTCAACCAGATTCCAGAGCCTAAAGGCTGGTAATGATCCAGGAAAGGAAGCCAGGGTCAAGCACAAAGCCACAGAAGGAAGGCGGATGTGGGAAAAAGAACGGAATAGACTTACACATCGTCCGTCTCTCACCCATGTGTACCTATCTGTGGTCAAGCAATTAATCCAGAAACAGGTGGTTATTAAGCATCCGATGTGGGAAGGGCAGGGAATGGTACAACAGAAGTTTATGGTAACGTCCACGTAAGCTCTGCCATGTATGAAAGAAAAGACTGTATGATTCAACTAATAAGGTCATTAATGACCCACGCAATGTATCCAATGCAACAAGTAAAGTGGTGTTGGTAATTTCTCACTCCAGCATATGTGCGTGCATAACACTTGTCAAGTTTGTTCAGTAGCTAATTTTCAGGGCACGTTTCACATGTGAATCCACTATTCATCTCAAAGGTCTTTAACACACAACATGAGCATATTCATGAATTATTAAATTGTTTACCCTAGTAATATTGAGTAAACAGTTATAAATTTAAATGTGCTTTTATATCTTGATTCCTTGTTTGGCGTGAAAAATTTTACAAAAATAATAAAAAAAGAAAACCATAGCTTGAGCTTGAAGCCCTGTGATGACATGGAGCGGCCATCATGTGTGAGGGCATGATGGCCAATTTGCATATTACCTCTTCATGACATGAAATTTAAATACATCTATAAGGATCTAAGCATATTTCACTCTCCTAACACCACCAAAGCCTTAACTCAAAAAAGAACTCTGTGGTTTAAAAATATTAGCGAAGAGCCTTCTTCAAGGTATTGGGCAAATAATATCATTATTCAGAATGGTCCTAGTTGCTCTTATCTTTTGTATATATTAGTAGCACATTTTTTTGGTATTTAATGCATATGCATTCCATTATGATCACTGAATACTATTTTCACCTTAAAGTGATAATTACCCTGATCATTTTTTTTTATTCCTTGAAAATGAATCTCCTAGAATGGTGCCTTTCAAATAATAGACATGTAGTAAATGTTGGCTGTCGACTCTTGCTTTTATGTAAAAACTAGAGTCACAGTGCATGAAATTTGTGCACTGGGGGGGAGGTGGGGGGTGTCCCTCAGCCCAGCCTGCACCTTCTCCAACCTGGGACCCCTCGGGGGATGTCCGGCTGCCAGTTTATCGGGCCTAAACCAGCAGTCAAACATCCCTCTCACAATCTGGGACCACTGGCTCCTAATTGCTCACCTGCCTGCCCGCCTGATCTCCCCTAACTGCTTCTGCCTGCCAGCCTGATCACCCCCTAACCACTCCCCTACCAGCCTGATCGACACCTAACTGTCCCCCTGCCGGCATGATTGCTTCCAACTGCCCTCACCCGCCAGCCCAGTCACCCTAACTGTCCTCCCCTGCAGGCCTGGTGCCCCCCAACTGCCCGCCCTCCCTCCCCTGCAGGATGGGTCGCCCCCAACTGCCCTCTCCTGCTGGCCTGGTCACCCCTAACTGCCCTCCCATGCTGGCCTGATTGCCCACAACTACCCTCCCCTGCCGGTCATCTTGTGGCGGCCATCATGTGATGACATGGATTGGCCATCTTGTGTGAGGGTATGACGGTCAATTTGCATATTACCTCTTTATTATATAGGATTAGAGGCCCAGTACACGAAATTCATGCATTCAGAGGGGGGGGGATCCCTCAGCCCGGCCTGCGCCCTCTTGCAGTCCGGGAGCCCTCGGGGGAAGTCAAACTGCCGACAGTCGGACATCCTTAGTGCTGCTGCAGAGGCGGGAGAGGCTCCTGCCACCACTGCTGCGCTCACGGCGCTCCCCTGTAGGAGTGCACTGACCACCAGGGGGCAGCTCCTGTGTTGAGCATCTGCCCCCTGGTGGTCAGTGTGCATCATAGCGACCAGTCATTCTGCCATTCAGTTGATTTGCATATTAGCCTTTTATTATATAGCATGGGTCATGCCTGGCCAGTGTGACTCAGTGGTTGAGGCTCTACCTATGAACCATGAGGTCATGGCTCGATTCCCAGTCAGGGCAGAAGCCCAGGTTGTGGGCTCAATTCCCAGTGGGGGGCATGCAGGAGGCAGCTGATCAATGATTCTCTCCCTCTCCCTTTCTCTCTGAAATCAATAAAAATATATTAAAAAAATAAAAATGGGTCAGGCACTCCATGGGTAATGTCAGTCTCTTTGAAAAGTTGGTGAAATAAAATTTGTAAGTTGAAATTTTTAAAATAAAATTAAAAAGCTTTGGTTGTGGTAAATAGTGTCATAAATAAAACGTGAGTGCAGGAAATATTAAATAATAAGATTCAAAAGCTGTGCTACCATGCCATCATTCAAAAACAAGCGCAAAAACATGTGCACTTCATTAAAGTCAACGGAGTGTGCCCGTTCATCTTGGCCTTGTGTTCATAATCGAAACGTTTCCATTTAAGTGAACACACAAAAACTGATTTAAAAGTCAAATGAGGAAATTAGCTCTATGTTCCAATCCCGCAGTGATAGCCACCGGCCCAATCTCGCCTTGGGAGGCGTAAAAACATATCTCACGCCATAAACGCAGCCTTTTCCAGAGCCACAGATGTGTTACAACGAATGTTTTCACACCAACTCAACAGAAACACACTTACTGTTGAAAAGAGCCCCTCACACGGCTCTATTATGGAACAACCAAGCTTCTCTACAGATTTCCTTCTAGATTTCAAAAGCAGTGACTCAACTGTAGGAACACAGTTCATTTCCTGAAAAGAATTATTAAATCGGACAGTGATGGACTGAAGAATATCTTCTGCCTGCACACGATAAAGACCAGGGGAAAGGTTCCTGTTTTAAACCTTAGGTTTTGCCGTTTCAGTAACACTGTCAACAACACCTTCCAGACATTCTCTTGATCTTCGCTGCTGCTGTTCTTTCTTGCTGTTCTAATTGTCGCCATTCTTTCAGTGTCTCTTTTTCCATTTTAAAAATTTATTTATTGATCCCCATTGCATGTCACCAAGGACTCTGTCCTCCATCTCTTGTTGGTCTCTATATTTAGTCTCTGGATTCCTTTGTATGAAGTTAATTAGTCATTAATATTTGTTTCCCTTTCAGCCTCTGCCCTGAGCTAGGTATTATTTATTGTTGCAGACATCCAACTTGACCATAAAGGTTAAAAAAGTTATTGAAATTTCTTGACATTGTTGTAAGCATTTGCATTCTGGCTCTTCTGCAAGCTCACCATCCTGGCAGTTGATGCCCATATTTAGTCACCCTGACATCTTTCTCTCAAAGGGTTCCAGTCCCCTCCACGTGGGGGTGACATACTTTTTATTTCCCCAAGTGTAGTCACCAGAGAAGAAGGTGTGAGCCTGTTGGATTAGGCACCATGCCTGGCTCACTGAGAGGTGGTGGGGGGGGGCGGAGGAGGATGCTTATCTGAGGAGGAAGGACCAGCTGACCGGACAGGGGGAGCGGCACAGAGGCAGGGAGAGGATGCTGACTCTGACCTGCCCTCAGCTCACCTACCTGCCTCTCCTGACGACTCTGTGGGGAGGGAGACATGCCAACATAGTTGGTTCACGCTTCCTAATGACCGGAAGCAACTTCAAGTCACAGAGAGAGAGGGTCATGGAGTGGCTCCTGTACCCGGGAGACTGGGCTGGTCTGGAAAATGAACCATCAAACCTGACCAACTGGTTTGGGCTCTGCACAGAGTTCTGGGTTTCGTGCCCTCTTTTCCTTGGCCCCTCTGTGCAGTTCACACGAACTCCTTCACGCTCTTTAGGGATCACCTGCTGCTGGTCTCCCTCTGCCCGGTCCACGTCGCGGTCTCTCTCCGCCCAATCCACGTCGTGGTCTCTCTCCGCCCGGTCCACGTCGTGGTCTCTATCCGCCCGGTCCACGTCGCGGTCTCTCTCTGCCCAGTCCACATCGCCAGCCCGAGAACAATCTGACTGTGTACGTGAGAGGTGCGGCCCCTCACGTGGTCTCAACCCAAGTCCTGGACATCATTTCAAGCCTCTGCCTCAACCTAATCATGTCTCCGGGTCGCCTCCCTGCGTCCTCAGTGTGTCCATCAACAGGCACCTCATGTCGCCTAGGGGGGTCCTAAGTCCAAACCCAGCTGGCCGGCGCTCCCCTCTCTGCCTCATGGACGTCCTGCCTTGAGAATTCTGCTCGATGAGCACCCGTGAGGGACCGGTCATCCCAGGCCATGTGCATTCCGTGGGCACGGAGAGAGATGAGCTACTCCTCAGGACCAGAAAATGAGGGCCACTACCCCCTCTTCCTGCTCAAAACACCTCCTGCTTCCGGTGGGGAGCGTGGGCTTCAAGCTGGCGGAAGAGGACAGTGTTCAACACCTTCACCCTGACCATGGCCGAGAGGGCCCCAGGCACTTTGCCATGACCCCCCTCCTACCTCACCCGATCCCTGCACGCTCCCCTCTGCCACCGTTCCTCCCACCCTGGCCTGGGCCACAGCGGCTCTGTGGCCTCAGCCCGTCACCGGTGCTGCTGTCCTGGCAGCCTGCTCTTCCCCCACCTGCCCCACAGCCAGCCCCTCTGCCCGCCCGGATAGATGCCCCCCGCGCAGGCAGGCCTCCCGGA
>NW_006291504.1:1200958-1211976 GCF_000327345.1 Myotis davidii | reverse complement strand
AGCGTGCGACAAAGCTAAAACAATGCGTTTGTTTCCTTGACGGGGTCTCCTCCTGTAGGGAGCAAGCCCCTGGTAGTTGGTACCTGGCCTGCGGGTTCCCCACTGCACGCCCAGGACCCACCACACAGCCTGAGTCAATAAAAAGGAATGAAAGGAGACTTATGACCAGATGCTGTGAAGGCATCCCCGTGGCAAGGTGAACGGACTACTGTACACACGCACAGATATTGCATCTAGTTAAGATGCTAACATTTTGATATGGTTAGATCAGTACATGCAGCAAATGATGTCATTAGGGAGGCCTGACGGTTTGCTATCATCCTCCTGCCGTAAAGATGAGGATTAAGAACAGACAGAGCGGGCCTGGCTCCCTGGAACCGAAGTCGTTGCTCAAGGACAGCGACTGATGCCGTACAATCACTTGCCCATAACGATCATTATCTAAGCCATTAGCACGCGCAGGGCGGGCAGGCCTGGCAGCACGTTTCTCCCGCTTCCGTCCTGACGATTCTGGAAACATCTAAACTTGCTTTCTCCTCTCAGATACGGGAGGATAAATCACCGAGACACTTGAAAATGAACAAGTAATCACGCTCGTACAAAACCGCGGACACAGCTCGGTGCCATGCTTGCAGACACCCCTCACCTGCCTGCAGGCTGTGCTGGTGGCTGTTCCCAATGGAAACAGGTGTGAGCCCGCGTTCTGAGGGACAGCAGAGTATCTTCCCAGCCTCCCGGCCAACGAAGATGCCTTAGGGCGCTCCGAAGCACTGATCATCAAAGAGAAAAGTAACGTATCGCTCTTTCTCAAACAATTATGCCCATCAAAAAGAACTTTCAGTAAAACTAATCATCAAAGCACAAACTGGGAAAATATTTACAACACATGCGTCTGAGAAAGCACTTGTAACGTAGACTATCCGATAAACTCAGACCATTAACAACAGACACGCGATCCAGTGAGAATGAGGAAAACCCTGGACTGACATCACACCAAAGAGGCTGCACAAACGGCAAAGGCACGGGAAGGTGATCAACATGGCAGCCGCCAGAGACCTGCCGACAGAGCCCCAGGAGAGCCCGTCTCCCACCCACAGAGGGGGAAGATGAGGAGCGTCCGGGACGCCCAGCACCGCTGGGGACCTGCTGGGCAGTTTCCTATCAAGTTAAACGTGTACCTTCTGGTCTAGAATTCCACTCCCTGGTCTTTATCCAACAGGAACAAAAACACACATTCACAGAGACTTGTGCAAAAAATTTCAGAGCAATCCTGTTCACGACAGTCCCAAGGTAGAAGCAACACAAATGTCAACAATAGGATAACAGGTGACTTGCAGTTTAGTTATACAATGGAGTATTACTCAACAATAAAAAAGGAATATATGACAGACACATGTGACCATCTCAAATATATTACGGTAAGTGGGCAGAGCATTTACAAAGTACACTATATAATAAAACCCTAATATGCAAGGCAACCAAACGGGGGAACGACCAGTTGCTATGATGCACACTGGCCACCAGGGGGCAGACGCTCAATGCAGGAGCTGCCCTCTGGTGGTCAGTGCGCTTCCCACTTAGCCAGAAGCCGGGTTCATGGCTGGTGAGCGCAGCGGCAGTGGCGGGAGCCTCTCCTGCCTCTGAGGCAGCACTAAGGAGCCCTTGGAGGATGTCCGCTGAGGGGTCCCGGACTGTAAGAGGGCGCAGGCTGGGCTAAGGAACCCTCCCAGTGCACGAATGTCGTGCACCGGGCCTCAAGTATGCTATATGATTCCTTTCCAGATGAAGCCCAATAATAGCCCAAACAAACCCGAGGTGACAAAATGAAGACAGTGGTTGTCGGGGGGCAGGAAGGCGATGTGGAGTTGGTGGGGTCATGGATTGGAATTAATTGGAAAGGACAAGGAGGGAAATATTTACGGCCCGAGATACGTTACCTTATTTTGGGTGCCATTATACAATTGTCATATGTTGGATGTATATACAATTGTCAAAACATACTGGCTTGAACATAAGATTTATGCCTTCTACTGTCTACAAATTTTACCTCAATTCTAAAAATCAAGATTCTATTATTTTAAAGAAAATTATTCAGAATATTTCCCTATTTTCTAGGCATAAGGAATATTAAACTCATCTTGTTTCTATTGAGTTTAACATACCTGGTTTACAATGTGTGACGAAGGTATTAACTTATCCAGTTTCGTTAGCATAAACCTCAATTTATTGTGAAATTCAAAAACATAAAGAATTTAAAAAAAAAATCCCAAACAACCCTGAGTGGGGATTTTCCACAGGTGAGTGTCATTAACACGACACACCAGCAAGGGGCGCAGTTGCCCTTCGAGATGAATTCTGTCTCATCACCATGGAGTTCCAGAGGGCACTTGAACGAGACCAAAAAATTGACTTTTGGGTGTAGCCACAACAGAAATGACAGATCCCTTTAATGCAAGAGAAAAAGGTTGGGAACCTTGACCCCCTCCATTGCCCTGCACCTCACTGGGAAGGGAACACTCCCAGAGCAGCCTGATAGGATAACAGGTTCCTGTAACGCAGGGACCAGGGAGACACAGACAGGGACAGCGAAGTGCACGGCGAGCTGCCCGTCTCTGCTGATTGTTGCCATATGAGAAGGATGCGCACCCGCCCCCAGAAGGGAAAGGTCCCAACAACTCCCAAGGTTATTGTCACGGATGGGAGAGCCCGCATCAGTTGGGCAGAATTTGCAAGCTGTTAGGATACGGCCTCTGTCTGGGAGCAGGCGCGGCTGGCAAATAGCACCTTTTTAAAAATCTTAAGCACGAGGGCTTTTCAGTTGAGACGTTTAGGCCACGAATTGGAAGGTTTATGCTGCATCTTTCATATCACCATGTTCATCAATTCCTGTAAGATCTGTAAGGCTGGATTCTCCCCTGAGCTCAGGAGGCTATAGAACAGTCTCTCACTCTCCCTGCTGGCCTGGGCAGTCCCCGCTTTACAGAAAAGCGTGTGCATGTCCCCGGGCACGGGCAAGGGCAGGCTGCTGCTCAGGACACATACGGTGACACCCTTAGGCCTGACTTCCCCTTTCCACTCTTACCTGAACCCTCACCCTGACCTCGAGTCTCGCACCATACCACCTTCTTCTCAATCCTCCTCCTTCCCCAGAAGCCGGGCGCAGAGGAGCCGGCATTGTGAGCCCTGGAAAATGCCCTGAGTCACGCCCGGCGTGGGCAGGGGGTTGGCAGCCCCACGGGCACGGAACGGAAGCCACACCTCTGACCCCTGCAGAGCTCGTGAACCTCAGGCACCCGAGGTGCGTCTCCCGCTCTGGAGCCCCGTGTGCACAGGATCTGGGTCCACCTACCCAGCAGTATCTTCCAGGAGCTGCTGAGAACACACCCACCACATGCAAATCTCCGGGTGTGAGCAGGTGTGTGACTGACCGGACAGGACACGGGAGTGTGGCCAGGAGCGGCTCTTCCTTTAAAATCCCGCACGATGTATGTGGACAGATAATTTCTGACAAAGGAGCCAGGAACACACAGTGAAGTAAAGACAGTCTCTTCAACCACTGGGGCTGGGAAAGCCACGTGCAAACGAATGAAACTGGATTGCAGTTTGTCCCCATGTACAAACATGAATTCAAAATGGATCAAAGCCCTGAATATAAGACCCCGAACAATAGATAACACAGAAGAAAATGTAAGTGCCAAACTATGGACCTGGGTTGTAGAGCACACGTTATGGACTGGACTCCACAGGCAAGGGAAGTAAAGGTAGAACTAAATGAGTGGGGCTATATCACACTCAAAAGCTTCTGCACAGCAAAGGAAACTGACAACAACACCAAGAGACAGCCGACCAGATGGGAGATGCCATTTGCAAACAGTAGCTCCGACAAAGGTTTAATTCCCAAAATATATAAAGAACTCATAAAGCTGAACTCCAAACAAACTACCCAATCAAAAGGTGGACAGAGGACCTGAAAATACACCTCCCCCAAGAAGACATACGGACAGCCAACAGATACACGAAAAGATGTCCAACCTCGCCGGCAATGAGGGAAATGCAAATCAAAACTACAATGAGAGACCACCTCACACCTGTTAGAGCGGCCATTGTCAACAAGACAACAATAGGTGTCGGAGAGGCTGTGGAGAAAAGGTGGCCAAGGCGTGGAAACAGCCCCGCGCCCCGCGACAGAGGACGGATGGAGAAGACTGGTCCATGTGCACAACAGAACACCGCTCAGCCACGAGAGGACGGGATAGCGCCACTGGCAGCCACAGGGATGGGCCTGAGAACAGGATGCTGAGGGAGGTAAGTCCGACAGAAAAAGCTCAGAACCATGTGATTTCCCTCACAGGTGGGGTATGAAGTGGAAACTTATGCACACAAGCAGCAGCGTGGTGGGTGCCGGGGGGGAGGGGGGAGGAGGGTCCTAGTAGATGGTGACTGAGAGGATCTGACTTTGGGTGGTGGGCACATGGTGCCATGTACAGACCTTGTAACACGGAAACCCACACCCGGGATCTATATGATCATCTTTATCAGTGTCACCCCAATACCTTTAATTTAAAAAGGGGGAAAAGTCACACACGGCTGCAGCTGTCACTATGTAGGAAGGCACTGCCTTGAACGTGTGCACCCTTTGCTGGAACATAGCCTTTCTTTGACCTTCCCCAGCTTTAGGTCCATGGCATCATCCGCTGTTGCTGCTCTGGAGCTCACAGGTGATTGTACATGCAAAGCCGTAGTTTCAGAATAAGCTCTAAACTCTGCATAAACACATCTCTCCATGTCCGGCTTGCTTTCATTCCCCACTGAGATGTTTTTCTCCCTCCTCAAGACAAGCTCCTGTTCAGATGATAATCATCTAGCACAAGTGATTCTCAACCTGTGGGTTCCCACCCCTTTGGGGTCGAACGGCCCTTTCACAGGGGTCGCCTAAGACCATCGGAAAACACATATATAATTACATATTGCTTTTGTGATGAATCACTATGCTTTAATTATGTTCAATTTGTAACAATGAAAATACATCCTGCATATCAGATATTTGCATTATGATTCATAACAGTAGCAACATTACAGTTATGAAGTAGCAACGAAAATAATTTTATGGTTGGGGGTCACCACAACATGAGGAGCTGTATTAAAGGGTCGCGGCATTAGGAAGGTTGAGAGCCACTGATTCTAGCAGCTCCCATCTGGAGAGCACCTGTATGTGAATACACTGGACATGCCTTATCTTTAATAACCCTCATCACGCATACAAGGAATGGACTGCTACCCGCCCACCCCCCACATGGACAAGAGCTCACTCACTCTGCGTTCTGGCCACCATGCCAGGCTGCTTCTTAACATAGAACACTTTATAGTTTAGAACACGTTTTCACATGCATTACACAGTTCTCCAACCTGAGAATTAAATGCGACTGTGGCCTCCATTTTACAGAAGATAACACTGAGCTATGTCAGGTGAGGAGACATCATTCATGGGCAGCTGAGCTGGGATTTAAACTTGTGTCCTCCTAGTCTACATCCCGTGCATACACAACAGTATAGTATAAAGAAAATGGGAGCGCTCAGACGTAAACTCTCTGAAGTGTGTTTATATCTGCCCTCAAAATTTATCTTTTTTGACCCCTCCTCTCCTCCTATTTCAGGGAGTTGGTTCTATTCTGTGTTCTTAAAAGTTCTTTCAATTGTCCATGGGAGAATTATCTATTGCCATTTCTTCACATTTCAATGGTCTAGAGATGACTTTCGAATAACTCATTCTCTGAGCTCTAATTGTTTCTAATTGCTTAGTAAGGGCGCATTTTCATAGCAATATACCTTTATATATACCATATACAGCTCTCACACTCTCAGCTCTATAACTAATTATGCTTGTTTTTCTTCAGCAATTCAGGAACTGCCATAGCTCCATGCTTTTGCTCATTCTGACTTGAAATATTGTTCTTATTTTCTCTACTTGTAGAAATTGTATTTATTCTTTAAGAATGAGCTCAAATGTTATACCTGTAATGAATATTTCCCCAATTCTTCCAGTCAGATTTAATGATATATCCTCTATGCTCCCAAAGCAGGTTGTTTCTAAGAATAACACATCACTTATCACATGAAAAAAGTATTTGTTTTCATCTCTGTTTCAACTTATGGGCTGTCAGCACAATAAAGACAAGATGAGAATTTTATTTATCTCTACACACCTTGAAGCAATAAGCATGTCCCTTGAGTGTTTGTTGAATGAATGAATGAGTGAATAGTAATTCAGTTACTGCTCCAATTTTTCAACATGCCCAAGGAGAGCATGATCTGATTTGGGGTTATTTTTTTCTCATCATGAATCTTCATTATTATTCTGGGAATTTATCTTGCCTGTTTGTGAAAATATTGAGTTTTAAATTAAGAAAAAATTATCTACTACATGAAAATCATGGAAAAGGAAGGGAAATGATATATAATTTTTCTTGTAAAAGTAAATACTCTATGTCATCTATGTGATCAATGTCACAGATAAGCATCCAAAATATTAAAATTTATATTTGTAAATTTAAAATATAGGATAAGAGGAATTGATCTCCTATTAATAAATGCTTATGTTCACATATTAACACAGCAGTAAACTTCATTAGATAGGAATAATGAGTTTGGGGAGGTAGGGAAAAAAAAGAAGCTAGCCTGAATTATGGAAGTCAGAATTTATTGAAAGTAACACTGTTTTATTACTTTCAATACTATGATCTGCCAATAAAGTCTGTCTAAGGAGACATCTACTTAATGACATGGATTCTGATTTTATAGCTGAGTCTTTTTGCCTAAAGACCATATGCAAAAGCCATGAAACAATTACTCTTTGTAACTAAGTTATAGATGCTGCCTCTATTTATCTTATCAAGTCCATTCCTTGCACACAAGTCAAAGGTCAATTTCATGCTGGTCTCGGTCAATTGGTCAAAAATTGCGTATTAGCAATATCTGAATTAGTAAGGTTTTACTGTATTCTCAGAGGAAGACATTTCTGAAAAACAAAGCCCAATGTTTCAGGGGAGTGTTAAATATTTTAAAAGGAAAAATGTAAACTCTTTTAAATAGTAGGAGCAACACTTATTCATTAAGCTGGGTATGACCTGGATCTGTCTTAGAAGCCTTCGGTTTCTCTGTAAATTTCATGAGGGCAAGGATCATGGTCTGCTGGCATCTCTGCCCTACCCTCTGAGACATCACACCCCAACAACGCCACCGAGGCCGTGCCTTCTGCTGACAGTTCCATCGTAAGAGCAGGCATTTAGAAGCGACACTATGGGACTCAGATATTGTGTTGTTGCTTTCCTATCTACCACGATCCAAGATTCAAAGGTGACGGGGAGTTTACTCACGGGCTCTGGGCGCGGGCTGCAAGTCATTTACTGGCCCCCATCCTGGAAAAGAAGAGAAAGGAATTCCCATGTTAGCATCACATCCAAAGGCATTGAAATAACTTTGTACATAATATGACATGTGTACTACCATTGATTATGCTTTTTTAATAATATGTTTTTTGATTTCAGAGAGGAAGGGAGAGGGAGAGAGAGAAACATCAATGATGAGAAAGAATCATTGATCGGCTGCCTCCTGAATACTCCCGACTGGGGATCGAGCCCACAACCTGGGCATGTGCCCTGACTGAAAATCGAACCATGACCTCCTGGTTCATAGGTCAACAATCAACCAGTGAACCACACTGGCCAGCTTGGCACTTGCTTTTTAAATCATTCCTTCACTAACTTTCACTTGTGTTAAAATACGCCAGTTCATACTTATGTAGGTTAAATTTTATTCTATCTTTAGGATGACTTAAAAAAAATATATCCAAGGATATTTTGAATTGTATTGTCATTAGTTTCCTGGTATAAGGTCTTAGCAGCTCCACTTGGCTTAGTAATTCCTGCATTTTAAATGAAGGCATTTATAGGCCATTTGTATAGCTCATCAATAAGCTATGAGTCCTACAGTAAACTGAGCCCCATAGATTGGAACTTGATAGGGAATACACTGCTTCAACCCGCTCTGATGTGACTGTAACACTAGAGTCACTTGTCCGCCCGTGTAACGGTAGCGTGATTAAGGTTACACTTTCATGGCTTTGTGGTAAGAATATTATTGAGGCTAGCATCCAGAATCTTCCTCCATGGTAACTGATTTCATCCAGCATATTGTCATTGCTTATGTAATCTGATAGGTAACCATGGAAGGAAATTAAATTCACATGGAAAAAATAGTTATTCAAAAGGTCAAATGCAGCTGCTCCCTTATCTCGTAGGAGAGTCTGGGAAGTTGCTTGTGATTACAGGAGAAACTGTTCTCATCAGGGGTTGCTTTTAAGCCCTCTGGCTTACGATGATCACGTAATTTCCTTAAAAATGTGGGCAGGACAGGCTTTCCCCATTTCTGCGATGGTTCAGATAAAAAGAGTGTGAGGCCATCTACCAATTTTTTAAATTTATTGTGGAAAGACACAAACATGAGATGTACCCTCTGAACCAGTGTTGACACACAGGATGCGGTACTGTTAACTGTAAGTGCAGTGCTGTACCGCGGGTCTCCAGCTCTTCTCCATCCTGCAAGACTGAAACTCTGCATCCACTAGATAGCAAGTCCCCCTTCCCCACACCCAGCCTTCGGCAAGTGCCATCTTCCAGTTTCTCAAGGGTCTCAGGAGCCTGACTTGAGGGAATCAAAAGTGCACACTCGGGACTCGCTACTCTTCCCTGGTCTGGCTCTCCACCCATCGCAGACCAAAGTGTATTAGTTAGATGAATGCATGTCTTCTTCTCTATATAGCAAACTTGCTGAACCTGGAATGACCCAATCTTACGCTTCTTTACAATTTCCCAAACCTAGCTTAGTGTCAGGCATAAATATGTATTGAGTTAAATTTTAACATTTCTCTTCAAGAACTAATATTAATTTTAAGGATCTTATAAAAAGGCAGGAAAGTAGCCCTAACTGGTTTGGCTCAGTGGATAGAGCGTCGGCCTGAGGACTGAAAGGTCCCAGGTTCTATTCCGATCAAGGGCATGTACCTTGGTTGTGGGCACATCCCCATTAGGAGGTGTGCAGGAGGCAGCTGATCGATGTTTCTAACTCTCTATCCCTCTCCCTTCCTCTCTATGGAAAAATAAATAAACTATATTTAAAAAAAAAGACAGGAAAGTAAATACCATTACTTTTTGTATTTATGAATTGTCCCCTAAAAAACCATCCTCTCTCCCCCCTCCCAATAATAGCAATCGCCTGGATAGCCCGTTAAAGGTTTTCACTACACCTTCTCAATCACTGCTCTTCCAAATATGTTTTAATGTAATGACTACCTAGGATGTGGGCTCCGTCAGCAGAATCAGTACAAACTGACTTCCTTGCCACCTGATAAATTATTAAATAACTAAGTTGACTTCCAGGGTCAGCTATGGGAAATGATTTGAACTGTCAGCATGTGGGCTTGTTTCACATAACACAGAGTCCTTGGGTTTGGCCACACCCCCTAAACCAAGTAAGAGTTTAAATCTCATCTCCCGTGTACACACCCTTAATTATGCACACGATTGAGTGCAGCATTAAAGGCTGAAGTTCCTGGTATAGACATGGCGACAAAACCGATCTTTCTTCTTCAGCGCACTCTGCGTCCTTTCTGTTTGGGGCCGGAAAGAGGATTTCACCCGTTGAAACGTGGCGTAAGCGCCATACAAAGTGAGTAGGTCTAGGTAGGAGAGAGCGCTAATAGGAAATCAATTTTTTTAAAAACAGCACTTTGCCAGTCGGTCCTTTCCGAGGGGCTGAGACGGGAATCTAAAGCTCCAAAGAGCAATTAAAACAAAGTCCTGCAAACCTCACTATCCACTTCCTTCTAATCCTTGGGTCTCCCAGGTTCTACTTCTGCCAAGCCCTTTGAGTAAGACTATGTAAGCCCCAGGTTTGAAGAACTTCTTACCCTCCCGAAGAGAGGCCTTTATAGTGGCCATTTCTAAATGCTTCAGAATGAATTTGTGTGTGTGTTTTTACCGCCATGAAGTATTAATGATTTTAGTTTATGCTAAATGTTCTTCATGTTTCTGTCCTTGGCATTTTCCAAATTACTTCCTTCAAGAAGAAAATTGGAAAGGTGTTAAGATTCCCATGACTTCATAAGGAATGCATAAAAAATGGGAGATCTCAACTGGCTACTTCTTCAATGAAATTATGTGAAACTGTGCAAAATGTTGGTACAGGGGACCTCACTTTTTACATTAAAAAATAGCTATTTTTTTAACCAATCTGGCTTACAAATAATTATCACAATCATTTGGCTGTAAACATGGTTGAGATTTAAAGCCTCCTCATGTGAACCAGTATCTCATTTGGAAACAATATTATCAGCAATGGATTAATTACTTAATTAACATGCAAACAACATGTCTGGATGTCTCTCTGGCTTTGCAATTCTAAGAAATGGGGCAGCACAAATACATAAGCAAAGCAGGCCATGCAGTCCCCATGCTTTCCCTGTTTATGCTGCATTTAACCACCCCACCCCCTCAAAGCTGCCATAGGTGTCACCTCCTTCCCTCCTCACTTGCTGGAATGCTGCCCTGGTCGCTCTCCTCAGACCATCTCCTCAGGAATCCCGCCCGTTCTCATTGCTCTCCCTCTGACTGATACTCGACTCTGTCCCAAACGTGCACGTCCTTCGCTTTGAGCTTTCTTGGACTCCAGTTCTGCTTCTCCAAATCCCAACGTCCATGGCTGAATCAAGTGCAGCTGGGCCGGCATGAAACTCGCACTCCTTTTCCCGAGCCCCTGTCCCTCTGAACTGCTCATGTGTGTCTACTATACAGGCTCCTGCAGTCCGGCTTCCTCCGACACCCCCGTCTCCCACCCTGCACCTGTTCCAGTCTCACCTTTGATCCTTTCTTTCCATCTCATACTCTTCCTTCCTTCCTTCCTTCCTTCCTCTTCCTCCCTCCCTCCCTCCCTTCCTTATTTCTTTTCCTCCTCCTTCTTCTTTC
>NW_006291504.1:1150252-1200900 GCF_000327345.1 Myotis davidii | reverse complement strand
TCCTCCTCCTCCTTTTTCTCCTCCTTCTTCCTCTTGCTTCCTCTTCCCTTCCCTCCTCCTCTTCCTTCAACTCCAAAGCTAAGGTTCTTAGCACATCAAAGCCTACAGTATTCCAAAAACCCTCTATTGCTTCTGGCTATTATAGGTCCTGTATAATTCTGCATTCAGGGCTCACTCAAAAATGATCCCTGGCCCCTGAGTAACTCAGAACTTTCCTATACAAATGGGAGAAGTCCCCTGAACAGGCCACATCCATTCCTAGTCCTGAGCCTGAAGTAGCCAGCTCTCTGCCTTCTGTCTGAAGAAGTCCATTCCTTCTTCAAGACCTTGCCTTGACACTGCATCTCTCAGGTTGTCTTCTGAGCCACACCCGGGAGGCAGGGGAAGCCCAGGAGGAAACAGCATGGCAGCCAAGCCATGCATATGATGACTCACTTGTTCCTGAGCCCGGTCAGCTCAGTGCCACCACCACTCCGAGCCACAGGTGAGAGCGTGGCTCAGAGGGTCCTCACTCGATTAGGTCACAAAGTTGCCAAGTGCTGGATTGACACCCAGGTGGTCTGACCAACAGTTCTGGCATTTTGGTCCCCTTATTAGTCTCAGTATACCAGTAGCTAGTTAATCCCTTCTGCTGGATAAAAGTTGACTATTTTCTTTATTTTACATTTTATTATATTGTGGTAAGAACACTTAATGCAAGACCTACCCCCTTAAGAAATCTGTACGTGTTCAACAGTGTATAGCAAATCTCTAGTCCAGCGGGTGTGGCTGGGAATGGGTGGTGATGACAGCAGTTCAACATGTGAAAGTACTCAACGCCACTGAAGTGCAAAAAATGAGAAACAAATACAAACACAGGAACGAGAACTACGTTACTCCAGTAAGATGCAGGGCATTTCTCGGTCTGAGGGTCAATTAAAAACATTACATTGGATGTAGCTCAGGTTTGCGTATCTATATGTTCCAGGCTGAGCATTTTAAAATGGCAAGGGAAGGCTGCAGATTACATGGAGAAATGGCCAAGGAAAACAAGGAAAGATGCGTTAAGTAAAGTCCCGTCTGAGTGCAGTGTTTTGGTTGTCTCTGAACATCAGTGAAACAGAGAGCTTCATGTTCTCAGCGAAGGCTTGGCCAGAATGGCATTTCAGGGATATTTTCAAGGAGAAAAGGACCACACCGGACTGAGAAATGCAGGCTGTCTCCGTGCAGGGAGATGTATGAGAGATTTACAGTCATGCTAACAGACAGGGCAGAGTGAAGACTTATAAGGAAACGCAGGTGAGCAAGGAGAGATGGCCTGCAAGAGGCATCCTGCAAAGACTCAGCCCAGGCAGAGATGTTCAAACAAAGGTTTGGGCCCTGGTCAGGGTCCTCTCCTCCTACAAATAGTTCAAACGGAAGCAGAGGCATGGACGATCATGTGGCACAAAATTTAAATTTGCTGTCAGGAGTCATTAATGTGGTACTTCACGGTTACTCATGAGCTGCTCCATATGAATTAGTTGATCAGCTACTCAGCTGCTTCTGCAAGAGTCCCCTACGTCTGGTCTTCCCCATATGGTGGCTCTCTACCTCTCCAACTAAGGTCCCACCCTCTTCAGAGTTCTTCCAGCTGCCACTCAAGCCATCACCTCCCTTCTGGGGTGAGCAGCCTTCAGGTGTTTCTTGTTTCCTGATAGTCTCATGGCTCCTCGCCTGTCCAAATCTTATCTGGGAATTTTCAGCAGAATAATAGGACAACTTACATGATTGATTACTGCACTGCTCAGCTCACATGACCCCCATTCACTTTAGAAAGCTTCCAGTTACGCAGGTACAAGTCTATCAGTTACCGTTGATTAACATGTGGCCATTTCTATGAAGGAAAATGAAGTTGGGCATCTGTCCCTCGGTTAGGAGTGCATAGTCATTGTGTTCTCCGTGGGAAAATCAGGTCTGACTGAAGACTCCTTTCATGAGAAAACCCGAGAATCACCTATATTCTATTTCTGTGGGCATTTTAATCCTTTGTTAAGCTAAGTGCCACTTTTAACTAATCAAAATATGCATTTACCTGGAATGCTCCCTTCCCACATCATGTCCAAGAAAACTGTAGTGACTGCTCTCCTGACTGAAATACACACACGGGATGCCCCTTATTTCAACTTCCACAACATATTCAAATGAGCAGGAGGCCGATTTTGTTGAGAACTGCCTTGCCTGTGCTGCTATCCTGTAGCGCCTGAAAGTCCATTTTAATGTGAGTTACTTGCCATTTTAATTGGGAATTCCTGTGACCTTTTTTTGTACAGAATATTTAAGGTGAACCCTGAGGTAATTTTTGGCTGACACAATGATAAAACTCGTCTTCATTTTCTCTCCTGGGTGAAAGAAACACATGTATGTTGGGTAAGAGCCAACCCAGGAAAAGGGATCTCATTTTCAGTTACACAATGGGGCGCACTGCGTTATGGAGAAATCTACTGTGATGCAGCTAAGGTAGTGTTTCCCCATCCACCTCCAGACACCACGCCTCGGGTCTCCACTGAGTGCAAATGAATCCTGCTCTGCGTGCTATGATAGCACCCGGATTCCACGTGGAGGGGCTGCAGGGAGAGGCGTGGGTACATGGCCATTTCTCCTACATTAGCTACTAAGCCTTTCAGAATTGTTTAGTTGGCATAAACACACTGTTTTAAATGCAGTCACAAAGTGAAATTTAAAGTATTTTTGAAATAATGTGGCACGGATGTGTTGTTATGCATTCTCTAGAATAACGTTGACTGTCTGACAAATGAAATTTCTTTAAAAATGAACTCTCCGGGACTTCTTTTAATGAACAGCCTGTGTGTATGTCTTCTGTTCTGTGGATGGGAACACTCATTGAAGATACTTTACTTCACTTAATAGAAAATATTGTTCTGAAGCCGGAAACCCAGAGAAAGTTGGTTGTATTTGTAAGGAGAATTCATTAGCATAGCTGAGAGAGCCAGGTCTCCGGAAAGCTGCCTGAAAAAGCAACACGCCAGAGATGGATTGCCTGGGAGGCCGGAGCAGAAAGTCGACAGCTTTGAACTAGAAAATGGATGTGAGACTTCGCTGATGCCAACCTGGGCCATTTGGGCACAGAGTGTGAGAAAAGGATATTTCACTTATTCTCACACCCAAGCCCTGGGGCCTGGATTGCGCTGGATGTAGACAACGGGTCTGGTTTCCAGTCTCAACTCTGCTACCTGTTGGCTAACCATGACCTTGGCCAGGTCACATATGCGGGGCAGTGGGAAATGCTGGGCTTTGCTGTCAAACAGACTGAGAACCAGTGTCAATATTTAACAACTGGCTCCCTGGGAACCATCTAACCAACCAAGCACCGACCGAGCAACCAGCCCTGGTTTGCAATGCTTGCTCATCTCCATGGTGGAAGTCCTAACACCAGGGCCACCTGGAAGCGACCTACATGACTCACTGAAGGCCGCGGTGGGAAGAGATGTGCATTAACCGCTCTCTTCAGATACCTCCCCAGACAGTACAGGCTGCTCCAGCCAGCCATGGCCCAGATCCCATTGACGGCTCCCCGCACCAGCATATGGGGCCCAAGGCAAGCTACTTAACGTCTCCATTTTCTAATTTTTTCAATGTTGACTTTAAACAAATTTCACTACTTTATAACAGAATGATTCAATATTTCCATGCATCTAGTTAACATCTATCACCTCCCAGGTTTTTTCTTGCGATAACTTTTAAAATAGACTCTCAGCAATTTTCAAATAGGCAACACGGTATTATTGGGGACAAGAGCTTTTGTACGCTACGAGCAAGCTAGGATAACATGCATTTTCAAACTTGATTCTCACTGGAATCATGGTTCTCAAAGTGAGAACAAAACCTGCAGAATATGACAAAACATTACTGTCCAAAATGATGAGCTTTTCAAGAACGGTAGTTTATTGAAATATATTTGTTGCAACATAGCTGCCTGCTAACTTCTTATGTATAATGTTGGTCACTGATAATTAACAGAATAGTAAGTGAGGTCCTCTCATTTGTTTTTCAGGGTTTTTAATAGGGTTTAGGAACCACGGTGAAAAGCACTACAAAAATAGTAACAGCAGAGAGAAAGATGATGCTAAATCTGCATCTATTTGGAAATTGGCACTCAGTAAATGAGTAACATCCAAGAAAGAGGACATGCTATTCCCGCACAGATGGAAGAAATTATTCATTGTCCATTTAACTTTTTTTAACCCGAATGACTGCATCTTCAGTGTGTGCTAAATGTCTGAAAATGGAGGTGCTATTGCTGTTTTAGAACATTTCAAAGAAACGAAAGGCCTGGTCAAAAAGCAAGCAGCAAGGGCCTGAGCTTGCAAAGCAGATGTTCCACCATTTGCTGAATTTCCAATAATAAATCTCACCTTTTGAGTAGAGGCAAAAAATAACATTGTTCTTCGTTACCAGTAACTTCTTACAAATTATGTAAATGAATAAAATATATCCAACTTTAGGGATGCTATAATGTCAGAAATGAAAAGTATGCAACTTCATTTTAAAATACTCATTGTCATCTCTACTGATAACTCTATTTTCTGGTCCACTAGGACTCTTCTTTTTTTAAAATATATTTTTATTGATTTCAGAGAGGAAGGGAGAGAGAGGGGGAGAGAGAGAGAGAGAGAAAGAGAGTGAGAGAGATAGAAACATCAATGATGAGAATTACTGATCGGTTGCCTCCTGCATGCCCCCTACTGGGTATTAAGCCTGCAACCCGGGCATATGCCCTTTTTCAGAATCGAACCTGAGACCTTTCACTCCGCAGGCTGACGCTCTATCCACTGAGCCAAACCAGCTAGGGCTAGGACTGCTCTTTACTTAATGCTTAAGGTGATTTGAAAGTGTTATTCTTGGAAAAATTGGAACAATTTGTATTTAACAGATGATCTCTCAATAGTCTACCTTAGTAAGCCTCCGATTATATGTTTCTCTAAACAATAATTTATGACGCACCTTTCTCTTTAAGAATTATTATTTTTATTTTATGCTGTGTTGTTTTTTAATATCAAGAATTCCTTGACCCAAAGAGGGGTCTTTCTCAAAGCATATAAACAACATAGTCATAAATATCACCCTTTCTTCCAAATCAAGAGAATATGCATAGCCCGATGTCATAGCCTGCCTCTGTCCCCACCAGTCTTTTTTCATCACCTGGGCCATACAGATAGAAGCAGCCAGGATACGGAGGAAACTTAAAGAGGCATCTGGCTTCGCACTGGCCAAATTAGTGCTTTTTCTGAACTATAAAGCTTCTTTGATTAGAGAAGCGTGCACCTACAGGATCATAGCAATAGCAAGCGCATTTTAGAAACAGTAAAAATAATTTTCCCTGAAGATATAATAATGAAGTTACCACATTGGTGAGGAGACCAGACCCTTTCTTGCCTTCACTGTTTGTTTTTTATATTCACGATCAGGCTTTAAAAGATACGCAAAGGGAATATAAACAATAACATTTAAGAGGAAAGTTATGCAGGTAGTAAGTTGACCAGTTGTCTGAAATGAATGCAAAGATTTGGAAGGAGAAAAGAGACAGGGACTTGGGGCTGTTTATACACTTGTAGATTAATATCAATTTTTGTCTTCTATTGGGGACTACACTGACTGTTTGGAAACACATATATTTACCTGTTTCCAGACAAAAAATGTTGACAGAAGAAGGTGGCGTGGAGCAATGTGTCTTTACCCTGGCCGCTCTCACAGATGGTAGAATAAGGGTGGTGAGGACTTGGGGAGGAAGGTGGGCATAGGCATATTTGGCAAACTAGAATTTTCTATGATTATTGGCAATTTCTGGGCCTTGGGACCTGGAAGACTGCTCCTATGCAAAGGTTTACTGGGTCAATGAAACTCTATCCCATCTCATGACTTTAAGCCCAAAGCCATGTAATAAAAATGTGGAAATTTAAAACTTATTTTTGTATTGGCAAATTTTGACATCCTACTATGCGCAATGGCACCACTTACTTCTGTATACATATTAGGATTTAGAAATAAAATAATTCTTAAAATTCCTCTAAAATAGATTCTGTTTAGTTAAGTAGTTAACACTGTCCTGAAACACATCAACTACATACATGGCTTTAAGAGAGCTGAAATTCATAGGTATTTGCGGAAATAAAGTGGTTTGTCAACTATTGCAACCTTTATATTTTAAAATTGGTGGTTGCAAGACTTACCTTTTAATAGATAATCATGAAAAAATAAATAACATTATATTTCATTTTTAATAGAATGATAGAATGAAAAGGAAATGATTGGTGTGCAAGTGCAAAAGTCAAATGTATTAATTTATATTCAATCAACTCAAGGACAATAAACTATTACTTTGAAAACTAACCTGCAATGAGATTTTTTTGTGATTGGAAATCAAAGCAGAAACTAGAGCTGAAGCCAATTAGTCAAAACCTTACCTGATGTGGCTTTTTGTTCTCTTCTCTTCTCCACTCTCCCTGAAATGAGAAGTGGCAGGTCAGTTGCAGTGTGGGGCATGAGAAGATGCAACGCAGATAAAAGCCCAGTTTCCAGGAATTTCCAAACTCAACCCCTACTTCTGTCGTGTCCAGCTCACTTCCAGACATGACTGGGCGCAGTCGAAAGGGATGGAAAGCGCTCTCCAATCAATTTATGGAAGTAAAAAAGTATGAGTCTGCATTCCATATGCTGTTGGATTTTTACAAAATCTTGTTGGTAAGAGTCACTTCCCAATAGTAAATCTACAGCTTGCAAACCATAGAACTAATCGTGAGGGAAAACATGTGAATAAAATCAGACCACGGCCTCTTACAACCTACGTGGGAAGAGAAAGGACAGACAATACAACAGGAACATGAACTGCGCCCCCAGAAGTACAGATGCTCAACGATCCGAGAGGATGAAGCAATTCCTTTGAGCCGGGGAGTGCCCGGAAGGGGAGGAGAAAGGGCCACTTGATGTGGACCTGGAGAGACAGGCGTGAACTGGGGAACGTGAAACGGGAAAGGACTGATTCTTGGCAGAGGAAATAGTATGGGCGACGTGGCCACGGCTGCTTGAGGAAGAGTCCCGTTTTGAACCAGCTCCCGGGACTCGGGGACGAGTAGCTTTGCCCAGAAAGAGGGCTCTCCTAGAGGCTGGGCAGAGGCACGGGCTGAGGATGGCAGGGGACGGAGAAGAGGGAAGTGATGGATGCAAGAGGGAAGGCAGACTTTGTAGGGGTTTACACATGTGAAGGCCAGGGAGGAGGAAAGGCCGAGATGAATGGTTATCTAGGTGATTTGGGGGGTGGGGACGCCATTCAGGGAAAACATAAAATGTGATGGGAGCATGGGAATGACAAGGTCAGGTCTGGACTTACTGAGTGTAAAGTGCTATGAGGACATGGAGCTTGGGTGAGAGACGAGAACATGTCCATCTTGAGAAGGTGGCTGAGCTGGGGCGAGGGACGGGAATGTCAAGGCAGGCAGCACAGAAGGCGACGCTGAGGACAGTGGCCAAGGGAACAAAAATTCCACTTTTGATTGTGATTTATGACCATGAGAAGACAGAAGCAGAGATCCATGGAGATCAACAGAATGCATAGTTATGTGCCACAAAGGAAGATTGAGGAAGTATGGGGTGGGGGCGGGGGTACCAATAGCATCCGATGCTGCCAAGTTCACGCAGTTGTTGCCAGACCGTGAGAGAGCAGTTTTAGAGGAGACGGAGCAGAGGACACAGGAGAGGACGTGAGCGCCGGAAGGGCAGTGGGCGATGAGGAAGGTGAGGCCCCTGAAATGGCTTCTCGTTCATCAAATTTGACAGCAGCGAATAGTGCGACGGGTCAGTGGCTAAATAGGAGCGAAATCACGGGCTCCTCGAGTCTACGGGACACTCCGGCTTGCTCACAGGCTTAGATAAGAAACGTTGCACCAGGGCAGAGGTGTGCAAACACCACTGCTGAGCCGAGAGCTGGTTCTGTCCTGGGTGAGCCAGGGCCACCCTTCCGGCCCTCACTGCCAACATTTCCCAGGTGGAGCTGGTTACTGGAGTTTGGGCAACACACGGAAGCTGCATGCACCCTGGAAGTTTTTCTCCCAGCCCCTCATGGGTTTTCAAATCCTCAAGTATACGGTGGGAAATGTACAATCTTATGGAGCTGCCAACAGTGTAGACTTCACTTCACCGGCATCTTGATAAATGGGACATTCTACTCACTGGGGTGATTTCCAGAGGATTTGTTGGATGCAATTTATTTCAATGATTCAAACAGACAAAGGGCAGGAATAGTCCATGTAACGGTGTCATTCATTACCCAGTGCGATGGGGCACCTCCTCGCGGAAGCTTTTTAAATTGGAAAGCACTGCTTCCTAGCGGATGCTACATTTTTGTCTACTAGAGGCCTCAATCGTTTTCATGAATTTTAAATGTTTTTTATTGATTTCAGAGAGAGGAAGGGAGAGGGAGAGAGAGATAGAAACTTCAATGATGAGAGGGAATCATTGATCAGCTGCCCCCTGCACATCCCCTACTGGGGATGGAGCCTGCAAACCCGGGCACGTGCCCTGACCGGGAATTGAACTGTGATCTCCTGGTTCCTGGATCGACACTCAACCACTGCCTGGGCTTCATGAATTTTAAAAAAATGACAATCAGGTCCTGAATTATAACATGTTTAAAGCAACACATCTCTTTGGAGAGTCAACTTGTATAAGAATGAGTCATAAATCCTGAAAGTGCACAGTGGATGTGTTGGAGATAAATAATACGGGTGGGGGGGGGGGGTCAGACTCCTAGGAGACCCCAATGGTCCTCCTCTCCCCTCCTCCTGGCATTCTTCCTGCCCCTGTGCAGTGCCCTCCCACATGGATTGGACTGGCTTGTGTAACCGACAGGATCTTGCAGACGATGGAGGGTGGCTTCAGGGGCTGGGCCTTCAAAACAATCGTGGCTCCCATTTGGCTCTCCCGGCTCACTCCCCCTGTCGTGAGGACACTCAGCAGCTCTACAGAGAGGCTCCTGTGGCCGAGGAGGAACGCAGGCCTCCTGCCAGGGGCACCAACGGGACAGGTGCATGAGCTGCCCATGGCCCGGCCTCACCCAAGCCTCCCAGGGCTGCAGCGTCAGCTTCCCCGGGACTGGGAGACCCTGGGAGACCCTGACCCGAAGCGCTGCGGTCGGCCACCTCCGAGTTCCCCGCGGAAACCGTGTCGATGGCAAATGTCTATCGTGGTCTCCAGTGGCTGAGTTGGGGATAAATTGTTATGGCCACAGGTGATACTCATTGGGTAACTTTAGGATGAGATTTGGGTTAATTTACCCCTCAAACGCAATGCAACTACAATGATGCTCCTTGTGTCAAATTGATGGGTCTCCCCGACTCTCTCCTCTGTCATGTGGGGTCAGACCTGCTTATCTGGAATGTAGTGAGAATTAGATAATTCCACGTGAAGATAATTCCACAAAGAGTTCTAAGAGCCACAAGAAATGGAGGAAACTCATACCAAATATTGGGGTCCATTGGTTCAGAAAGGGGGCTGCAAGTCATCGCTGATAATGTTTTTTCCCCACTGAGACCTCAAACAATTCTCTATGTTACATGAGAGGGCCTGTAAGCTAGAGAGGAGGACAGAAATGTGATTTATGGCGTGTGTTATGCTGTTATATGCAATTATAGGGATCGACTTAGATTTCTGTTCTCTGTCACATACACTGAACTTCCAATTAGAAAAATAAAAACTGGGTTAAATAAAGAAGATATTAAAGTGATGAGGGACAGAGAGACCCTCTGCTTAGCTGGAGAGGACTCAGGTTTCTGCCATCTCCTCACCTTGCTCTGCGTGGTGATGGCATCTCTTTCCTCTCCCATTCGCTCGGGGTTCACCTTCACGGAGAGAGACCTTGGTCTCTAGCTCTGAGCTCTGCCTAGGTTTAGGTCGAAGGGAAATCCCCATCTATATCTTCTGCCTACAACACATGTCCTTAACCTACATCATTATCTGCCCCGCCCCCATCTTCTCATCTTTAGAGCGACCCTCCTGTCTGCTCAGGCCCCCCAGTCATGAACCCTGAGAGCCATCAGCTCCCCTCCCTCAGCCTGCACAGCTACTCTGACCTCACACCCGTCCCTTCTCTCTCTGCAGGGCTTCGTGGATCTGCGGCCTCCTGCCTCACTGCCAGGAACCCAGGTCAGGAACTTGAATTTCTCCCGGGGGCTCCTTTCCACAGGCTGCTCACTGGTTTCACTGGCTGTAGGGATGGTGTTCCCACCTTCCCTGACCTCTGCTACAGAGAAACCCCACGTTCTCTAATACAAAACATGTGACTGGGAAATGTGGCCACGACTTATCTTCCTCCTGTTGCCATCACTCAGGCACCACACAGCACAGCCCCAGACATCAGGCCTCCTGGACTGTTGCGCCCTGTGGTTCCTGCCCATCAAAAGCCGACTCATCCTTCAGAGCTGGGCTCAGACGCTTTGCTGTGCCACCTCCCTACCCCCCACGCCTGGCAAACGTCCCCCTCTGCGCCCCCACAGCTCTTTCCTCTGCCTTTGTCTTGGCACCAACTCCAGTGTTTGCTTCATAACGAGATGCAGGCCTGCTCTCCCAACTAGACTGCTGCCTCCTTAGGGGCAAGGGCTGTATCTACGCCCCTCCGTCTCTGATGCCTCCTGGGGCCTGGGACACAGCTGCCTGGGCTGGAGGACAGAGTTCTGTCATGTCCCAGCCCTCCTCACGGCGCCGGAGGACAGGACGTAAACCTCAGTCCTGCTGCCACTGAGCAGGCACAACCAAGGCAGAGCTTGCTCCAGGTGCCTGCATTGCCAACGATAAGCTAGGGAGCTTCCTACCAGAGAAGCGGGCGCCGGCATCACCGAGGCGCTCAGTAATGCACGTGCATGTGCCCTGCTGGCGTTTCATTTCGGCAGAGACCCTGCCTTAAACAGGAAACATTAAAGAACAGTTTGCAATCCACTTCTGTTGAAGCCTGGATGCAGCGCTCAACCCGCGAGACTAAAAATGGTCCATAATCTCATGAAAATGGAATCTGCAGGGAAAAATGTCCCTTTGGAGAGAATGTCTTCAAGTGAACATTAACATCCCACAGCTCACGACCATTTATTGATACAAGCGGAGCCTTGCTATTTTAAAAGCTGTTTTAGACTTGAGGTGGTTGCTATTGTTCCCTGGAGAAACGTTAAGTTTATATCAATTTCTAGTGCATTTCAGTGCTTCAGTGTGGCAGGAGTTCCTTCATCACAGTGAGTATTTCTGATCTTTTACTTCTGACCTTTTAAAACCACAGGCACACAGATGGCGATCTGATATAGCTTAGCAATAATGAGGAGCACAACTCAGTATCTTAAGTAACTCCTAATAAAAAGGAAGTTATATATACACACACACACATACATACACACACAGTATATATATTTTCCATGTTCAAAGGCTGTTAAATCACGTTGTTTACCCATATCTTCAGAAAAAAAATCACTTCAACTGTCATGGTAAACAACCTGCTTCCCTATTTATAATAGTCTGGCCCTCTAGCAACTTCAGCGCGAAATTATAGTTAATTTGCCTACAAATGTCAGGTGGTCATAATAATCTGGCCACTCACTGTATATGTAACTGTTCTAGTATACATAGTGTGTATACACATGTGTGCCCATGTGGATATGCTTATATATATATATACACACACACACACATATATATACACACACACATACACCCGCATTACATAAATGCATGTGATATATGTATATATACTGCATTTTATGCTCAGATACAGTCGTGTCTAAAATATACTCTCCCTCCACCTCCTCCATCTTGGCATCATCCAGGACGTCATGGACCCCTAGCAAGCGCCGCTCCAGCATACCCAGCTCCTCAGCAGCCAATTCTGTGTCTGCGTTCACTCACAGGCATTGTGTTCGGCCTGCTCTGAGAGGTAGTATTAATCACCTCCGTTGCTAGGATACCCGAGAATGTTCATTTATGTCCGATGTTTCTTTGGAAAAATGCACTATAAAAAGGCCTAGAATCATGACAAGGAAAATTACTGTGCACATGCTACTTATTTTTAAAAAGGCCATGGTGTGTGTGTGTGTGTGTGTGTGTGTGTGTGACATGACTACCAGATAATAGAATGCTAACTCCCATGAATTTTTTAACGTTTTTGTTTCAACTAGATCTGAATGGAAAAATTTTGGCAATATATTTGGACAATGAGGATCTGTAGTACTTCTACTAGTTACTAATGTGGATTTTTTTCAATAAGATGGAGTTACACATATGTTGATATATATGCGATTTGATGTGTATGCTATTTTGTTGTATTGACAACAAGCTTCAAAACTTCATATGCCAAATTTTCTGAAGGTGTTAACATCATAGATATTTTTATGCTTAAAAATGTCCAATTTCATGCCCAAAATGGAGCATTTGTGTGAAGTTTTAATTCATTACTTTATTTTGAAGAGAAGTGCTGCTGAAAGTTATCATATACTTTGGGAAGCTTATGGTGAACATGCTCCATCTCAAGATACTTGTGAACGCTGGTTTAAATGCTTTAAAAGTGATGATTTCGATGTGAAAGACAAAGAACGTCCAGGTCAACCAACAAAGTTTGAAGACCAACAGTTACAAGCATGATTGGAGGAAGATGCGTGTCAAACTCAAAAACAACCTGCAGGAAGAGTATATGCTTCGGAGTCAACTAGGAGGAGCAGGAGGAGGTAAGGTGTTAATTGTTTCCTTGGAGAGGAAGGGACGCGAAGATGTGTCACTTCAGATGCCTGTTACTGACAGAGTCACGGCTGCAGTGCTGGTTGACCTGCAGAGCCATCCTCAAACATGTGTGGCTATTCTAACGCAAGACTTATGAGAAAGGCAGTTTTCGGAATGTGAATTTGAGGAAAATATGCCTTTACCCATATCTTAAAAAAATCATTGCTGTGTTGGGTAAACACAAAGATCCCTGCTTATCAACTGTAATGAGGGCATATGAATACACTAGAGGCCTGGTGCATGAAATTTGTGCACGGGTAGGGTCCCTAGGCCTGGCCAGCTATCAGGGCCGATCAGGTTCCCTCACCTCCTCCTTCCTTTGCCACCTGTGTACCACTGTGCGGTCCCCCGCCACCTCCCCCCTTTCCGCCTCCTCTTCCCTCACTCCCTCAGCGCCCTACAGCTGCTGCTGGTTGCCTGCCATGTTCTGTGCCACCACCTGATGGTCAGCACACATCATAGCGAGTGATCGAACTCCCAAGGGACACTTTGCATATTAGCCTTTTATATATATAGATAATATCCATCTCAATGCAAGGTTATCTCAGTCAATCTCTTCCCACAGGAGACAGCTTGACCTCGTGAAAGGAACATGGACTTGATCTAGTGAAAGGAGCTGGGCTGACTTCCCATCTTAACTAAGATACCTAAGAGCTATGCAACACGGGGACAGAGCACAGTGTTTATCTTCTCACTGCTGTTTTCTCAGTCTCTCCCTCATGTGTGCGCCTGTGTAGGTATACACATGCTGCCCTCCTGCAAGTGTAGAGAAACTCCACCTGCCTTCTATCATTTCTGTTTGGTCAGCAGATGTGTTGCTGGGCTGTTCAGGCAAAGAGAGCCATCCAAGCACGCTGCCTGCTGTGAGCCCCACATGATGTGGACTGAGATCCGGAGACCGGCCCTTCAGAAACGTATCGATGTGGAGAGATCTGGGCCTCCCAGGTCGGCCATCTGCCTTGGCAGGGCTGACCCTCCATCTGCTGCCCAGCCCAGGGCTCTGCCATCCACCAGAGCGCAGAGAGCCTGAGAAGAACTGAATGCCCTGGGCTGACCCTCTGCAAAAAGACAGTAAAATAGCTTCATGTCTTGGAAATTCTCAAGTAGAGAGTTTCTCCCCACAAAGAGCCACCTGACAAGCTCACAATTAACGTGACAAGCACCTGCTCCTCGCCGACTCCCACACTGGCCTGCGGGTGAAACCTCAATGGGAGCCCTTCGATGTTCAGACCCTCCTGAGGCCGTTGCTGGTTGGCAGAGAGGTTTCTTGGAAGACCTGTGAGGATGAAGCCAGATCGGCCAAAACAACAACAAAACCCCACTAACAGCAGCAGCAGCAACAACAAAAACCCCACTAACAGCAGCAGCAGCAGCAACAAGTGCCCGCCGGGTCTTAGATGTTTCTGCAAATGGGAATGCTGTGCTTCAGCTACTGACCAAAGGAAGGATGTGTGTTTATTTGTACTTTCCTTTAAACAAGAACCTTTCTAGTAAGTGAGATGTGAATAATTACTTCCAAGTGATAAAATATTCTAAACTCCTTTGGAATATTCATTATATATATTTAAAACAGGAATACGTTATTTGATAAAATACAGGCTATTTTCATAATATCTTCACTCACTTGTTAAGAAGTGGGGTCCCATTCCCTTCCTGTTGAATCTGTCCAGGCCCCAGTACATTCCTTAACTACCAGAATAGGTTAGAAAAGCCAGTTTTTAGGAGCCTTTAGAATCACACCGTTTCCACTTCCTGGGTCTTTTAAGACTTGCTCTGAGAGAAGCCAGGCACAATGTAAGAAGTCAGACTATGCTGAGACCGCCATGCTGTGAGGAAGCTCAAGCAGCCCACACATGGAGGCCACACACGGAGGCCACACATGGAGGCCGCATAGAGAGGCCATGTGGAGAGCTGCCTTCGCCTTCCGTGACCAGCAACCAGCTGTTCCAGGCGCCCCCCCCCCCCCCACACCACCCCCCCGCCGAGGGGGAGTGATGCGTGTGAACACAGACACTCTCCTGAAGTGGACCCTCCGGCTCTGTCACTGAGCGGAGGGCGTGCATGAGACAAACTGCCCAGCGGGACCCTGTCCAGTCCCCAACCCACAAACTGCCAGAAGGGAAATGATTGTTCATCCGTGAAGTCTGCACACGTTGTTGCCCAGCAAGAGAGAACAGAGACAACTCCTTTCTGTTGCCATAGTGAGAATATTTATTGATATGAATATCTTTCAACATATACTAATATATATTAGCATTTCCCCCTTAAATCAGGGCTCATCTAGATCCCTCCTTCCCGAAGAGGGTTTGTTCAGCTATAGCTACACACATGTACTGTTATCCAGCATTTTAGCACCTAAACCTACTCCTTTTCATAAAAAGGAATAAGCCCTGTTATGATGAGGAGTGTGGTAATGGGTGTGTAATGGACCATAGGTTAATATGCATTTTGGTTTTATGGAAGTATCGCAATATTCCCCTACGTCCAGGTTACCAATCAAGAGTGAAGTGGAGCCGAAACCGGTTTGGCTCAGTGGATAGAGCGTCGACCTGTGGACTGAAGGGTCCCAGGTTTGATTCTGGTCAAGGGCATGTACCTGGGTTGCGGGCACTTCCCCAGTGGGGGATGTGCAGGAGGCAGCTGATCGATGTTTCTCTCTCATTGATGTTTCTGACTATCTCTCTCCCTTCCTCTCTAAAAAAAAATCAATAAAAAATATATTTTAAAAAAAGAGTGGAGACTTGGCAGTTATTTAGCGACTTAGCATTTAGAACTTTAAATGGGGCACCCATGGAAAACAACGTTTAAATATTCATGCAGGTTCTTCTAAAACGTTATCATCTATGGCTAGAATTATATGGGAACCCCCTGAATAGAAACAGTGAAAAGATTCAACAGCAATTTCTGCTAAATAACTTACAATTATCTTCCTTTCCCTATAGAGGTTTACGTTGAAAGGATAAATGAGTAGAATCCATATTGAATTAACAGCTTCACTGTTACCTGGGGTTAATTTCCTATATGAGGGCAACAGGGGGCAACGTTCCATTAAAAAAGGCACTGATATGAGTCCCATCAGAACCCATGCTTGTGAAGTCAGAGTGTGTTCACTTTAAATAGCAAATTATCCGAGAAACAGGCACACAGTCCTGTCCAGCTTTTCATCTGGAGAAAAGGACCAGGATTCATGGCTCTCTCCCCCACGCTCATCATCATCAGCTCATTCGCTTGTGGAGAAGCTGGTGGAGGCCAGGGGTGAGATTGATTTTATCCTTTCTGATGTCAGCACAGTTTTCTTTCATTCAGGCCCCATGTTTCCCCTTTTCCATCTTTAAAAGATCCTCATCCTACTCATCTTTTCCTTCACATTCACCCGCGTCAAAGGGCTGGGCCTTAGACATTCAGGGAAGCTCATACTTCAGGGACCGAAAGAAAAACATGAGGAAAGTGTGCTTAAATCAGTGGATACTGATTTACTGTTTTCGTACGTTGTCATCTTATAAAGCCATCCTCCACAGCCCTGGCCGGCGACCTAAGTCTACCAGAAAAGTTGTTAACTATCTAGTACATTCTATGTGCGGGAGAGATTCACCTGTGACGTGACGGGCAGAAAGCGAGGCGTTTTACGTCTGAAGCTCTACCGTAAAGAGTGCACGAGGAGCTCACAGTCAGGGAAGAGCTGGAAGAAGTCTGTAGACTCTTCAGTGGATGTGGCCTCCTGCAGGGACCAGCCGAGGGCCATTATCTAATAACAGAGACAGAGTAGGAGACACCCCGGGAGGGCAGGGAAGAAAATATCCTCTGGACACAGAAAGCGAGAGGCTATTTCCTGGGAGAATCTTTTATTGGTGCTCAGTGTGAGGCGCGGATTTCAGGAAAAGCAAGCCAGGTGCTGACGCAATGCAGAGGGTCGTCATTCTGACCCAGCCCACCCGAAAGACGGGGCGGGAGGGGAGCCTGAGAAGAGTCTCCCCACTGACTCTGGCTACTGGCAGCTGAGATTTGCACCACACGAAGGCCCTGCCATTCCCAGGGGAGGGGGCACCTCTCCAGCAGACACAGCAGGGGGTGTGGGCCTTCACAGCATCGCATTCCGTCTTTCCCAGGTGGCCCTGGGAGAGGAGACGCCAATCCCACATGTGTGCACTCCACAGCTACTCCCGGGGACACCAGAGAGACGTCTCCCGGAACCCCAGGCACCTGAGACACACTCCATGGACAGAGATGCCTCTGTGGTGAATGCCAAATATGATGCAAAACACTCAAGCCTGAGCATTAACAGGAAGGCTGAGGGCAGTTCTTGAGAAGTTGGTGCGAAATTCTGGGAAAGGGCTAACAGCTAGACCAGCCATTTCACAGGGTGAAGAGAATGTTGTAGAACCTGGACCCCGCACTCGGAATAGCGAGCCCTTCCAGGGAAACGATGCGGGTTGTGAGCTCTGCCTTCATCCTCGCGGAGGCGGAGGCAGCGTGACGGGGGAGGCTGCTGTCTGAGTCCCAGCACTACCCACCCACCCGATGCCCTGCCCGGGGTGGACACTGGCCCAGCCGGGCCCTGTGACAGAGCGGCAGCATCCTTCCAAGCACCGTGTGAGCTTAAACAAGATGGAAAAGGCCAGTGCCAACTCAAGACTGTTCAAACCTCGATTTTGTTCTTGCATCCAACTGATGATGCCGCGGGCGGGTGAGCTATTCAACTAAAGACATGCGGTTGGTGCATGTTTTTATTTTTGCCATTTCAGAACCATCCGACAGAAGTGCAGGCGACACCGTAACATGTGGAGAAGTGTGGCCTGCAGAGGTTTCTCCCGTTAAACTGCTCATGCCTCCGGTCACGCACTCCCACTCTCTGGCTGGTTCCCAGGGACTCCCGCCGAACCCCATACCCACCAGGACCCTGCGTGGGGTGAGGTGCACTCAGGGCACACGCTTCACCCTATGGTGCACACACGACGTGAAATTGCCAGCAGCTCAGGGCAGGAGGGGAAGAGGCCGGGCCTGCGGGGCTGGTTGTCACCTCAACCCCTCAGACACCTGTGCCACCTCCTTGGCAGGCGGGGGAACAGCACCCGCCCGCTGGCCAGACGTTTTGGTCTGGTGCCTCCAATGAGCACAGACGCATGCACTTCAGGGGAGAGGAGAAGGGGCGCCACTCAGAGCTTTCCTTCCTGTTTAAGTGACCGAAGGCTCTTCAGTAAACATCCGACTATTTCGCCTTTAAGGTTGGGTAATGTCACCGTTTTATTTTGCAATGAGCCCCACAAATTAAGCAGCCAGGCCGGATGCCGCTGCAGGTACGTGCTCTGGATCTGTCCAGCCCGAAGCATCATTGCGATGGTGTCTCCAAACTTGAAGGATGTGAGCAGCTCTCTCTCCCACCAGGTCAACAGCAACTCCTTCGCCTGTCCTGCAAGACTTTCCAAGATGTGATTCCAATCCTTGACTCCACATGATCATTCATTCCTTCATCCATGTGTTTTGTTTGATGCAGATATAATTCCCGAGAGGAGCCATATGTCCTATTGTCTGCTAGGTCCCCCAGTAACTGTAAAGAAGAGAGGTATGACCGTGCTGACTAGCCCTCCGTGAAGGTAAAGTGCATGACTTGCCATTTTCCAGACATCCTCGCTTTCTGGGGTCGTGGCTTTCGCCAGCTCTGTTGGGCCTCTGCTCGCCTTGGGGCATTCTTAGGCTCCTTGGCTCCATCTCTGGAAACGAGATCTCCAAGGCTTTCCTCCGCAACTTGGAACGTCCGAGCAATGGAAACACTAATGAAGGTTTGTTTGGAGGACAAAGGGGGGGAGGAGCCAGACTCTACGCCACTGTCCACCCCCCACCACCCTGCAGGGTCCTGTGACCACATCCAGGGTCCAGTGTCCAGGTGCCAGCCCTGTCCTCCCCGGTCTCAGCTCCTGCTGGGCAGCATCTGCAGGCCGGCCCTGGCTTCTGAGCTCAGTAACACTACTGTCCTCCCAGCCTTGGGGGTAGCACTAGCCTCCTGCTCTTGCTAAGCTTGGGGTGCCCCTCACCCACTGCCAGGCTCCTCAGCTGCCTCAGCACCTGTGTAATTAGAGAAGTTTCTCTTTTTCTGATTGGATCCCGTTCTTTTCTTGTGACATTATGCCTCCTCTACCTGGCCTTCCATGATGGGTATATGTCAGAATTATGTACGCCAATGTTTTCTTCACTGTCAGGGCACAGGCCCGAGCCACCATTTATAGTTCTCTTGAAATCCTCGAAAAAATCGCGCTTATTTGGTAACTGCTTATGTCATTGATCGGCAAACTGAGGCTCGCGAGCCACATGCGGCTCTTTGGCCCCTTGAGTGTGGCTCTTCCACAAAATACCACGTGCGGGCGCGCATGTACAGTGCGATTGAAACTTTGTGGCCCATGTGCAGAAGTTGGTATTTTGTGGAAGAGCCACACTCAAGGGGCCAAAGAGCTGCATGTGGCCCGTGAGCCGCAGTTTGCCGACCACTGGCTTCTGTGGGTGTGAACACTGTCCTTGGGCAGGGAGGCACACTGAGGCGTGAATGAGCCTTCACACCCGCAGCGCGAGATTTATCCGAAGACAAGGCCTTCCTCCGGCTCCCGCTCAGTGAATGCACTGGGATGCCTCTGACTATAGCAGTGGATAGTGCTCTATTTTTCAAACTCAAAAATGTTAATTTATTTTTGTAGAAATCACTATTTTCATTGAAATATTTCACTTCTCTCATGAATACATTGTTGAGAAATTAATGGCCAGGACAGATTGGACTGTGTTCTATTCAGATAAAAAGTGACACCATGGCTTGAAGACATAGCAATAATAGACAGGAATTGATATAATAATACAGGTCCTTGGAGAGGGGATCCATATTTTCCTGATAAAAAGATGGTCAATTATAGATATCTTCACAGTTAAGTCTAAATAATCACTCCACTTGCCTTTCTTCCCACCAGACATATATCTATGTCTTTTATTATCAACTAGAGGCCCGATGCATGAAAATTCATGTAAGAGGAAACCTTCCTTCCCCCAGCTGCCGGCACCGGACTCCCTCAGGCACCCAGGACCCCGGCTGGCTTCCCTCCACCCCGGCTTCATCAGGAAGGACATCCAGAATGATGTCCCGACGACGTCCGGTCTAATTAGCATATTACCCTTTCATTATTATAGATGATTTCTGCATATTTACAGTTTCTTCTATATGAAGACGACACTAATCCTGCTCACCATTGAGTGGAAGTGAAGCTGTTAGAATAAACGTCAGTTCAGCAGTTCCTTCACTTGCAGCGAGGATTGTTCTTGGATTGGGCTGCAGCTGGGCGTCTGCGGGCCGGCTGTTTACCTCCAGCTCCTGACTATAGCGAGCATGTGAAGTCTGTGTTCAGGAAAAATGCTCCCATCGTGGACTGCGAGGTGCCTGCCTCATCTCCAGTGGCTGCCGCCTTCCCGGGCGAAGTTCTGCTGCTGGACGCCGGCAGGGGCGCGTCCTCCCAGCCTTCCCTCTGGCCTAACTGTTGGCAGGTCCCTCACCCCGGGCAGCGGGCAGCGTACAGCCAGGCCTGTCACAACACTTCCAGGATCTGCCTGCTCGGGCGGAGATATGATGAGCACTGGAGGCTGGCACTCCACATGCCCACGGCTGCTTCTTAGCTACTCATCGCAGCTGCTGGAGTGCCACCGGTTAGAGAGGGAGCTGCGGCCTGTGTCCCCCCATGTGGATCTGCGAGAGGATGCAGCCTGACCCCCTTCCTCCCAGACAGGCCGGCTGCTTGGCCAGATGGTCAGCCTCTCTTGAACCCAAACCCCGAGTGATGAGATTCAGGGTCAGGCAGCCCAACCCAGGGAGAGGGCTCTGTGCCGTGTGGCAGGGGCTCTCAGAGAGGCTCAGCCCCACTCTGTCCGGGTTCTGGAAACTCCAAGGGAGGGACCACGTGCATTGCCATTCCCAGGAACGCATTAGCCATGCAGACTCCCAGGCCCCTCCAGGAGCTACCGAACCAGCCGGGTTCTAGTGGGGTTCGGTCATCGGTGCGCACACTGACGTGGAGGAGCACAACCCAGTCACTGGGGGACCTGCTCAGGGAGAAGGAGGGCCATGGCACCGGCCCTCTGTGCTCGCAGTGGCTCTCCAGGGGATGAGGCCGCTGATCCGCACCAGCTGCCTCACAGCGCGGCCTCACGGGCTCTGAGTGTCCCACCCAGCAGGGCCCACGCGAGGTCTGAGGGACAGGTCTGGCCAGCTGGAGGGCAGCCCCGGTGGAGAGACTTCCCGTGGCCCCCTCTGGAGACGCGCACGGCCTGAGGATGATGTCACTGCAGCTTTAACAAGTGAGGCTGGGGAGGAGCCTGCAACTGAGGTATGTGCCGTTAACAGGAATCGAACCTGGGACCCTTCAGTCAGCAGGCTGATGCTCTATTCACTGAACCACACCAGCCAGGGCCATTTAGTACATCTTTACACAGTACTCGACATGCTTTTTGTAGCTAAATATACTTTTTCCTGTACACAGAGCTGTCCATCATACTTTCTCTCTGGGTTCACGCTGATGAAATCGTCTTTTCTTGTCTTTTTCTAAACGCAGCTGTACCTACAACTCCAGGAGGAGGTCCAGGTAGAACTCATCTCTGATAAGCCTGCATCGGGCTGTAACCGTGACAAAGAATGACTCATTCCGTACCTTACAGAACATGCGAAGGTAGCATGTCTGGCGACAAAGCTAAGAATAGAGCCCAGGGATTCACATGTTCTCCTCGCACTTTGGGACGCGGCGCATGGCTGTTTACCATCCACGGCAAACGTGTGAAAGCTTAAGAGACAAACATCCTCAACTTGTGAAGCACAGAAGCAACTTCCTCCCAAGAGACGAGTTATTTTGAAAACTGTGAGTTAGTTTTCACATGAAGGCTCTTTTCTCAAATTTATTATATTTCCTTCTTTATTATTTACCCCAAATATCAGAGTCCACATGTACCCTCTCTATTCAGTAACCGATGGAGTCTTTAATGATGGGTATGCATTTTTAAACAAAGACAAAGCTATAAAAATGATTTCAAGTTCATGAGAGGGACTGATCACAGATTAGCATATAGAAGACAGCCGGGGAGCAAAAGGTCGTGTGTGTGCCTTTAGATTGGAATAAAATGGACTCTACTCATGACATCCTTTACCTGTCAGACGAACTGTGACCTTCTCTGGAAGGCGAGGGCCACGAAAGAGTCCCACCCGCCCGACTGGCACCCCGAGCCTGGTCACTGGCCGTACCATCAGCCTGTCTCGGCCACGGTGGTTTGTGTCCTGACGGTGGTGTTCTACTCGGACGAACCAGAGATGGGGATTTGCTCCTGGCTTGCGTGGCAACAGTTATTAAACTCTGTTTTTAATATATTGCTGAGGTTGGAGGAGAGGACATCAAAATAGAAGATTTAATGTGTAGTGAGTCATTCATAATACGAGAGAAATAAAATATGCTAATATATAATTTGTCTATAATTATACAACTATATTATATGTAACACTATATAACATCTTTTTAGATATACATCTTATATACTCATGTAATTATATATATATGTCTATATATATACGTATGTGTGTGTGTGTGTGTATATATATAAAAGGCTAATATGTATATATTTATATATATATATATAAAAGGCTAATATGCAAAGTGTCCCCTCGGGAGTTTGACAGGGAGTTTGATAGCTTGCTATGACATGTGCTGACCACTGGCAGTCAGAAGGCCCCAATCAACCCTGATTGCCTGCCAGGCCTAGGGACCCCGCCCATGCATAAATTTCATGCACGAGGCCTCTAGTATAACTATAATATATTGTATGCAATACTATGTAATATCTTAACACTGTAATATCTATAGATATACATCTTACGTGTTTATATATAGCACAGCAATATATAAGATTCAACAACTACAACATAGTCATCAAATAGGAGTCATAAAACGAAGGCTTTAAAGGAAATGCTCCCCACCATGGTTTTCTACTTTTGTTTTAATGTTTAAAAGCCAGGAAGTATCGGCTGTAGATCATGGACAGTAAAAATCAAGTGCCTCCCAACTGCTGCAGAAACTGCCTCTTTTACCAGCAGTTTTCAGCTCTTCTGAGGGTGTGTTTGTCTTTATTTTTGTTTTTTTCTGATACATCTCATTGGTTGCAGGAGCTCCACTGGCACTCATGTTTGCTGCACTCAGTTTACAAACTTGTCCAACTAGAGAGCCAACATACTACATTTCCAGGGCTTTACACAGTGACACACACACACACAGAGACACACACACACACGTTCTCATTCTCTGAAGGACACCGAAGAAGGAAGGATAAAACAATCGCGAGGCTGCCAAGGGGTTTTATCTAAAAGTATCATCCATTCTCACTCAGCCTCTGTTTCAATGTTGAGAAAGTACATTCTGCCTGACTCCAAACAGTCTGACATTCCTACAAACCCACCTCACTTGCCCTTTTGTAGGTAAAATTCACAGAAACATAGATTGCTGGGTCATGATAACACGTAAAATTAGACCAGACCCGGAGTGCTTTTGTGTGTGTAACAAAACTTAAAAATCTCACGTACTAGGCATCAGTTACTAACAATGAAGTCTCTCTTCCACATACACATTCCCACATGTGCAAAACTTCTGTGTCTCTTATTAAAGATGAAAACTACTCGCTCCTCTCAAATGTATAGTGTGAGAATGACTCAAGTTAATTGCAAAACGCCTGAATATTTAAAGGTCTGTCATACTTAGGGATTCCTTATGGCACCTGAAGTATCGTCATGAATGCCGGAATCCAAGGAGCACATTGTTAAACTTCTTGAGATCAAACAATGTTAACACATGTGTGAACCCCATGCCCTGGACTCAGGTCCCGTAAAGACGTGAAATCCACACGGCTGAAACCGGAGCCACGTGGGGCTGTCGCGCCATGTAACACAATTTACCGTGTCACTGCCCCTGTACCATGTCCTCAGCTCCCTTATCTACCAGTAAATGTGAAATTTTAAGACCAGAGACTCTATTTGAAAAGGATTAGATTCTCAAGAGTTTAAAGGACATAATTAGAAAATTTAGGCTCCTTCTGATATGGCCATTCTAGAAGCAGTAGCAGTAATTATCTCATTTAATTTAATTTAAAGGACCAACTTTTTAAATTTTTAATATATATTTTTGTATTGCTATCAGAAAGCGGAAGGGAGAGGGAGAGAGAGATAGAAACATCAATGATGAGAGGGAATCACTGATCGGCTGCCTCCTGCACGCCCCCTACTGGGGATCGAGCCCACAACCTGGGCATGTGCCCTTGACCGGAATCAAACCTGGGATCCTTCAGCCTGAAGGCCAACACTCTATACACTGAGCCAAACCAGCTAGGGCAGGACCAACTTGTTTTTAATAAACAAGTGTGTGTGTGTGTTTGTGTGTGTGTGTGTGTGTGTGAGAGAGAGAGAGAGAGAGAGAGAGGGATTGGTTCACTTGCAGGCTTAGCTTTTTCTAGGCCGCTAAGGTTCCATTTAAAATTATTTTCAAAAGATCAACTCTCTAGGATGCTTGGGGCACTGGTCCCTGATCAGTAAGTGAACCTGGGAGAGGTGTGGGCGGTGCGGGAACCGAGAGCCGAATGCCCAGGAGCTCAGAGTGAGCAGACGCAGTCCCCAACACCGCCATCCTGCCCCGACCCCGTTTACAGCCAGGAGCTTCCTGTTCATGCTGCGAGAACAAGCCCAGAACAGACAGCCTGCAGTTCGCACACGGCCGCCTTGCTCTCCTCGGCACGACCTGCGGGTCATGCCAATGCGTCCTATTGCGGTGATGAGCCCTTCATATTCCTGTTGAATCCTATGCATCACTCCTTCACCCACCATCAGGCCAGAAGGTGCTTGAAAGAAAACTGAGTTCAGATGTGGTACCGAGTTCTCCGTCCACGGAAAAAGGAGAGGAGAGCTACCTGCCCCGTGAGGGGAGAGGAGGCGAAGGGGCGGGTAACAAATCACTGAACCACACAGTCAGCCCTTCAGGGAGGGCGTCTGCCAGGTGGACTCCAGGGGCTGTAATACACAGCATCGCCGCCAGCATTGACCAGGGACGTCTCACTCTACTCGACGACGCAGCTCATCTGTTTTTCATGCCATGTTTTCACCAGGTGCCTGAAACTCTGAATTTATGGCTTCATGTGGTTCATTGAGCAACCGAGCTAGAGTTTGTTGACTCTGTGTGGGGACTGGAACAATTTTTGTTACAGTTGTTGGTGGCACCAGCGGTATCTTTTTTCTTTTGTTTTTTTGACACCAATGTTTAGAATCAATCACATTGATAGAGCGAGAGTATTATAATTAGAAAAATAAATGAAAATAAACAAAAATCCCAAATTATTAAAAGTCTGATTGGCAGATTCTTCAAATTTTCTTGGAATGCTTTAAGTGAGCAACTAAATATATAGACTGGAAAATACTTCCGTATATTTGATCATAAACTTTTTATTTTCTGGATGCTCACTTAATTTCCCCCAAAATGGTATAAGAGCTTTGGTGAGAAGAAAAGTCACCTTCTATATCTGAACCTCCTACCACAGTACTTGGCATAGTGCTTAATTAATCCTTGTTGAATGAGTCTTAGAAACAATAAAATCCGTCTGATACTACATAAATGTTGGGGGGGGAGAGGTTTGTTCTGGTTTCAATATTTTTATTGCAACAAAGAAATAAGCTTTTTTTGGGGGGAAAAGTAAGGAGTGATAAAATGATTACACCTCTATGAAATCTACATGTTTTATCTGTGTCTCTAAAATGTAACACTGTAGGAGAATTTGTAACTTGCTAAAATAAATAACAAATAATACATTTTGCTTATAAAAAGACAGAAAAAAATACCACATGATGGAAGGAGTGATTATTTTGTCCACGACAGTTTCTACAAGAGAAAAACCGGGTGCTAACGGGTGGGATGAGCTGGCCCGTCTCACCCACCTGCCGGGAGCTCCACCATCTACTTCTCACTGAGGCTCCTGATGGGCATCTTCCAAGCAGCATCATCCCAGCTCTAGTCACTCTCTAGAATATTTCACATTAAAAGGCAGAGTTGATTCTTAGGATTAGAGGTAGTTATGTTCCATAAAGTCACCACAAATATTGAATGAACAAACACCGAACCTTTGATCCTAGTGGAAGTGTGTGTGTGTGTGTGTGTGTGTGTGTGTGTTCCAGGGGTGGGCTAATGTAGGTTTACAGTCGTGAGTATTGGAAACCGTTTATTTCTTACATTATTATTTATAAATTATTGTGTTATGTATTTGTATTATATCTGTAAACCTACTTTTGCCCACCCTGGACATAAATCTCACATAGATTATAGTCTTAAACCCTAAAAAGAATTCACGTGATCGGTTCTACTTGTCTTCATTTTATAAAAAAGAAACCAGGGCTCAGAAGTGTTAAGTGACTTGCCCAGAGCTGCCCTGCTCACAGGGGCCAGAGTGGGGACTCACACTTACTGCCACTGCCCCGCGCTGAGCTCTCTGCGCTGCACCACCCCCTGCGGTCCGGTCCCCGTCCTCTGGCCACCTCGAGGAGCGCCGGAATGGGGAGGTAGAGCAGGACTTCGCTCACCTCTGCTGGAACGGACGGACAGATACCTTTCCCCCACCTGTGCATGTCCACTTTCACTTGTCAATGTACTGATTTTGAGGTTACACATAAATTTTAACAAGTAGACGAATTTGCAAATACAGTATCCGTATCCGCAAATAATAATGGTCAACTGTATTTGTAACTCTTGCAGCAGCACAGGTCGCTTAAGGTTAGGACTGCACTCTGGGTGGCTCAGTCCCTGGACAGAGGTCGGTATAGGCTTCTGCGTGGCCACGCCTGAGGGTGTGTGCTGAGGGCCCTGCAGACCAAGGTGCCCAGTGTGTGCACTCTGCACCCTGGTCACCCTCACCGTCTGCCAATGCCGATCAAGATGGGTCATGGGTTTTCCTCTTTGGAAATACCGAGAAGCTTGCAATGAGCATGGTGCTCAAATTATAAAGCTAGTTAAAGACAAATGTGGGGTGGTATTTTGTGGGAACTTTAGTAAAATTTCTCATTTTCTAATAACTAGACCCAAAGACATTTTATTGGAATTGTACCTCAAAGTAAAGGATTTCATTAGTTGAAGAAAGTGGCTTTATCAAATATCTGGAATTTCTCATTACTTTTTTTATACGCTCTATCCACTGAGCAAAACCGGCTAGGGCTTTTATTGCCCTTTGATAACTAAAACATATAATGAAAAATTTTCATTTGTTTTATTTTATCAAATGAGCCACATGTAATGATTGTCACATCTAGGATTACCTGTACAAACATTTTAAAGATGATTCTACAGTTGTCATGCTAACATATAAGAAAATATTAAAAGTCATGCCATGCATCTTTATCATATTTACAGACATTAAACACTAGTGGTCTGGTGCACAAATTTGTGCACCAGTGGGGTCCCTCAGCCTGGCCTGGGGGATCGGGCCGAAACCAGCTCTCCAACATCCCCCGAGGGGTTCTGAATTGTGAGAGGGCACAGGCCAGGCCAAGGAATCCCACGATCGAGGGTGCACGATTGGGCCGGGGAGGGATGCGGGAGGTTGGCCAGCGGGGAGGGACCGCGGGAGGGCTCCAGGTCATGTCAGGCCCGTCTTGCTCAGTCCTGGTCAGCCGGACTCCAGCAGCAAGCTAACCTACCAGTTGGAGAGTCTGCCCCCTGAGGGTCAGTGCACCCCCTAGCGAGTGGTTGAGCAGCCTTAGCATATGATTAGCATATTACACTTTGGTTACACTTTGATTGGATGATCAGACAAATGGACACTTAGCACATTAGGCTTTTATTGTATAGGATTAGTTTTCTGTTGCTTCTGTAAAACTATCACAAACTCAGTGGCCTACATTTCCATGTATTGTTTCATGGTTCTGAGTCTAAAATGTGTGGGCAGAGTCGCATTGCTTCTGTAGGATTCTACAGGATCCTTTCCTGGCCTTTGCAGCTCCTGGCGGCTGCCCACACTCCCTGGCTCATGAAACCTCCTTCATCTTCTAAGTCAGAAATCACATGGCCCAGACTTTGGCTCTGCCCCCACATCTCCTCTGGCTGTGCCCCTCCTGCCCCCTCTTAGGCAGATCCTCGGGATGACAGTGGGCATTCAGAAATCCAGAATAACCTCTCCATCACAAGGTCCTTAACATAATGATCTGCAAAGTCTCCTTGGCCATGTACAGTATCATAGCCACTGACTCCAGGAATTACCATCTGGATAGATTAGCCAACCACAAAGGCATACAGAGTAACAGTGCCAGAGTGACCCGACTCTAAGACAACTGAAGCATGGTCTCGACCTTTAAAACCAACAAGCTAGGCAGGAGCTGGCAAATGCCACCATCACCACAAAACAAGGCAGGGGAGGTTCAGGTCCTGTGGGAGCTCAGAGAAGGAAGAGATGAGTCACTCACTGATGGAAAACTCTCCATCTGCCCAGGTTCACAAGGGACAATGGCTTTGTCCCCATCTGTCCCTCACTCAAATGCTGCTTCCTTCTCTGTGCTTGGCTCACTCCTACTCATCTTCATTATTTAAGAATCACTTCTTTTGAGACATGTCCCCTGATGCCCAAAGTAGAGGTAGGACTCTTATCACATTGTTTTCCCCCTAAGAAATACAGTTTAATTATGTGAAGCTCTCACTGGAAAGAGTTCTCTAGTTATTTTTTTCATTTTTTTATATTCAGCACCTCATGGTGATTTGCACATGACAGACACTCAGCAAATATTTGATGAGTGAATTAACGTGGGCAGGCGCTGTGGCGAGAGGGCATGGTGCCTGCTGGCTAATGTTGGCCAGTGGGGATGTCACATAGGGTGAAGGTAAGCCGCATACTGGAGCTGGGGTCCAGGGCCTTTGCAGCTACCTGATGTGGGGAAAGTGAGGAAAGTTGGGATACAGGCCTGGGGAGAAATCAAGGATGCAGCTCCACGCTCCAGCCTGGGTGAGGGGAAGGCGGTCACGGCTCTAACAGAAACAACACATGAGTTGTCAGGTTTGGCGGAGAAAGATCATGACACTATTGTGGGCTCCATCAATCTAAAGAGTTCAAGGCAACAGCTAACCGAGATGCCCAGGAAATGAAAAGGTGGGATTATGAGGAAAAATCGGGGTCATGCTTTGAAATCAGCGTCCTTAGGAGTGAGAGTATGAGCCAGAGGGGTGAACTGAAGGGACCGGTTGTCACGAAGAAACACAGAGAAGAGAAAAGAGCCAGGGACAGACTGTTGGTGGATAGTCAGAGAGGCCCAGGGGGACGGCCCTTTTAAGAGAACCCAATCGGCATCCATGAAGGAGGAAGCAACAGTCTACTCAGATGACCGTTTCCCCACCAAAGACTGCGGGGGTGGCACAGAGCTGTGTGCCCACTTTGCATCATGGTTGTTTGAGGGGCACCTCTGTCTCCCCCTCCTCGACGACAGTCTTCGCGGGCAGAGCTTCACCCTTTCACCTTCGTGTCTCCCAGGTGCTGACCTCTGCTCTCCACACTTAGTACACGAATCCAGAGGGTCACACGGGCGTGAGGCTCAGATGCTGCGCTATTTCTTTTCTTAATCTTACATCCAGGCTCTCCGATGTTCACCTACGGTCCCAGAATGCAGAACATGTGACAAAGGAGCTGCAAGACCGTGCAGGCCGGAGGCTGGCCACAGGCCTTGAGGTGCTCCGTCTGTTTGCAGAGAGAGGCTGTGTGGAAAGCGTGGTCGGCGGCTCAGCTGAAATGCCTGCTACGTGATACGGCTCAGGTTCAAGTAAAGGACAGCAGCCTGCACTTAATTAAAAACAGAAACAGGAGCTGTCTGTCCCCGGCTGAGATTTGATCCCGCGGTCAGTCACCTGCAACGTGTTTATCGGTCAGACCGACTGAATACCCCGCTGGGGTAACCGGCTCTCAGGTTACTAAAATGCAGCCCTCACGAAAGGCCTCCCAAGTTCACTGTGAAAGTGGAGCTCAAAAAATACGTTAACGCCCCCCACAGAACAGACGCCGCACCGAGGACATTCGCCGGGTTGAAATGGTTTAGATGATGAAAAGTTGTTTTCTGAAGTATGGTCATAATAATAGATATTTGAAAAGTTCATAAAAATGTCCAGGTTTCCCATTTAAGCATAAAAAGTGACAACTGGTTAACGTCAATGAATTGTCCTGCGATCAGACAATTCTCAGATTCAGCATGATTTGCATAAAGGAGAACATTGTATGGAAATTGTGCAGAGTGTGTTCCTACCACCCCCAGGCAAGTGCAGCTCCTCCAGAGGCCGGCGCCATCTTCCTCAGCACCTTCTGTGTCTGTGCCATCCGATCGGTCTATGGATCTTTTTAAAATATATATATATATTTTGATTGATTTCAGAGAGTAAGGGAGAGGGAGAGAGAGAGATAGAAACATCAATACTGAGGGAGAATCACGGATCGGCTGCCCCCTTCATGCCCCCACTGGGGATGGAGCCCACAATCCGGGCATGTGCCCTTGACCAGAATCGAACCCGGAACCCTTCAGTCTGCAGGCCGATGCTCTATCCACTGACCCAAACCAGGTAGGGCGATCTCTGAACCTTTTTAACTCGCTCTCCCATCCTCAATGCAGCACTCATCCTGCCTCGATACTTATAATAACAATAAAATTGAAAAATAAAACGAATGGGTAAACCCCACTATTCAGGATGATTGACTTTCTGGAAGCAAGCCGATTTCTAAGTAAAACTTTTGAGCCAAAATTTCAAAAGCTGTGCACAGCTGGTTCACACTGTCATTTACTTGAAGTTTTAATAAATACATGGAGGAAGGACAACCCGGCATCTTCCTGCCTGAGGGACCGAGATGACAGTCTGAGAGGAACCCACGGGGCTCGGAAACGGCTGGTTGCAAGGGTACTCGAGCTCTAGAAATCGTTCTCCAAACGCTTAGTTTTCTGTGCCGTGTGCAATTTGTGGGGATTCAGTCCCGCCAGGAAGCAGAGAGTTGCACACCCCTCTGAGGGAAGGAAGGTTTCCGCAGCGAGACACCACGCTGCTTTGGTAGGTGTGCCGGGTCTAATGCTAGGAAGGTTTTTCATTCATCGAACATCACTCAGGGATGAAACCCCTGGAGAACTACAGAGCCAGTATGTCAGGACAGCCCCCAGGAAAGGCAGGGAATCTAATCTGAAGATTATGCTCATCTGTATGTTCACCCTCTCCCAGAGACCCGTGTTCAAATAGAGACGGGACAATCAGGAATGCAACATGCTCTATTTACCCCCGATCCGCACATCTGGAATGAATAAAGCAGCGCAGCATGTGTTATTAAAATTCAACACAGTGCGGACGGATCCCCAGGATTCTCGCTTCCTAGTACACAGTGCTTTACAGAGCGTCATGCTCTAAAAAGATACCAGCTTGTAAGAACATGTAATAAATAACTTCAAAGTGCAATGGGTATTTAATTCTAGAGCGTGCCTTTAACATCATGTAAAACGTTTTTTGTACTCATTCAATAGAAACTGACCTGGCCACTGGGTAAAGCTAGCAATAAAGCTACTGGTCCGCAAGGTGTTTAACGTCAGTTCCAATTTTGTGTGTGTGTGTTCAAGGCACATTCTCAGGGAGGGTCAAGCACATGAAAATGCTGGGTCGGGCAAAGAATTTATTTTGTATAACAAAGCTGATGTCCATAACTCATGATTCAATGGCTTCTGAACAGTGACTTTATAAGATAAGTTTAAAATATTGATTCTTCCCTATTTATAAAAACAGGCTTCATAGCGGAGCGGGTCCACGTGCTAAATGACTAAATGACTGCTGTACACAAAGTCAAGACGCCAAAATCAATTTGTCAAGTGAGCTATTTGCCAGTTTTCCCAGGTGTTAATGTCACCACATCTTTCTCCCTCTTTTCCCACAGCCTTTAGGTTTAGCTAATATCCACCTGGTATGTTTCAGAATTCAGATGCCGGAACCTCTGGGACTTCTGTCTCCGGTGTTTTCATGTACCTCCCTCCCTCCCCCGGCCCCGCCTGTGCTCTATCTGACCTTCCTCCCGCCTCAGCGCCGACCTCGGGCTGCAGCAGCCTGTCTGGAGCTGGGTTCACACACCTGTACAACAGCTAAAGTACGTTTTGTTTTGTTTTAACTGAAAATTTGATGTGTTGGCCCTTGTCAAACAGCTCAGAGAAACTGGTTCTTAGCCTATTGAATGAGAATTCCCTAAAACTAGCCAAGAAAAGTCTAAGTATAATAGTTATCTTTTATCAAGTGCTTTCTTTATGCCTGGGCACCTTGTAAGTCTCATCTTATTGAATTCTAACAGTAGTCAAAGGGTTTTCTCACAGAAAAGGAAACGAAGAATTAAATTAGTTAAATGATTTGCTCACGGTCAGAGAGCTAGTCAGTGTCAGAGCTGGGATTTGAACCTAGTCTACCAGACTCTGAAGCTGCTGTGCTTTAGATTAAACTAAACCACACTCTGAAACACAGAGTTTTATTAAAAACACACTCTGTTTTTAATAAAGGTAAAAATTACTTAAAAATAAAAACAAACAAAAAAACACCCCATACAACAATCCTTGACTTGTTTCCTGATGATAAGGCCTGAAGAAGTCTAAAATGGAATAAAAGGTGTACACTTCAAAGTCTTACTTACTGAATCCTCAGATGAATAAAATAAGATCCTACTGAGTTTCCGTGAGGGCCTTTGTAAAGTAAAGGCAGGTGTCAGACTATGAGGCCTGGATATTCTTGTTTAACCAGGATGTGGGGGCTCTTAAGTGAGCTGGTCTCCTAAACTTTCTAACCTTTAAATGCAACAGAAAGTGGACCTTTCAAAAGTGATCCATGGACAGCAGCGTGGCTTTTATGTACAGACTAGAGGCCTGGTGCACGAGATTTGTGCACTGGGTGGGGTGGGGGGCTTCCCTCAGCCCAGCCTGCACCCTCTTGCAAGTCTGGGACCCCTTGGAGGATGTCCCCCTGCTGCCTTAGGAAACAAAGAATGAAACTAGTTAAATGATTTGCTCACAGTCAGAGAGTTATTCAGTGTACTTGTGGGGATTGGCCTAAGCTGGCAGTCAGACATCCCTCTTGCAGTCTGGGACCCCTCGCTCCTTACCACCCACCTGTAGCAGAGGTGGGAGAGGCTCCCGCCACTGCCACTGCGCTTGCCAGCTGTGAGCCTGGCTTCTGGCTGAGCGGTGCGCCCCCTGAGGGAGCGCACTGACCACCAGGGGGCAGCTCCTCCATTGAGCGTCTGCCCCCTGGTGGTCAGTGTGCATCATAGCGACTGGTCGTTCCAGTCAACTTGCATATTAGGCTTTGATTATACAGGATTACTGAAGTGGGTGTTCCACTGTTTTGAAAGCAAATCTATACAGAAGGTGGGAGCCCCTCGCTTTCTCCTGCATGGCTGTGATAACGCAATACTAACACTGCAGGGCAGTGACTGGGTAGCTATGCCAGCTTTCTGGGAGTGGCCTCTGTGCTCTCCCCCAGGGCTGCTCTAAAGATGTGTTTACTGACACCAGCCATGTCAGCATGGAGCTGGCAGGAAAAGGAGAAAAATACGATAAAGAGTGTCAGAAAGCGTGTTTCCATCCTGTTAGCCCTGTTGCCAGTATCTGTCATGCTCAGTGCTCATCTGGGCCCAACATTAGCGGACACGCTGGCAAAATCCTTTCTAACTGGGCTCTGTGCCCTCCGGTCGAGTATTCTTGCCCTTGCAGTTGGCTTTCCCAACTGAACACTGCAGCAAGGCACCCCGTCATCCCCTCGTGGGGTGCACTGAGTGCCTCTCTTCACAAGGAAATACTTGGCATAGTTCACATCAACGTTCGCAGTAGGTCCTGCTTTGCAAATTTATACAAATTTATACAAATTTTCAATGTGCAAAACCATACATCATAGTGACTATTTCTTCATAAATGCCTGTGTCACCCCTCTCCCCATCCAAGACCCCACTAAATTGCTAGGGACATTATTCCACAATGACCTTTGGGATTAAACCATGAGAATCTTATATTCTTAGCTAATAGTCACTAACCAGATAATTTTACTAGCAGCCCATCTTCTCAGGGAAGCTAACGTGCATGCCAGTCCCTTAGGCATGGCGCTTGTGAAAGGAGGCTTTGCAGGGGCACCTGGGAGCCCCCCAATATCTCTGCTGGCCCCAGGGAGAGTCTCAAGTGGTCTCTGGACTAATGAGCAACCTGCTCACAGTCTCAGGTATTACAGGACCATCATGGGAGAGATGCTTCAGTTCTTCAATTCCTCCCACTGGGCCACTTTCCAAAGGACAAATGCTCATTGGCAAAGACTTGGGAAGCGTTTAGTAACCAACTTATGTCCTTTGAGTAGAATGTTTCTTTATTGGCTCCCCTTTATAATAGTGATACTTCCCCACCATCTCAGAACATGCACCCCAGGGCTTAGCAGATGACTGTGTGCACCGTTTGGGACCCCACAGAAGTGGGAACACGATAGAATTTACATATGGTCACGGGAGAGACATCTTCGTCATGAAGAGGTTGGGAAGGAAGGTCTACTGGGCAAATCGGAAGGTCACAGACTACTGAGAAACGTCTTCTTTACACACAAGTAACATCTACCCACAATTCACACCTTCTCTCACCCATTCGATTCCCCATGTTGCTAGTATGCTGAGCTTACAACCATCTGTCCTGGACTTCCAGCTACTGTCACTTTTTAAAAATGCCTAGAAGCTGGGAGACTTCCTCAGGATCAGAAGGGGCTATTGTCGCCAGCTGCTAGTCCGTTTAACGCAGCTTTGAGATGCAGAGGTTTAGAGACATGCCACAGGGAGGGCGGCCAGGCAGGGCCTCCCAGGCCTGGCACGGGTGAGGATCCGCCTGCAGAGCGCCCAGGACGCGGGCAGGCAGCTTGCCGCTGGCCCTGGAGAACCGCTGCACTGAGGTGGACAGAGGCAACCCCTAGTCACTGTTTGCCATAACGTGCCATTGTTTCATTGGACAATAAAACATCAATTACTAGTCTGGTAGTTTTCCACAGCTTCCAACTTCATGATGTTTGCAAACATTCCATATCACTGTCCACAAAGATCCCCGTCCTCTTTTTCTCTCTTTTGTTTTTTATACTTTTGACCAAAGAGGCTGCAGCGCGATTAGATTAGATAACGCCTTTGAAACATTTTTTAAAAGGCCAGTGCCCTAACTCTACCTTGATGCTAAGTCAGAATCAAAGGGAAGCTTCTATTGGAGCATGCAGATTTCAGGCTGAGCCTATGAAATGGGGTTTGTTTTCACACTGGGAGAATGAAAGGGTGCTATGGAAACTATCCCTCCCCCTTTTATTTGTGTGCACAAATATAGTGAAAAAGTCTTATTCGCTCGAACAGAGTGAACTGGGGGAGGGGACACTACTAAGCAAATTCTGAGACCACTTCACAGAACTGAAACATCACTCACTGTGGGGGGTGGAGCAGGGGCCACCATTACTGAATATTTGTTAAATAAAAGAGAAAATCTTATTCAAAGGAAATCATTTACTCTCATTTGTTTTTTGTTTGTCATATTTATCACACACACACACACACACACACACACACACACACACGGCCCTTCTGATAGTCCAAGCTTCATAATGAGCACTGGCATTAAGGTGACCCTGAAGGCTCATGACCGAGTCCTCAGTTCCTATGATGAAATGATTCATAGGTTTAGCAAACTCCTCCTGGGCAGTTATTTTTTTGTTGCTATCGATGTGTATAGTAACGCTAGCAGTGGAAATGACAGATGACGTCTCATCTTAAATATGCCAGAGATTGGACTTCTGGGAATTCGGAATAAGGGAATGGGCAGAAGGATCTGTCGTCTTACGTTAATACTATGGACGAGACACAATGCTCGAACTTTGACATTTCAGTCAACCTTCATGGCAACCCAATGACGTCTAAGCTACAACTCCAAACGATAGCTGAGGAAAAGGAGGCTCAGAGAGGTTAGGGGTCTCACCAGAGGTCACCCAGCCAGCAAGTGTCTAAGACAGGACTCATACCTCTGTTTCCGCATTTAGAGCCCACCATTGTCTCCATATACCATGTTGCCTTCTTTTTAGAGAAGAGATGATTGCACTCTAGTAAGGTGAAGTGATGGAAACACTTTTTACAGCACATTTAAAATCCAGGTTCTCTACTTCAAAGACCTGCAATCTATCCACTACAGTGACATATGGAGGTTAATTTACATTATAAAATATTTTGGGGCTAGATTCCCATTAACATAAAGTGTACTAACTCACAACTTTAAAGTACATATAACATGTGCAAATCTTTATTTCCTAGCATTGAAGAAGCATTGAATAATGAGTGGGATGAGTTTTTGAATGTTACATTTTTACAGTTAGAAAACGAGTTATTCTGAAAGAAAAGCAATGCACATTGCCAATTTCCTCGTGATTCTCAAATTTGACACGAACGCCAATAGAACACCTTTTTAACTGAAATTAAGTGGAATGAATTTCAGTCCCGAGTGGAATTCCTGGCGTGTATATTCCTCAGACAACAGATGTGAAACCATAACATGATAAGGAAATCAATATGGCAGCCTCAAATATCTTTCCCGCAATTTTAGATTTTAAATAATTTCAGGTAAAATAAACAGGAAGAAACCGTGGCATGTCATTCAGACCAAAGTTATGGGGCTTTAACAGCAACCAAACCACACAACCCGTGCGATAATCCAGGATTCCTCCTCATTGATTTTTGTGTCTCCCACTGGTGGTTCAGAGATTGATGCAGCAAACCTTTATCAGCCAGCTCAGTTACACTTTCCTCTCTGTGAGCATCGCTCGTTTTAATTCTGCTCTTTTAAGAACAGTTTGCACACTGTCAGGAGAACGGAGGAAAACTCGGTTCTCAGACACAGATAAACTCTTGTTCCACAGGCCTGAATCTCTGGTGATTTATTAATGCAGGAAGCTAAATCCCCGAAAAGCCACACATAATTGATTTTCTTGGCTTTCAAGTAATTAGAAAACAGTAATCTCTAGATTATTGTTAAATCCAAAGTACATCACTGTGTAACAAGTAACCCATCTCACACAGTTTGTGACTCAAAAATATTTTGATACAGTATTTGGGAGAAAGAGCTAAAACGTAATTAAGTTTTTCAGAGAAATGGAGGATCTGTACTGAGAATTCAAGAAATTATTTTGTTTTACATGCGTAATTATTTTTGAGTACCATAGAGAGAAGCTAACATTTCCGTGGAGGTAAAACTTAAATTATTTTTCTGGCTTTAACACCCTCTTTTTAAATATCCGTGTTTCCATCACACAGGCGATAATCGCTATAAGTGACATCTCAGCTCCCAGGATCCCCAGGGGTTCTCACTGCCACAGCAAAAGCTTTGAATTACCTGCCTGAGAAGCTACATATTCCAACGAGTTATTGCAGAATTGTCCTGGGTGTGGGTATTCTTAGACGTAAGTGGTATTCGTAGTCTTCACGTCAAATCAGAATAGCTCCAAATTTCCAAATCTTTACTGATCAGGAGTGATCTTCTTTAGAAATCACACGACATAGTTGGTTCTTTATAATTATTTGCTGATTAATTTGGGACCAACTGGAAATCAGAGGTGGCTTCCTGAGGGCGACTGAAGGAAGTCTTGCTGAAAGGCACAGATGCTGAGTTGAAGGGGGCTTAAGCATCATCCATATTAATGGAAGAATTTTCCCCACATCATGGCTTGTGTCTGTGTCTGTGAATGGGGCCATGGGGCATGGCCAGTGCTCCCCAAAGTTCGATACTCAAGATAATATTAGGAGATATACAGATGACCAAGTTTTATTTGGATATGTAATCATTTTAAAATCCAATTAAACAATCTAATTAGCATGTTGACACGTCTGTACTAATTTATGGATGTCTATGTTTATGGTGACTCTAAGCAAGCATCTTTTGAATCAACGGAAGGAAAAGTATCGGTAACTTACAGTACACGGCTGTATTTACCAAGAGCTTGTAAGAAACAATAACTGTGATTTCCCCTATTTGGGGATTCAGTCTACTTTTGTCCATTGGCACAAAGGATTGTAAACTGACTTCCATCAACCATGAGTAATGAATTAGCACCTCTTTTATAGTCTTCAGGAGACCACCTCAATAGTGAATTTTGATTTTAATTTCTTTGACCTGCTCTTTTGAATATTATGTTGTGCAAAACCTGGTCCATGTGGCATCACACATGCCGTTACGGAAACTTTCAGTCTGAGTATTTGGACCAGAAATGTTCTTTGGGCCTCCGCTCTCACCCACAAAACGGTCTGTTTGTCCAGATTCTGTACGCTTGTCGGAGCGGACGGTTTAAATGTGGAATGAGACTTTAAGGTACTAAGAATGAAACACTTTTTCAAATGTAGAAAAACTGTAAAACCTTAATTGAGACGAGTTATCCAAAATACATCTCCAAATTTTAGCATTCCACTCACTTTGTAAATTTTATGTTTTGCTTCAGTATAAGCAGCTTGTTTTGCTCATGAAACTAAAAAAAGGGGAAAATTGAATGTCTAGAGGATAAATTCAACTCACGCAGCTAGAAACTCAAATAGATTTCTGAAATATTAATGCATAAACAGCCAGCTCACTCAGTCACACATGATTTTTAGTAATTGGTTGGCATTACTACCCAAAGTCTTGATTGACTGAACAATGTATTTTTCAACTGGTTTTGTTTGCCTCCGAGGACAGAGATGGCCCCACGCCACGTGTAGAATTAGGGGAGCCTAAACTGTGGATAAAGTCATTAACTGAGGGTCATTCTTCTTAGTTCCTCTCCTTCATCATTAGCTCCTTGTTAAAAACTAGCCCTCTAGTTTTGTTAATGTCATTATTGGAGTTGGATAAATTCAGCTACCAGCCCAGCCGATTTGTTCCCATTTTGTTGTAATTGTTGTCTTAGCAACAGCTTCTTGTTCCCTGAGACTTCATAGATAACCTTAGGAAAACACATTTATAACTAGCAAACTAAAACTTTTCTCCTTCTGAATTTTGCATATGTGACAATTGACTTCCAACTGTGCTGCATGGAAATTTATTTAATTTTTGTAGTTTGGTTTCTGGCTAATGGTAAAAAAAACAAAACTGTAGAAATAAAGCTTACCTTAAAGCATTGCTTATTTATATAACATGACACATCTTTTTACTATGCAAATCCTATGTAAAAACACTAAAATATCATATAAAATTTTTCTTTTTTAATTTTGATAAATTCTACCAGCAACAATTTATCAATTATCTACAGCAGTTGACAAGATTGCCTACCCAATCAATATCCTATTTGCATAAAATAACCTTTTTACTTCCCTAGGTTTGCCTCATTATTCCAAAGGGGGAAAATCCTAAGACTTTGGTGCCACTTAAACACCTCACTAGGTTCTCTGCGGGCACGTGTGGGTGGGTGTGCATTCGGAGAGAAAGCTGGACAACTGGTCACTCACGCCTTCGAGCTACCGTGAGGAGAAGGAGCCTGTCCCTGGGGGAAAGGCCGCCAGAGGAAGGAAAGGCAGAGGGGTGTGTGGTTGGTAAGAGGAGGAGGGGTCCACGGGGAACGAAATGTAGGACGAGGGAGATTAGTAGAGTCATCTTGAAAGGCAAGTAGCGGCTGCACTTGGACTTGTATTCCACACTTGCCTATGGGTTTGAGTTCTGTTTTACAGGCAATGGAGAGCGGCTGGAGTTTCAGCCAGTGGGCTCATGGGGGCCTTTTTTCGGAAGGCGACCTTGACAGCACATACAGCTCGCCTGGAGAGAGACAGGGCTGCTCAGTCCCCCAGCTACGGCCTGCCCCGTTTCCGTTTGTCGCAGAGCGTTGCTGCTGGGGTGCCCTCTTGTCCCTGGGTTTTCGCATAAAAGCAGCACGAAGACTTGAGCGTTTTCTATGGTCTCACGGTTTGTGCACCGGGTTGTCAGTGAGCTCTCTGGAGACATAGGGAACTCTAACAGACGCTGCAGAGCTCAGCAAAGAAGTGGAACTGAGATGAGTTAAGTGCGTTTCCGAGCCGAGTGTCCGCGTGGCTCCGGGTGCACACGCCCGTGGCCTCGCTCCTCGCGGCTCTGGCGAGGAGGAGAGACGGTCGTGTCACCTCGGAGGGAATCCCACAGAAACAGCCAGGCTCTCCTGCTGTCAGTGTGCGCCTCCGGGGATGAACAGCATCTTCAGGTCTGCTCTGAGGGCAGCTACCCCCTCCCCCCCCATGAGCCACAGCACCTCTAGTTCCACTCCCAGGGCAACTCTCCCCCATGAGCCGCTGGGGAGCCCGGGGGGAGGACAGTCGGGGCCCAGCAGAGCTGATGCGCAGATCCCACCCCCCGTGGACCCGGTTGTGCTCTCGCTCGCACATCTCATGTCCATGTTGCTGCTCAGGGCATGCTGATCTCTGGGGCCCCTGCCCACTGCTCCAGTTCCCCGGAGACTGAAGTCGCCCATTAATCTGAGCGGTGCTCTCTGAAATGTCCTGATGTTAACTGTCTGCCCACCCAGACACCTACCTGGGCCTGTTCCCAGAGTCCCCGGTGAACCGCCCCTATGCAGCCGCTGGGAAAGCCTCCGATGACTCTCCTGGCGCCTCCTGTTAGGTTTCCCCGCGGCCCTGGAGGGAGCTACTTCCCAGGACACCTCCCTGGCAGGGAGAGGGGTCAGTGCTGAGACCCAGAACTCCCTGGTGTCACTTTTTAAAATCGTCAGTGAAGTCACAGTGTTTAAGGTAATTACTGAATATAAAATAATGCAAACATATTATTTTACTAAAAAGCAAATGCGCTCTTCCTAGTGCGGGTATTTAAATGACAGGAGGCACAATAAAATGAGGTGTCACTCTGACACAGTTTATAGGATAGAGACAGGCATTTCCTTTAAGAGGCTGAGGGTTTGGGTCACACATTTACAGATATTGGAAGATAGATAAGGGAAAGGGAAAATGCATCTGAATAGAAATATGAATCTTCTGTTTCAAAGAATACTTTTCTTGTTCAAGATAATGCTATTTCACTTTTGCCAACAAGTATCTGAATAATTCGGGGAAGTCATAGGAGGTGCAGAAAAAATTATGCCCTAGTCATCCTTATCCCACTAACCAGAAATAATCATTGTTAATGGGCAGATATTATACTTACTACTGCATTTAATATTGAGATCTAGAAAGCATCTTTATTATTTTAGTTCTGGTCTTTATCAGGGCTAAGGGGACTGAAAGTTTATTTTTCACAGACGTTTTAAACTATTTTTAAACCTTTCTTTGTTGTTATTATACAACCGTTATCCTTCCTCTCTCACTACAGTCTTCACTACATAGGACTATGACGTCATACAGTGATGGACATGGCCAGGCATGATCATTCTCCAGGCACGAAGGGTAAGGAGGAGGTCAGAAGTCTTGAGTTGTATTCAAAATAAGATGCCAACAGTGTTTCTAGCAAATTCCACTACACGGCAAGATTCATGCACCAAATAAACAGAGCATGTGGAAGCAGATGATACTGCAATATCGAGAATGGGTCCCCCTCCTGGGATGCCTCTGGCCCCTGGGCGCTGGGTCTCGCTGCCTTTCATGAAGGCGCCATTACCCGTTCCTCTCCCACAAACCCAGGGGCATAGCCAGTCGGTGCCTGGAATTTGCTGTCTCCATCTCACCCTGGAAGTGGCATCTGTTCAGGCTCTGAAGGAACTAGATTCTTGTAAACTGTGCTAAGAAGTTGCTCATTTTTTGCCTTCGATGTTGACAGCAGAATACCGAGTGGGACACCTGCTGTCTCCAGCCCAGAGACACACAGGCGTGTGGCCCCAGCTGGGGAGGGTGCCGGGCCTTAGACTGCCTCACTGCGACCTGGATCCTATCTAATGGCTCAGGCTCACTGTAGCCACAACAGCTGGTCCCTCCGAGGGATCACGTGTCCCTGCGTGCACAGGGCTCCTCCGGGGCCAGCCGCTAACGGGTGATGCCCGTCACCTGACTTCCATCACTTCCCGTGGGAATCAGTCCCCGTGGCCGCGTCATGGGTCTGACAGCAGTTCCCCCTGAATTTCCAATGGATTCTGACCACTTCTGTTCTTTAGCTCCAGGCTGCGCCCGGTCGCCTGGGTGAGTCTGACAACCGATGCTTCTCTCCATCACGGTGACGGTTCAGGACTGCCGGCCCCGGGGCCCTCGGCACCTTTGAGAGAAGTGAGGCCTCCACGGCTCACCCACTGCCAGGAGGGGAAGCTCCGGCTGAGCGGAGACGGGCGAAGGCGAATGTCACTATTTAGGTAGAAGCCGAGCTGAGTAATTTATTCCCGGGGCTGGGAAGGCCGACGAAAAGAGACAGACAGAGCCTGTGCCTCAGGGTTTAAACACATTAAAATAAATCCTCCTGCAAGAGTGCAAATGTTCAAGGTGGAACTTCTCGCCAGAGCTCTACCCCCCGGTTTGGGTTTGGGTTTGGTTTCTGCCACCTGAGAAGGAAGTTTTGTTTTGCTCATTGGCTTCTGGCCTTCGCCTCATCGCTTTCTCCTCCTTCATCAGATCTGGGGTCTGACTGCTTCCTGTCGCTTGACCCTGCGTGTCCACTAGTTCCCCTTGTTTGCTTGGGATGGGTGTGTTTTCTAGTTCCCATTTTTCTGTTCTAGTTACAGGTTTTGGGCTCCTGATAGTTAATCCTCTGGGCTACAATAAGCAGACCTTTCCAACTCCAGCTGGCTGAAACATTAAAGGTATTTACTTTCTCACGTGACTGAAAGCTCAGGTCCCAAGGGGCCCCCTGTCATTATGGACCCAGCTTCCTCCAGGTAGTTCCTTGCCCCGGCCACCTCCACCTGGGAGTCACAATGAGGGTGCTCCTTCCTGGTCACAGCGTGGCCCCAGCTGCTCGAGGCTCCGAGGTTGTCTGTCGGGGAGGATGGAGGGGGAAGGAGCATCGTTCATTCCCACAGTAGGCATTTCACGTCTCCCAGTAAGCGCTTCTCCCTGTTTCAGAGGCCACATTCAGATCATATGCCCCTGCATTCCTTCGCCATGAGCAACGTGGGCAGTGGCTAGAGCAGCGGTTCTCCAGGGCAGTTCAGGGCCAGCAGCAGCACCTGGGGATGTTAGCCACGCCGATTCTCAGGCCCCACGGACCTCCTATGGGATTGGAAACCCTGGCTGTGGGACCCAGCAATCCCGGCTTTAACACACCCTTCAGTGATTCCGACTCAAGTTCAAGTTTGATTTTCACTAATCATCTGAGGTAGAATGGATTTAGGAAACATGAATGTGACCTCCCAACATCTCTTGTAGGAGAGAATTGAGTTGTGAAGTGATGGTTCTTTAAATAATGGTGGTTTGTAGATTAGAGTATATGTTTTGTATTTCTTTTATTAAATATATCCCAATTGTATATTTTATTCTTTTTAATGCTATTGCAAATTGGATTCTTTTCCTAATTCCATTTTGGATTGTTCAGTGCAGGTATAGAAATAGAAATTATTTCCTTATATTATGTGTATTCTGCAAATTATATCAAATCATTTTTTTCTCTTGCTCTTTACTATTGCGTCTCCCATAACGAAGACCCCCTGCCCTTTACCATTCTGCTTCTTGCTCTCCCCATCAGGGCCTCTGGCGCTGCTGACTCATCAGAATGACCTTGGCCATCTAGAAACTGCAGGCTTCCAACCAACTCAGAACTGCCACTGACCTGGGATGTCCCGGCGGAGACTCAGGAAGCCACTCTTTCAAAAGAAGCTTCTCAGGTGAATGGAATATAAAAAAGGACTGGGAAACCCAGTGTGCCCCTGGCCATGGTGCTTGCCCACTCTGTGACTCAGTTTCCTTGACTGTAAAATAGGAATCATAATAGTACCCATCTGATGGGGTTGTTGTGAGTATAAAAAGAGGGAGAGAATATTTTAAAAAATACATTTTTATTTATTTCAGAGAGGAGGGGAAGAGAGAGAGAAACATCAATGATGAGAGAGAAGAATTGATTGGCTGCCTCCTGCACGCCCCACACTGGGGATGGAGCCCGCATCCCGGGCATGTGCCCTGACCGAGAATCGAACCCTGACCTCCTGGTTCATAGGTCGATGCTCAACCACTGAACCATGCCAGCCGGGTGAGGGAGAGAATCTTGGCTTCATGTAACATATTTGGACAGGAGTCAGTCACAACCACCGAAGGAATCACAACCACTGAAGGTCGAGGGCTTTGGGGACTCAGGATTGTCCTGAACACAGGACTCCCACGCCCCTTTCCTCTCTGGCTCTGAGTTCAGAGGGCACCTTGGGAGCCCCTTTAAGAGCTGGGTGGCCCCGCCACGCAGGGGGGAAGGTGGCATGTGGGTACTCACCCGCCAGGGCTTCCCGCCTGCCTCTGCAGCTCTGCCTCCCCGCGTCCCACCCCGCCACTGGCCCGAGGCTGTCCATCGCCAGACCTGCTTCCTGGCAGACGGGCCAGTCTGCGCTGGGGCTGGCCAGCCAGAGGGCTGTTTCATGGCACAGCGACTGGTACGAAGGCCAGCAGAGGACCCCGCGGCGGATGAAGCAGGGCTCCTTTTCAGGAACTGACCGGGCCCGGGAACAGGCCTGCGGTTGCTCTCAGTGAGGGTGGAAAGCCTGAGCTTTCTGGCATCTGGGCCACCCAATGCCGGCGCCTGCTGCACCCCCCCCCCTCCCCTGCACAGAGGAGAGCGAAGCGAGAGAGGAAGCAGAGCTGGAGATGGCCCTGAGGATGCTGCCGCTGGGAAGACGGATCCAGCCATTTCCGGAACCAGTGCGCACCTCCCGGGCTGGGCCCTGCTGGGACGTCCCTGGTGGAAGGTCTCGCATGTGTATCCGTCGGTGTAACCTCTTGGAAACAGCTTCGCGTACACCCGGAGTCCTGCACGGTGCTGGGGTTCTTTCCTGACGCGTGTGCGGTCAGTGTGGAGTGTCCCCGGGGAGAGACATTGTGTGTGAGGAGAGGCTGAGGGCGTCACCCTCAGAGAAGCCGGAGGAGCGAGTGAAGAACAGTAGACGAGAGACGAAGGCAGGCTGGCCACCGCTTCAGCTCTCCATAGTGTAAGTACCAAAGAGCAAACGTCCCAACATGCTTAAAGCGAATGAATCAGACACAGTGATCACAAAATGCTTAAAAACTGATTTACTATCTGAACTCGGGAATTCTGCTATTGTGGTGAGATGATCTCCGATAAGAGTGGATCTGAACTGTCTGTTAAAGGGAACAACCACAATCCAAATGCTGTTCCTACAGCTTCTGCAAGAGTCTTTGGGTTCTACTGTGAGAACTTTACTCTATGCTACTTTGAACGCAAACGGGAATGCAGTTGCAAAGAGCATGACAAGTTAATGAAAATCAGCCTGGTCTATGCAGCACAACAACAACAACAAAGTTGAAAAGAGTCATTATGTGATGCTAGTTGTAGTTAGGACTGAGGTAATTAATCTGAATTTGAAATTTAGATCTTTTCCCACCCTCGTTGATGCAATTACCCTTTAGAGTTACTAATGCACATTCTTCATGTCACGCCGGTAAGAACTAAATGCAGAGGTGAGGCCGGCTGCAGGAGAGAAGGGGTGATGGCGAATCTGATGCTGGGGAAGCACAAGAGTGCGGGGAAACTTGAGCTTTTATTGCACAATCTGTCACCAACGCACGCAGGAGAGCCACGCTACCTTATCTGGATATAATGCAAAGGGAATAGATATGAACCCAATACATCTCCGGTTTGACTACTCAAGGGGGGAAAACGCTGAAAGGAACGAGTTGCAAGTGAATGAAAATATCAGCATTTTAGAAAGGAAATGCGAACATCCCTTATCATCACGTCCCTGAGTTTTAGGTCGGAGACACATCTGGGTGGGCCGAGGGCCTTGGCCAACGTCACACAGAGACTTAGTGGCAGTTCTGTTGGTGCTAATCAGTGATTATTCCCTCCTCTGATATATACAGCGGTTAGAAATGATATACAGCTCAGGTAAGGTTCTTCCACTGGACACGTTTCCCGGGAGCCCCAGCGTGGGGATTCTCCAGTTGTTGAGGATGGGTATTCCAGTTATGCGCCCTGGAGTTGGGGAAGTAGGCAGGAGATGGGTTTGGAGGTGACCCACTCGTTGAGAGACGGACCTGGGTCAACAGCCCCACTGATCACCCAATGACAGCCATATTCTGGGTCTCCTGGAATTAGTGTCAGTTCAGAGCCAGCGTCCAGCAATTCCTGGAATTCTGGTTCTTTCCTTTCCTCAATGCACAGTCACCCTGCAAAAGGCTAGAGTATTTAGTAGCACCTGGTGAGTCTTTTGGAATCACATGGGGGTGGGGGGGGTTAAGTAAAAATTTATGTTTGTAGAATAAGATGGTCTGTAATCCACGAAGACAGAATAGCATGTCCTGAGTTTAGCTTAATTCTTCAGAAACAGGAAAAAGGAAAGAGGAGAGAAGTCTGGAGAGGGTAAGAGTTAATGGGGAGAGATGTCAAAACCAAGGGAAGATTTACTCATTTCCTCAGGTCATGCTATTAATTCTCAGAATTGCTGGTGAGCAGCTTGCTCCAAAGCAGACATAAATATTGTGGCTCTAGAAGAGGTCATTTTTATTCACTGACATGGAATGTGATCTGTTAGGATCTGGCAAGATAGCCAGAGTCTGGCCATAAGACTACTCTTTTCAAACCACCACCACCACCACCACCACCACTGAAACCCTCGGACCCGCGCGTCTCAGACTGGCCAGGCAGATGTGACACTCTCCTGCCACATGCTTACAAACCCTGTTTTCAGGAATGCTCTCTCCTCTCTGCAGTCGTGGCCATCAGTGACTCATGAATATTCATAGAATACCAATGTGGATAGATGTATGCCCTACAAAGTTGTAAGAGCCTTATAAGGAATCTTTCTGGAAAGAACAGCAACACAATTGTTTGAAGTTAATATAATGATTCATGTAGCAGTGCTATTCACGGTAAATAGACAAAAATATAACACCCCAAAGGGTCCCCAAAGTCGAAACTGAATAAATGAATATTTAAGGATTCCATCCAGATGCTGAGAATACACCTGAGATCTCATTTTCTTCTTAATCAGAACCGGCTTCAGGGCAGGAGGCTCTCTGCCTCCTGGAATCCCACCTCAGCCAAGTTAACTCAGTGTCTTGGCAGGAGCCAAGGATGACCCGACTCGCCGACTGTCAGCAGAGAGCATCCCTGTGAGAGGCCCCAGGGGAAAGCTGCCGACCTGTTGCTGCGAATTAAAACAGACTCATGCGATTCCAATTTCCATGGGCACTGCCTTCACAGAATTAGAATTGGTGAACGTTTTTTTCGAATGCACACCTGCCATTATCAGCTCAATCTAATTGATGTAAGACATTTCAGAAGAATGAGAAATAGAATGAAAACCTATGAAATGTTTCCATTAGCACGAGTTTGCCATGGAAGTACATCCCCATTTCCCCATCTAGGCTAGACCGCACATAACTCTTCATAGCTTTTCTGACAACACAGCATCTCGCCTTTTGGATTTGGGGTTCCAGGTGCTGGTCCGTCTCTCTTTGGCGTTAGGCTTCCGGACATACCTTTGATCCAAAGCAACCTGGGAGTGTCCACCTAACTTCCTGCCAGTGGTTCAGTGAATGGACTTCTGATTTCTGCTGATTATTGAATCGCTTCTGGGGATGGATCTAAAATGCAGGCACTGACCCTTCGTGTCAATCATAAAATCCTGAGTCCAGAATTCGGAGGCAATTTCATTGTTTACTGTGTATTCTGGCAGCGTGATCATCAGCAGCCTGATTGCTTTATGGATCTGTCTCTCTCCTGAGCAAACTTAAAATACGGCTCAGTAAACCCACATCGGTTATTGAGCGTGTCGGAGCTGGCTGCCGTCCTGTTCCTCCTGCTGGTCCACATCCTTTGGCTTTCTGCATCCGAAGAGAGTTTTAAAAGTGAGAATTTTTCTCTGTGTTACTCACCATGCCTTTCTCAGCTAATTACGCTGCAACGGGTCATGGAGAAAGCGCTGGAGAATATCTTACAATAATTTCTATTTTTAAGTATATTTCGTACTATAAGAAATGCAAAGTGGTGTGAGCCTAATTTATATGAACTAATAATTCATAATAAATTGGTTGTAAAAGTCATCTGAAAGCTGTTCCTGGGACTATGAAATATGTAAATATTTATGCCTATTGGTTTTCACCTGCAAGTAACCATCACTGTGCCTGTCCGCACACGGTGCAGGAGAAGCACGCCGAGCTCTGCGCTGGTCATCGCGGCGTTAGGATGAAGTGGACGTATGGGCATGCCCATGAGCACGGCCACGGCGGGGAGGCTGGATGGCTCACCTCTGTCTTACTTGCTCCTGAATACTAACTTCTGAGCCATTTTTAATGCCCATTTCTGGCCTTCTCATTTTTTGAAAGATTAATGAGGCCAATTCTCTCTCCATTAAGGTTCTTTGCTAATTTTTTAAAAATATATATTTTATTGATTCTTTACAGAGAGGAAGGGAGAGGGATAGAGAGTCAGAAACATCGATGAGAGAGAAACATCGACCAGCTATCCTCCTGCACACTCCCCACTGGGGATGCGCCTGCAACCGAGGTACATGCCCCTGACTGGAATTGAACCTGGGACCCCTGAGTCCGTAGGCCGACGCTCTATCCACTGAGCCAAACCAGTCAGGGCTCTTTGCTAATTCTGTAGCCAGCAGCCACCCACATGACAGTTAACTGTCACTGGAAAGGCAGGAAATGCTCTCTGTGCAGGATGCAGTTTGTCTTTCTCTGAGATGGGCCCCAACTAATGGGAAACTTCCTGAGATGGGAGCTGGGGTGTCAGTGATATCAGCTCTGCCCCCACACTCTTCTTGATTGGCCTTTAACAGTCACTGATATTGTGCACAATCATTTTGCACTGTGGGGCGCACAGATGGACTACCCGAGTGAGTTTAAAATGTTCTGAAAAACAAAGACATTTCAGACGGGTAAAATGGAAAAATAAGAGAAGTGAGGACTTGGAGTGAAAGAAGTTTACTAACTAACCTATAAATTAAAAATTTTAATTCTAGAGGCCAACCAGAAAATGATACTATCCTAACATTTACCTGCACTATCACTAAAATGCTGCACAATAAAGAAGTTTTGTAAAGGAATGTCACCACGATGGAGTGCATCACGCACTTTTCTTTCCATGAGATCAGATGGTGGATTCTCACTGATGTAAATCAGTCTCACGGTTATGCAAGTTGGGTGGATGGCATATACGCACCTGAGAGAGAAGGTGCATACCTGTATTTCTTTTCAAAGACTTATAGCTTCATATTTTCAAATTGAGCTAGGAAAATCCAATCGCGGCCAATGGAGGCATGGACTAGGCACCGAGGATGCAATGATGAAATGGCCTGTGAGGTGCCACCTTCACCGATCTCGTGGCCTGGTGGGTTGAGGGTGGCAAACATGATATTAACAAACACTCCCAATTCACCATCATCAGTGCTTTCACAGGGAAGTACAGGAAGCACATTCAGGGGGACAAACATTTCAGACATAGAAATGCATTCTAGAGATACCTACAGGGGTAGGGTTGGGAGACCTGATGGTCAGTTCAAGGAACTGTAGAAATTTATTATAACCAGAGGGTTCATGCAACATGAGCAAAGTGGCCAGAAATGGAGAGTTAAGCAGAGGTCTTATCTTTAAGGGCCATGCCAGCCAAATGATGGAGTTTAAGTTTGTCCTGAGAACCACTGTGGGGTGGGGCAAGAAGATCTACGCACAATGGGGGGAGAAGATGAAAATGGAGGGATCAAATGGCAACAAGGTCTTTAGGTGGGGCAACTGCCTCTGCAATGAAACAAGACAGACTCTGGAGAAAAATGATGAGGTTAGCTTTGTGTTTACTGAGTTTAAGGGACCTGAGGGGCATTCGGTGGGCATACAGATTCCCAGGAAGTAGATGGCACTGTAGGGAACTGTGAGGGATCAAGTGTCTATGGGTGGGATCACACTGGGAAAGCTCGTAGAGGGAGAAGAAAGGAGGTTCGAGGGTAGAACTCTGGGGACATCAACATTTAAGGGGTGAGAAGAGGAAACACAGTAGCCTGCAGAGGGAACTGAGAATGCAGGCGGAGAAGAACAGGAACACTGGACAGTCTGTCCTCCCAGACATCAAGGAAGGTTTTTGTTTGTTTGCAAGAGGCCTGTAGTATCTAATGCTGCAGAGAGCTAAGGTGAGGACTGGAAGGACTTGCTGGGTTTTACAGTGGCAAAGTTACTGTGGGAACAAAATCAGTGGTTGGTGGGGGGCAGGCTGCAGTAAGTTAGGGAGGGTGAGTAACAGTAATAAAGTGGAGGTGGTGCTTACACAAAGTTTTTTGTTGTTGTTGTTATTAATAGAGGCCTGTAGTATCTAATGCTGCAGAGAGCTAAGGTGAGGACTGGAAGGACTTGCTGGGTTTTACAGTGGCAAAGTTACTGTGGGAACAAAATCAGTGGTTGGTGGGGGGCAGGCTGCAGTAAGTTAGGGAGGGTGAGTAACAGTAATAAAGTGGAGGTGGTGCTTACACAAAGTTTTTTGTTGTTGTTGTTATTAATCTTCACCCAAGGATATTTCTCCATTGATTTTTAGAGAGAGTGGAAAGAGGGGCGGGGGGGGGGGGGGGGGGGGGGAGAGAGAGGTGAACCTCAGAGGATGGATGAAGAGCCTAAGTCAAGGGCACAGGCGGGCTTACCTGGGAGGCCGGGGTCTGCCCAGGTATACAGCCTCCGCCAGCAGCCCTGTCCCTGGCTCTGCTACCATCTTGGCCCCAAAGGAACACACAAATACTGCCACT
>NW_006291504.1:1141842-1150184 GCF_000327345.1 Myotis davidii | reverse complement strand
ATGTGAGAGAGACACATCGATTGGTTGTCTCCAATACCCGCCTGACCAGGGCGGGCCATCAAGCCTGCAACCGAGGTATATGTCCCCTTAACCAGAATCGAAGCCGGGTCCCCTTTGGTCCATGGGCCTACACTCTAACCACTGAACAAAACTGGCCAGGGCTACGCAAAGTTCTTTTAAGAAGACAAAGGGGAGGAAATGGATAGGTTGGGGGAAGAGGAAACTATGGTTGACAGGTCTGGATATTTGAGTTTTGTTATTCTTAGGTGAGAATGAGCCATATAAATACAGACACAAGGAAGTGATAGAGAAAGAGGTGAAGATACAAGAGAAGAGAAGAAACAGAAGATGGGAAGCATCACTGAAGAAGACCCCCTGGGAAGCAGAATCTGAGTGGGAGGAGGAGGAATAGAAAGGAGAATAGGGTGAAGTAGTAGCTGAGAGAAGAGCAAGATGTGGGGTAGAAGCAGGTAGGTCTGTAGTTGTTAGAAGGACGCTCTGAGAGTTTCCTTTGGGAGAGCTGATCTGCAGAGACAGTGGGGAGCAGATGTGCTTGGGGCACTGAGGAGGAAATGACACCAGAAATGGCCTCTCTGGAAAACAGGGGAGAGAAAGATCAGTAGGGAACATGGACTGCCAGGCAACAGTAGGAGCCCATCCAGTAGGAGCCCATCCAGTTATCCCGGCACCAATCTGTGCCGTGTGACTTTCTATCACAGGCCACAGTCGCCAGATATAAAAACAGGCGGCCAGATGGGGCTGGAGGAATGATCCTTGAAATGTTACACTTTGTGAAAGTCTATGAGGTTTCCTCATGACCTGCGGAAACCGTCCCCACAGGAATATTCCAAATCGATTAAGTGGCTACGGAAAAGTACATTTTCCCCAACACCCTGAACCCAGGAAAGTGGGGGGAGACTGGCCAGTGTATACAGTTATTCTAATTACTAGGAAGATACAACCCCATGAATATGATACGCATTAATTAAATAATTTCTGGGTTATACATAAAACCCTATGTGACTGTTTAGGATGATTAGTCACCCAAAAGTTGTTTAACTCTTCAGAAGATGCAAAATGAAAATCTAGACTCAAGGCTCACAAACACTGTGAGTCCTGGATAAACAGTCGGGGACTCCGCTCTCTGGCGTGTCTCCCCCATTTCTTTTCACTGAACTCTTTATTGGGGCCTGTGTTCCAGGTGCTGTGGTCCTGACCCTCAGGGGGCTGCCTGTTGGGAAGACAGACACAAAAGCAAATGTTTACAACCCAGACTGACTCGCTTGAGAGACAGGCTAAAGGGTTGAGAATAGTGAAGGGGCGGCTAGTGGTTAATTCTGTTACTGGATTAGTACAAAAAATACCTACTTTCAATCCTGTGTATAAAAATATAATTTCTGGTAATTTTTGACTTGGGTAAACGTAACAGAGCAAACATCTCATGAAAACTAAGGTTCTCCTTTTATTTAAAAAAAAAATCCATCTTTTTTCAAGTTTTATTCCTCTTTAATCTGAGATGAACTGGATCCTAAGAAATTTCCCGTCACACCTCCTAGCTGCTTGCTTTACTCTTTGCAGATCTGTTTGAAAAGAGAATCACAATCAAGTTGTTCCCAGAGGCCTGGGTTCTGCGCTGTTGAACTTCCTTTAGAAGTCGGGGCTGCCTTAACAGCAAACCCTTCCCGGCACAGGTCTCTTGGTGGGAGAACAGGAGCCATATCTTTGTTCCTGGTGATGCATCTGGTCGCTAGACTTCTCAACAGGGTCATGAAAGGATTCCTTCAAGCTGCCTTAGGGAACAAACCAGCTATTCAGGAGCGTCCTGAATCCTCTTGTATCTGAAGGGGCAGGGGAGGAGTCTTGTGGGGAGAAAGGGCGGTTCTCGGGAATCCTGTGTTGCTGCCAGTTTTGTTAAGTGTTGGCTCTGCCAATGCAAGCCTCTCAGTTGCTCTTTGTAAAAGGAGTCGGCTGGGACTAGACGATGCCTTGGATTTGGAAGAGTTTATTTTATTAGAAAAATTAGGAAGTTGGGAGTAGGTGCTATGACATGTGGACCGATACTCGCTAACAGGAGTTAGCATGCTGTCTAAGTGAATTATTTAGTGGGGCAGGTCGTTACACTCACACGCACAGTCCACACAAACGACTTGGCAATTATTGTCATCGGTTCTCAATGAACTGCTGGGTACCCCGCTGGCATGCCAACGAAGCAAGAAACACTCGAGAGCAGGTTCCAAGGTTCCATGTTCTATATTTGCAACTTTCCATCCACAAATCTGAATGGAAATCCGTACATCCAGATTCATTGTTCTGTATCCATTTTCCCAGGATTTTCATTAAATATTTGTAGTACTTTTTAAAACTTTATCTTTGTTGTTGAAAGTATTACAGATATCCCCTTTGCCCCCCTTACACCCCCCATTGAGCCCCCCCACCCTCCACCTTCCCCTCCCAGGCCCTCTCCATGTAGTGTTTAACAAGTCCTAATTTTGACTTGTGGGAGCAGAGGAGAAGATATAATATGGAATCACAGAATCTTGAAGCGGATGTTTATTTTAAAGAACATGCAACTTGACCCCTGATGGAAACTCTCAAACATGTAAACAAAGATGTGTGTGACAGCAGAAAATTAGAAGCAATTTTAATACACATCCACTGGACAAATAAATTGCAGCATATTCACATAATAAAATATTATAGAGCAGTTAGGTGATTGATATGTATTGATATATGCAGCTCCAATTCGAACTCTAATCAATATATAATTACAGCTACATGTGTCAACATATAAATAAATCTCAAACACTGAATGTTGAATGAAAAAGCAAGTTGCAAAGGGTATATGCTGATAGACAACTTTTTATTTGGGCCTAAAAATATAAAAAAAAGGACTATAGATAAGTGTTAAACATTATAGAGCCATGCACAGGAATGTGGCGGGAAAGGTCAAATCCAGGAGGGTGGTTAGATGAGAACAAGGAAGCGCGTGTGGCCATCAGAGGAGGAAAGAAGCTAGAATCTGGGGAGAATAATCCACTTGTTCCAGGACACAAAACAGGCTCAGTGCTTCCCCCACCCAACGCTATCTCTCAATCAGAGCGCCTCTGTGAGTGTCTGTTTATTTGCTAATCTCTCCTTCAGACACACAGCCACAGCCACTGGGAATGTACCATGGCAAAGGCCTCCAAAGGCCCTTTGATGGACTCCACATTCCGTTTTCAACTTTTCCTACGTGGCCATGAAACAACGATCCTGCCCCTGTCAGAAACGAAGCCTCGAAGCATCGCAAGGGGAGACGGAGCCTCTCCGGGGGACACCTTCCCGGCCTCAAGGAAGACCTTTGGTCAGGGGCGGGAGGGAGAGCTAGAGCTACAGGAAATAGGAATCCTGCTCTGTTAATGTGATTGTTTTGTTCTGACTCAAGAAAGCACATTCTGACCTAAATGCTCCTGGCTGGGAGTTGTATGCCCCGGGACCTGGGAGTTAGCCTCGAAATGGGGTCCTTTCTCCTTATCTGAGAACTGCCTATCATCATGGAAAGAGGAACAATCTTGTTGCCCAAACAATGGAGTCCTGGAGGCACCAGCCCTTTGCAACCCCAGCCTGCATTGTCTGTAACACCCATTCCCCCCCTTTCATACCCATTCTTATTCCTTTTGGAGGACACTGGAGACACACAGTGAAGTGACCACTGAAATCAAGACCTAGAAGTGTGGGGGCAGCGGGAGCCACAGTAGTGACCAACATGCAAGTCCCCTGGCCTCAGAAAGCGCATGTTTTATTGAGAGAGGTGAGCCGTATGTAAATAAAAAGAATGATGACAAATAGAAATCAGTGCCCGGAAGTAACTGTTAAGAAACGATGGGACAGGTGCCGGGAGGGAAAACATCAGTGGTATCTCATCTATTTCACGGGGGATCTGGAGCTGCATCCTGAGGATGTGGAACAGCCAGCTGTGGAGCAGCTGGGAAGAGAGGACAGCTAACTCAGAGGCCCTGAGATGGGAAACCAATAAAAAGAAGGTGAGGGACTGGGCGGCCTACGACCTATGAACCAAGAAGGTCACGATTCAATCCGGGTCAGGGCACATGCTCTGTGGGCTCCATCACCAGTGTGGGGTGTGCAGGAGGCAGCCAATCCGTGATTCTCTCTCATCACTGATGTTTCTATCTCTCTCTCCCTCTCCCGTCCTCTCCCTCTCTGAAATCAACAAAAATATGCTTGTTTGGGTTTTTTTTTTTTTTTTTTAAAAGGAAGGTGGGATATGGTGGCATCCAGAAGTGGGTAGCGGGAGCCTGTGTTCATTTGACTAAAAGAATCCTTGCCGCCCTCATCAAAATTAGAGGAAGTGACCAAAATTAGTGACTTTTAAAAGAAGAGCGATTTTATATTCCTGAGTATGTGGCCGACAGTGGCATCACGCCCTTCCACGCACACGTGGCTCAGCTCCAGCTCAGACAAAGGTTCCCTGGAAGGAAACAGAATTTCAATGCAGCAACATCACAGCCAGAACGAGCAGCCTGATCTGGGGGGAAGGAACACACTTTCTTATCGCGGAGGCTCAAGAGGAAAGAATGACACCAATCCAGTCTAGAAGCACAACGCCATATGCCGCGCAATACATACAGTCTGAAAGGAGCAAGACAGAATCGCCTTAGAAATAGTGAAGCAGGGGCCGGGTGCTTGGGAAGTCCCGGACCAACTGTCCGAGGAAAAGCCACGAGGTGGCTTTACTTTGGCTGGAGTCGGAACCAGGTAGCTACTTCCTTTCACACAGGAGGGTTACCATGTAACCTGAACCGACTGATGTTGACTGTGATTCTGCAAAAGGAAAAAATTAAGAGTAGCCATCTGCTTTGGCTAATAGCATGGAGGATTTAAACAGAACCCTGATCTCTGGGAAGTTTATATCACTGACCAGAAAGAACACATTTCTAGGCCAAGTATGTTCAGGGTCAAGGTCCTATAGAGCTCGGATTGGTGACAATGAGTTTTGAAAAGATGGAACTATAGCTACATGATCCTATCTCCGATAACTCATAACTAAATAATTGATGTTGGATGCTAATGCTGAGTCCTAAATTAAATTCACAAATTAGTATGTATTTAGTGTATATCAGAAAGAACTCATAGAAATCATAAAAAAGGCGCAGTCAGAGATATGAAAGAAAAGTCAGACAAGTTGATGTTTAAGATAAACATGTATCCATTAAAGTGAAAAAGTTATTGGTTATGGCAAAGCATCTTGAGAAAGAACAATGCTGGAGGCATCACACTCACTGATTTCAAACTTACAAAGCTATAGCCATTAAAACAAGGTTACTGCTATAAAAACAGACACACGGATCAATGGGACAGAATAGAGCTTAGCAATAAACCCACACATATACGGTGAGTTAATTTATGACAAAATAGCCAAGAATATACAATGGAGAAAGGATAGTCTCATCAATAAATGGTGTCGGGAAAATTGTACAGCCATAAGCAGAAGGAGGAAACTGGACCGTTATCTCACACCTTACACAAAAACTACTCAAAATGAACTAACGACTTGAGTGTAAGACCTGAAACCATAAAACTCCTAGAAGCAAACAGGCTGTAAGCTGTTTGATGTCGGTCTTAGTGATAAATTTTTTGAATCTGACAGCAGAAGCAACAGCAACAAACAACAACAACAAACCCAAGTGAGATCGCATCAAACTAAAAACATTCTGCACAGCAAGTGAAACCATCAACAGATTGAAAAGGCCACCTATCGAATGGGAAAAATATTTGTAAACCATATACCTCATAAGGAGCTAATATCCAAAATACATAAAGAATTCATACAGCTCAATAGTAAAAAAAAACAAATTAAATAATAAACAGAAAAATCTAGATAGTCATTCTCTCAAAGAAGACATACAGACGGCAAACCGGTACATTACAATGTTCTACATCATTAATCATCAGGAGAATGCAAATCAGAAACCACAATGTGATGTCATTGCCCACCTGTTACAATGGCTACCATCCAGAAGACTAGAAGTAAGTGTTGGGAGGATGTGGAGAAAAGGAAACCCTTTCGCCCTGTTGGTGGGAATGTAGATTGGTGCAGCCACCATGGAAAACAGTATGGAGGTCAACACATTAAAAATACAACCACCATGTGACTACCATCTGATTCAGCAACTCCATTCTGAGCATTGAGAAGCTTTAAACGGGAGAGTGGTGTAACTGGATCTACATTGTAAAGAACAGGTGTCATGCGAGACCATCTTGACCTTCTCTAAAGCTGAGACTCCTCTGACTCTAGCCCAGCCGTGGGCAAACTACGGCCCGCGGGCCGAATCCGGCCCGTTTGAAATGAATAAAACTAAAAAAAAAAAAGATCAGCTGCTGCCTGCACGGCCCCCACTGGGAATGGAGCCCGCAACCCGGGCCTGTGCCCTGACCGGGAATCGAACCGAGACCTCTTGGTTCCTCGGTGGACGCTCAGTCACTGGGCGCTGCTGGCCGGCGTTTTCCTGAGATTTTGGCTGAAAAACTCGGGAAAAGGCCATGCGGCTCCGCGCCCACCAGGACCGCCAGCGCAGCTCACAGGCCCTGGGCTGCTGTGCGCCCGACGCCACGGCGAGCTTTGGGGGCTCTGTCTCCTTAATCCTCACGGCAACCCTGTGTGCGAGCTCACTGTTCCCATTTCACAGAGGAGGAGACTGAGGCTCAGAGACGCCAACTTGCCTCGGGTCACACAGCGGAAAGCGGAGGTGAGATTTTCAAGATTCCTCTGAATATAATACTTGTACTCTTAACAACTAGAAAAAATGGTACAAAATGAAATTCATAATAATACATCACATACTGAAAATTAGCACGAAGAAATGCATAGATTAATTGATGACGGTACTGAAAAATGGCTGTTATTATGGAACTCTCTGCTGTATAATTGGATAGAATTTAATTTCTCTGTCGTACATTTTTCCTCTTCACCTCCAAAAGTCTTGTGTATTCATAATATTTTTTACTAGAATATCGGAGCATATTTAAGTTTTTTTTGTAATTCTGAAGCATTTTATTTTAACAAAAGAACCCAGAAAAACTAGGACAGTATAGAAAATAATCCATATCTTATTAGATTTTAAAGGCCTCAAATATGAAAAGAACTTACGAGTTCTCATATTCAACTGATATGGATAAGAAATCAAAACCATTTCAGACTTTTTAATCTGTGCAACTCACATAAGGTCTCAGGACCCAAAACCAAGCCATCTTCCATTCTTTAAGTGACATTTATAAAGTGACCAAAGGATAGATTTTCTAATTTTTAACTTCACATCAAAGCCCCCAATTGAATATCTTCTGATTGAAAAGAGACTGCCTTTAGCGATGTTTGATGCTCCCGATGTTATTTGTAAAACACACGTGCACCTATCTACCTGGAAAACAACAGAATCACCACCCAGGCGCTAGCCTGGTTGAGGGCAGAACTCTACCTGGAAGTGAAAAATAAAATGTTTCTTCAGTAAAACAATCATCTAAAGGAATCCTGTCCTAAAGTTTATACTCACTGCCATGAGTAGACTGTGAAATAGTAGGTAATTCATTTAACAGACATCGAGAATCAGAGAAAATACTTCTAGCAAATTACAAATAAAGATGAAGAGAATAAATGGCAAATGTTTTACCAGCCCATCTTGACCAGGGAAAATAATTTCCCAACTTGGAAAAATGATGAACTCAATTAAGAATCCAACTTCCCGAAGAGGTTACAAATCTATGAACTTGTGAATGACGTGAGGGTACCAAGTCAGTGATTTAAAACCATCTGCACTCATACTTGGGCATTTAGCCTGGCCAGCGTGGCTCAGTGGTTGAGCATCAACCTATGAACAAGGAGGTCACGGTTCGATTCCTGGTCAGGGCACATGCCTGGGTTGTGGGCCTGATCCCCAGTGCGGGGCGTGCAAGAGGCAGCCTATCAATGATTCTCTCTCATCATGGATGTTTCTCTCTCCCTCTCCCTTCCTCTCTGAAATCAATAAAATATATTTAAAAAAATACTTGGGCATCTGTTACATGTTTATCTCATCCACTTTCTTGGTGAAGCTCTTTCAGGGCTCCTGAGAAGGAGAAAAATCGGAGCGTGGGTCACACTTTGAAAACTCTTAGCTTTGAGCAAATCACTTGAAGTTTCTGAGTCTCAGTTGCTTGTATTTGTAGTCTAGGGCAGCCGTCGCCAACCTATCGGACCTCACGGACCACCGGCTGGTGCCTGCTGGTCTAGGGGTAACATGATTCACCCTTTCCCCTCCCAGAAGCCCGGTGGGGGATAGAGGCATGGGCTCCGAAGCAGCACAAACCAA
>NW_006291504.1:1130078-1141805 GCF_000327345.1 Myotis davidii | reverse complement strand
CACATTCGAGGCCCTGGGTGAGTTTTGCCTGAACCTCCGTTTCCTCGTATATACACATAGAATATCAAACTCATTCACATATTGTTAGGGTTAGAGAAAATTTATGTAAATATTCAGCTCTTATTAAGCTTTCAATAAATGGTAGCTACTGATGCTTGTGAACAAACTCCTCTTGTAAACGGCATTATATGTAGGATATGGCTTGACTGCTTCTTCAGATACCACGTCGTTTCTTACTGACGTGACTAAATCATAGTATTTCTCCATTGGTCTGTCTCTATGAATATATTTTCTTTTGCAGGTGGGAGACCTGCTGTGATACCTTTCTGGTGAAATATGTCATGAGGCTATGACATTAGCCAACCTCCCAATAATGAGAGCTCTTAAGTTTTTTCTCCTCTGCGCATTCTAGTCTGCGTGCTGCCGGAAGTGTTAAATCTAGTCATTCATTCTTTTATTTACTTTTTCAACAGACACCCACTGAAGGCTGACTATGTGAGATCTATGCTAGAAGTTGTACTGCAGAAGGAATTAGCCTATATATTTCATCACAGATGGTTTCATTACATATTGTAAGTTATCATGATAAATTATAGTAGTAGTATAGAAAACAGATGATATTATAGTTTATGTAAATTGTAATGGGAATTAAGAATGACTTTTGGCAACATGTTACATATTCTCTAGGAAGTCATATGCAACCTCTTTCCCCAAGGGTTACGATATAAATTAAATAAATCCTCTGAGAATTAACCAAGGAACGGCATTTAAAAATAGAAACCACTTTTAAAATGGTCATATGAGTGATTCAATATTGAATTATCTTTCAGAGTAGATTCTTAATGGCATTGAATCCAGAATAATTTTTACAATTGGAAACAAGAAATTGTCCTTCTGTTTTTACTTTATTTCCCTTAACAATCATAAGCCATCATCTATTTATGCTAATGGAAAAACAACTGAAAATCACAACACCTGTGTGTGTGTGTGTGTGTGTGTGTGTGTGTATGATGCTCTAAAACATTTCCTTTCATCATTATAAGCACACTCCATTTCCTATTATCATTATTAACGTATCCACTCTAAAGCAACTGGGCGCTCCAAAGTGCAGAAATTACAAACTACATGATGAAAATATAAGTACAGCAGAAACCAGCCAACCACTGCTTTTGGACCAAAACCGGCCCATCGCCCACTTTTGTAAGTAAGTTTTATCAGAATACAACAACCTGGTCCATTTGTGTACAGATAAGCAAGGGCTGCCTTCCTGATACGCCGGCAGGGTTAAGTGGTTATGATACAGACCGTGTGGCTCATAAAGCTTGAAATATTTTCCAACCATTCATTTGCAAAAAAGGTTTGCCAAACCCTGCTTTAAAGTAGAGGTATTAAAGCATTTCTGCATCATTGTTGAGCATCAACACAACAATTAAGAAGGAACCGAGAGAGAGGGTTTGCTGCAGTTCAGCTCCTGTTGGGCTTGAGCCCAAAGCTTAGCGGACACACGCAGGTGGGGTAAAAGCGACCCATCTGTGTAGACAGGTTCCCTGTGCCCGGTCCTGGCCGGGCCGCTGTGGCTCCCACCTGGGTAACAGAAAGTCCAGTGTCCCCGGCCACCAAGCAAAGGCCGCGGACCTGGGCACCCCCTTTCTTTCCGGAGCGAGGGGACTCAGCTCTCTCATGCCGGTTGTTCTCAGCCTGTGATGGCTTTCCCATGCCTGTCACCATTGCAGCTCATGTAGGGGGCCATGGCACTGCGATTCCCAGGGGCCGGGACCCGCCTTACCTGCGTGCTGCTCTTCGATCCGGACCTGCAGGTACATGAAGAGGAGCAGCCCTGCCACCCCGAACATCAGCACCGAGAGGAAGACCCCCCGGGGACGCATGGCCCTCAGATGGCGGCGCTCCTCCTCCTCGCTGCGCCCCGCATGGTGCTGGCACTGAGCCGTCCGTCCTCTTCTCCTGCGCGCGTCCCGGAAGTGACCTGGAATGTTGAAGCATCCACATTTTACTCCGGTGGCGACACTTCTTGCCAAATATGCTATAACCGTGCCGGTGTCCATGCTGAAGACTTAGGAGATGCCTACGCGCTGGAGACAGGAGGAGCTGGCAGATGGCTCCAGCGGGCCCTGCTCCATTGTCTGCCGCTGCCTTACCCGGGACTGGCCTGCCCCCAGGTAATGAGGAACAGCCCGGCACTTAGTGGGGCCGCGTGGCCAGACATGGGCCTCTTCTACTGGGAGAGGGACACAGGGTTCGGGCCACCTGACATCTACATCGACTATGAATGAATTGCGTTTCCAAAGACAGGCCATGTAATGAAGGGGAAAACCCTTCACGTCCTATGGATACATGAAGTTCAGAAATGGACAGTCAATGGTCATTTCCCTCTCAAGCAAAAATAATAGATTTCCAAGGCGTACAGGGTACATTTAATATCACCTAAGGGCATAAAGGGATAAATATTAAAAGGTCAGCCTGGCCAGTGTGGTTCAGTGGTCGGGTGTCGACCTATGAACCAGGAGGTCAGGGCACATGTCCTGGTTGTGGGCTCGATCCCCAGTGTGGGGCATGCAGGAGGCAGCTGATTAATGATTCTCTCTCGTCATTGATGTGTCTATCTCTCTCTCCCTCTCCCTTCCTCTCTCTAAAATCAATAAAAATATATTAAAAAAAATAAAAGGTCAGAGTTCAGGGATGTCTCCCATAATAACATGAGAGTGCAGAATCTACCCCAGGTTACAGACACCTATCTCAGGAATAAAGGCTTGCTTTATTTAAAGAAATACTGAATTGACTTCGTTTTAGAACAATTTCATTGAGTGTAATCTTAACTTTAAAAAAGAAGTTGTATCCACTTTTGAGAATCTAATGAAAACGTAAACATCTCCTTAGAAACAACAAACACACACACCATCTTGCATAAGAGATCAGCTTGTTTACGAACCTTCACTGAAACCTGAGTTAAGAAGCCCCATCAACTGCCCAGCAAATACGAGCTCACCAGTTTGTCTGCTTAGTGAGGCCAAGGTCACGGCCTTGTCTCTAATGCCAGCGGAAGCCCAGGGCACTGCTGCTTGGCAAGGCCACACCCCCTCTCGGATGAGAGGCCTGTGTTCCCTCAGTGGGAAGACACAACACAACTCACGCTGCTGCGTGTAACATTCTCTCTCTTTCTCCCCCCACCCCTTCAACCACCCTCCAAAGCTCCCGGGGGACACTGACTCAGCCTTCGAAAGAGGCACCGGGGAGGTGTCAGGCAAAGCCAAAAACTCCTGTGGGAAATGGCGAGGCTGGTGGAAGGGTAATAGTAAGCTATTGATGGCAAAACCAATTTTCACACCAACACTGGCCCCCAAAGGTAACGTCTGAGGTCAGAGGGGAAGTGAATGTCCGAGAGCCACTCCTGATGAGAAAAAAACAAATTCACCAGCAAAGGAAGTCACATCACAAGTACATTTCCGTGATATTTTAAGGATTACGCGGGAGGGCCGGGAGGATCAGTGGCTGTTGCCATCACCCCAGGAGCTTTCTGGAATCCACTCTGAGTTCCCCGAGCAAGGGGCCACGGCTCACATTTCCACAAGTGCTTTCCACAATTGCAAGCATTTCTTGATACGGGCAGTAGAGGAAGTTCGTAAATAGGTAGAAGAAGAAATGGTTGGTTTGATAGGCGATATTTTGCTCTTACAGTGATTCTAAACTAAAACATGGCGGGCTTTCCAAGCTCATGGGGCGAGAGTCAGTTCCTGAGGGACAGGTGCGATTTGAGATTCCAAGACTGACTCGCTCAAGGGGAACTGTGGATGAAGCGGCCCTCTCTCCTCTTGATGCTAAAGTTAAACAATGACCAGCTAATCCCTGGGAGCAGGGAAGACAGTTAAACAAAACCCACTACTAAGGAAAAAATAGCTGTTTACAAGAAGAAAGAGCCTTTTACAATCTGTCTACATAATTAACACTTACCCAGAAGAGGGAGGGTAAAAGAAAACACGTAAATCAGAACAGAGCACAGGCCTGAGGGAAGGGTGGGTGTGAAAGCTGAAAGCAGTCCTGGGTGGTGGGGGACAGTGTTACCTAGGATGCTGGAAAAGAAGGAAGAACTTGCCCTTCCTTCCTGCAGGAGATGTTGCCACCCCGACATAGCCTCCTGGGCAAGGAGAAGGCAGTAGAACCCCCCCCCCCATTGTTATCAGGCAGATGGGAGTAGGATGAGGAGTGAAAAGCACAAGGCAGGAAGTCAGTCTGGTGTGAAACAAGGGATCCCCTAGATTTTCTCCTCTCTCAGTCCATTAACCCGACCTTGGCATTGGGAAGGCGATGGCTCTCATTAAACAAAGGTGAGGCAGCAAGAGCAGCAGTATTGCTTAGGCAAAGCTGAAGGTCACCTGTGAGGGGAAAGCACACCTAGAGCGTGCATCCACCTCCCAGCCTGCGGGAAAGTGCAGACGACTGGAGATGGAATGACTCAGAATAACGCTGCTTTATGTGCAGCATTAGATGTACATTCAGCCTTCCTGTGTTTGTACGGCTCCTTCCTCTCCCTGCTCATAAGCACAGTCCCTTGAACCCAAGAGGTGTTCAGTGTGCTGTGCCGAACTGAATTTAGAGCTCTGATAATTAATAAGGCAATGACTTTTCTAGGTGTACTTGAAAATCCTTAGTCCTAACCTCTAAATTGAGAACTATGGACTATTAAAATACTGAAAAAAAGGGTCTGCACGACTTTATTAAAAAATATATATATTTGTTGTGACTTGCATATCCTATTGATTTATCCCCAACAGTTACAGGAAGAAATATAAAAACAACTGTTCTACTCTGTTATCTCTTTCCCAACACTTTAACAATTATTATTTTTGAGATGGGCAACATCACTAATCCTCAAGGAAATGCAAATCAAAACCACAATGAGCTATTACCTCATGCCTATCAAATGGCTATTACCAGAAAGACAGGAAATAACCAGTGCTGGGGAGGATGTGGAGGAAAGGGAACCCTGTAGCTGTTTGTGGGAAGGTAAGTTGGTGCAGCCGCTATGGAAACAGGATGAAGGATCCTCAAAAAATTAAAAATACAACTCCCACATCAGCCAGCAATTCCCCTTCTGGGAATTTATCTGAAAGAAACAAAAACACTGTTGAAGAGATCTGGACCCCGTGTTCACATAGCGTTATTTATAGTAGCCACGGCAGGGAAACAACCTCAGTGTCAGATAAATTGACAGATACACGGATAAAGAAGTTGTGGTTTGTCTCTCTACCTATCTATGTACCTATCTATCAATCTATTTAGAGAGAAGATAATATGATTCAGCCATAATAAAGAAGGGAATCTTGCCAACTGGGAGAACATGGATGGACCTTGATTTACCAGCTAGAGTCTTGGACAAAAACATGTGATAGACTCAAACTCATGAAATTGTTTGGGACAATTTGCACAGATGTGACCAGGATTTGGGGAGACCAACAAGGGACAGAGCAGTCCCCAAGGGTAAGTAACAGCAACCACTCCTAGAAATGAAGGCAGGAGGCAGGAAGCTAAGCCTGGAGCGTGAGAAGGGTGGCTGATAGGAGCTGTAGCCATTGCCCAGGGACACAGACACCATGCCGTAGCCAGGTGTCAACAAACCAGAGAATCACCATCCCACCCTCAATTTCCTTCTGTCCTTAGGTTTCCTGTCAGTGACTCCCATTCAGCAAAACCAGCTCAAAGCCCGATGACCAGGGGCCCTTTAGGCAGCACAGGCCCTGACCTCCGTCCTAAAGGGCAGGGGTGGGTGGTGCGCGCTCAGCTTGTGTTCTCTATGAATTTTCTAAGATAACATTCTCTCCTTCAAACAATACAATTATTCTTCCTGCCAAAACTTTAAAGTTATGCTTTCCATATTTAGTGCTGAAATCTACCTGGAATTTGTTTTTGGGTACATTATAAGCTATCTATTCCATCTGGATAGCTATGGTCCAACTCTATTAAGTAGTTGGATTTTTATTTGGTAGGTGTTGTGGGCACATGAATATTTTTAAAATGTGTAGTTTCTATCAACCATAATGAAATTTAATTGGGATATTTAATGAGATTTAGTCTAATGATATTTAGTCAATTATGGACAGTGTTTTATTTAAAAGGAAAAAAACCTAGATCTTATTTAGTTATTATAAAATGTGTAATAACCATACAACAATAAATCTTGACTGAATTACTTTTAATTGACTAAGGAATGTGACCTTTATTTACTATTTATTACATTATTGTTTTTATTATTTTCAGAAGTTAAATAACCCTATTTTGAACTATTTTATTATAGAACAATTCCTAAAATTTGATAAGTAATTTCTATATATTTTCACCTAATCCTCAAAAAAACGCAAATTTTTAAACATTTTTTAAATGTATAAACTTTTATTTTGAAATTATTTTAGACTCACCTAAGAAGAGTTGCAAAAATAGTACAGCGTCCCTGTGTACCCTTAGCCCAGCTTCCTCCAGTGCCAACCTTTTACATAACCAAGGACACTTTATTAAGACCAGAAACTTGACAATAGTGTATGTGGAAGGCAGAATACTGCCCCTGCGCCCCCCAAAGAGGTTCATCTCTTAACCATTGGGGCCTGTGACTATGTTCCCTCCCATGGCAACGGGGAATGAGAGCTGCGGATGGAATGAAGGTTCTGCTAATCAGCTGACCTGGGAGATTATTCTGAATTACCTGGGTGACCCCAGTGAACTACGAGGGTCCTGAAAAGCGGCAGAGGCATGCCACAGGGGTCAGAGGGGCGTGACTTGAGAAGGACTTGCTCTTGTTGGCTCTGGAGCTGATGGAGCCAGAGAAAGGGAACCAGCAGCCAAGGCCTGCAGGTGCCTCCAGCAGCTCGAAAAGACAAGGACGGAGCCTACCTGGAGCCCACGAGAAAGAATGAGGACCTGTTGCCCGGCCGGCATGGCTCAGGGGCTGAGCTTCAACCTATGATTCCCGCCAGGGCCCAGCCCAGGTTGCTGGCCGGATCCCCAGTAGGGGGCGTGTGGGAGGCAGCCGGTCCATGATTCTCTCTCATCATGGATGTTTCTCTATCTCCCTCTCCCTTCCTCTCTGAAATCAATAAAAACATATGTAAAAAAAAAAATAAGAATGAGAATCTGAGGATACCTTGATTTTAGCCTGTGTCAGACTCTGACTCAGAGAAGTGTGAGAGAATACATCTGAGCTGTGAAAGCCACTGCATTTGCTGTGGCAGCAAAGAAAACTAATATCGTACAATACTATTACAAAGGTTTAAGAAAAGAGAGTTTGTCATATTGCTATGAACAGGTAAGAATAATGCTGATCTTTTCAAATATTTTCCACATGGTTTCTCACGTACAGTGTTCCATGTTCTATTCCTGTAGCAGCGCAAACAGTAGACGTAGTTTACCGTACAGAAGAGAAAGCCACATTCCTTTGCCAGACACTAATTTATAGGTGTTTCCTTACACATATTGTTGCTTTGATTTCCTGTATAATTTATTGAACAGGTACCTTCTCCTTTTAGCTGTTATAATGAAAAGTTAATTATAATTTTAAAATTTTAACAAGACATGGCGTTGCCCTTATAATCTTTGTTTTAGAAAAGTTTTAAACTCTCATTTTACATTGCAGTGTTCAAGGTGGAGTCATTAAAGAAGAACAAAAATAGATCTTTGAAGACCGCATGAGACTAAAAGCGAAGGCCCTCTGCAAACATTTGTGTCAGAGAAAGGAAAAGAAACATGCATAGAGATTATTGTTCAATGGATTGCTCGTCTCACCCTCACTGTTACTGGCTCCACATTCTACAATTTTAAAGTGTTAAAAGATTCCAATGTGTCACATGTGGATGATACAACAATACCGTTGAGTTTACTCCCGTTTAAGCAATTGTAAGAATCTGTAACATGCATTATCCACCAGTCGGAACCACCAGGGCCACACTGAGTAACACGTCGGTACCCAACATGAATTCTGTTTTATTCAAGGGCCCGCGGAAGACACAGGGAGTCCTTTTTGGAGTCCTGGGACAAGCCATGGCGATGCAAGAAAATGGTAAGGTGCATCCTCATGTCTCAGATGACTCGAAGGAGTTATCAGCAGAGATTAATGCCATATGAAGCAAGGGGGCTAACAAATATAATGAAATAACTGAGTTTTCCTTGTTGTAATAATTAACCTTGTAACCTCAGAAGTGCTGCATAACGGACAGCTTCCAGCCCATGACTGGGATGAACTGAAATCTCTAGGTTACACGCAGGAAGTGGGATGGAAGGCTGGGCAGGTGGAGGCTGCGCCATCTGCCTCCCTGATATCTGTTCTGCTCCTCTGAGGAAGCCACACAGTTCTCAACAGCCTGTCCCGCCTCCAGCCCCAGTGAAAGCCCCTGATCTGTTCCCAGCCTCACAGAGCCCTCTGCTCTGCGTGTTTATAAGGACACTTGTCACTGGACATAGGGCCACTCCCATAATCCAGGACGAGCTTATCTCTAGATCCTGAATTTGATTGCATCAGCAGGGACCCTTTCTCCAGGGAGGCCCACAGGTCCCAGGAGTGAGACCCGGACATGTCTTACCGGGGATCACCATCCACCCACCACACCAGGTGGCCCAGGCTCCTCTGGCAACAGGGATTGCTTCAAAAGTGATCGGATCAGAACAAAACCCAGAGCTTTGGTCTGGGGAAGGATGTTTCCTCTCCCAGGGAATGTGAATGAGAAAGCGCACAGCTCACTCTGCTGCCTGAAGCTGCGGGCTGCCCTAGGAAGGCCCGCCTAAAACCCAAGGCAGCAAGAGGGGGTGCAGCGGAGGAATCTGAGAAGCAAGAGGAAAGGTTCCCACTGGATCCTTCTGCACGCCTCTGCCTCTGAATTTGTAATTTAGAAAAGCCAATAAGTTCCCTTTATTTTTCAATCTATTACAAAGCAATTATAAGGATAGTAAGAGAGCTACGGAATGAGATATATTTGGGGTGCAGCAATTTTGGCAGGATAATCAGAAATAGATGAAGTAATCATAACATTTACGGAGCAGTTATTACATTCTGGGCGCTATGTAAGCATTTCATATTGATTGTTTAATTCAATTCCCACAGTAATGCTGCCCTTCCCCAGTGGACCATCCACAGGACCAGTTCGCAGAACCACGGAGTCTGAAGCAGAGCTCAGTGAGCGACGAGGTGAGAAGGCGGGTGTGGGCAGACCACAGAGCGCCTGGCATCAGCCTAATCCACTCTACCTGTCTGTGGACACTGGGAAGCCACAGGCAGGTCGGAAGGGAGTGGCGTGGTCAGGTTTGCATTTTGGGAGGGTCACGAGGCTTGAAGACCGGACTGAAAGGAAGACCAGAGGCATCAGGGGGAGAAAGGACAGCCACTGGGCAACCAAACCTCAGAGCAGAGATGGGACGAGATCATACTCGCGTCCAACAATCTCTCCATCCTTTGTGTATGCCCATCCTCCTGTCTTTCATTCCTGGAGGCAGCTTGTTGCAGCGATGCTTCGGATGTAGTTACTTTACCCAAATTCTATACCACCGACATGCCTACTATGCTGATATGTTCTATAGTGTGCTTAAGCATAAAGACCCTGGAGCCCAAGGGCATGGCTTCAAATCACAGCTTGACAACTAACCAATTTTGTGACACGGCTTATTATGTCGCCTGTGTGTGCCTCAGTCTCCTCGCATCTGAACTGGGGATAAAAAAATACCTACCATGTGAGGGTGCTGGGAGATACGTTACTACACGACCAATATTTAGAAGAATTCTTGGCCCACAGAAGGGCTCTACACTTAATAGTCAATATCTTTATATTACAGATGACCAGCTGTAGGACGGTAGTTCATCAATAAGTATTTGTTGACAGATCGGCCAGTTTTACTTCAAACCACAGTCTATTTTTACTGTGAGAGGTTTATTCTTTCAATTCAAGCCAAGTCAATCCAATCAATAAACATCCATTAAGCCAGAATGTGACCCAGGCCCTGTGCCAGGCACTGCAGGCACATGAGCAAGGTTTCAACTCTGTTCTTCATCAGAGAATGTCTGAGGATATCTCTTCATAACCTGCACAGGTTGGTTCTAGTAGAGCCTTCTGGAACAATTCATAACAAATCTGTTCTCTCATTTACATGACAGGTTTTCCAATTATTGAAGACAGTGGTCCTTAATTCTTTTTTGTTTTTTACTCCAGGAAACATAAATATACAAAGCTCCTCCAGCCATTTCTTCCGGGACCTGGCTTAGAAAACTCAGTCAATTTAATCACCTCCCTCCAGACACATTCACATGTGTTCATGCTTTTCTTTAAAGGCAGGGCTCGGGAGTGGACACAATGACTCAAGCATGACTGAAAGGGGGGTAGTGTTGTGAGGATCAGCACCGTTAAAATAATGGCCACACCTGAGTGCGTCCCCAGAAAGAGTGGGGGAGTGAAGCAGGTCATAGGTTGGAGCCTCTGGGGCTTCAGTTGGTCCAACAGCAGCAAGACAGAATACCCTTCCTACAGAATTGGAAGCAATGGATTGTGCAGCAGGAAACATGTCACAAAGAAAATGCAATTAAGAACCCAAGATAGAATATTAGTGCCAGGTGGGCTGTCATTGATCGATGTTCGACAAATTGTCTAAATAGATTTCCAAATCAGTATTTTTATGGTGAGACAATAAAACATAGGTTGTTTTATTCGTACTATTGTTACTGGTTGTTACATCGATAAAGTGTCTTTTACATGTTGTCACCTATATATTACTTTATTGCTAAATTCCCTCTTCTGCTTATCACAGTAATCATGAAATCCTTGTAAAGGTATTATATTTATACAGTATCGGCTTCCTTATACCAGACATGTTGGGTAGTAATTTTTGTTAATGATTAACTAGGCAGTCGATACCTATAAGGAAGATTGTTTTTTCTCTCTCATTATCTGTTGTCTAGACATCTGATGTGCTGCTGTTGTATAATGTCTCTTATAGAAAGGGTAATACTACTTTCCATGGAATAGTAGCACTCCATGGCTGACAGGAAACCCTACAAGACACCAGAACTGTGTACTAGTATATATCCTATGTGATGTGTGTCTTACAGACAGTGGTGCTGGTGAGCCAAGCGCTCATGGCTGGCTTTGAGCATCGCATGCAAATATGTGCTCAGTCCTCCCCGGTGCTCCCTGTCTCTCCTCTTGTTTCACATTCTAGCCCTTTTGCGCATAGCCTGTGCACATTTAGTAGAAAAATAAGACGAACTGAAATGGCAAAGGTGCTAACCTACAAATCTTGGTTTAAAAATAAAAATAAAACAAATCTGCAAAAATATCTACTGACAGAAGAACCATACAGTAAACTCTGAAGGCATTTTCAAAGAACACACCACAGACAGTGCTCATATTACAATATCAAAGTAACTGCCTCGGGTAGTTATTGAAATAAGTAGATATCTATTTGGAAGCTTGAAATGCTGGCAACAAGGAAAGCAGGAACAATACATAACCCTGAATATCAACATTCCCTATAAAAGCAAGAAGTACAACAAAACATGTAAAAAAAATATTGTGAAACCTCAAGGAGTCTACACAATTATAAATAGTGATGGTTTTAATGCTATTATGGTACTGGCTAATTTCAATTAATTTAATTAACTAATCCATGAAGAGGATTTCTAGTTAAATGAAGTCAGATGGAACTCATGCATTCCCCTCTTCAAATTCCTCTAAAATAAAGAAACAA
>NW_006291504.1:1126984-1128725 GCF_000327345.1 Myotis davidii | reverse complement strand
TACAAAAATATAGAGAAGGGAAGAGGAGAGATGATTACAAGAGACTGAGAGAATAATAAGGTTTTAGAAGATGACATGCAGGCAGAGGAGTGATGATCAATCTAAAAGCTGAAGGTCATGAAATGCTGAAATGAAAGTGTTTCCATAGATGCCAACAAGACAAGATACGGTGTGCTGTAGAGCCCAGGAAGGGTACCCTCGTTCCTCCAGAAAAGGTGAGGTGAGCGAGGACCCAATAGATGGCCAGAGAGAAGCAGGGCAGAAAACAAAAAGGGAAAATAACAAAACAAAGAAAAAGTTCAAGAGAACCATACTTTATATCCTTAGAGAGATAAGAGAGAAAACAGGTTCCATCAAAGCAGGCTGGAACCCTATCTATATATATAAAAGCCTAAGCCACTGGCTGACCAGCCAGTAGCTGTGACACACACTGACCACCAGGGGGCAGATGATTAACGCAGGAGCTGCCAAGCTGCAGTGACTTGGCAGTTTTGGTTCTTGGGTGACACACCTGGAACCAGAGAGGAGGGAACCCGATTCCAGGGTTTGTCACCCTCTTGTAGGCCGGGAGATGTTGGAGAGCCGGCTTCAGCCAGATCTTGGCAGGCCAGGCCAAGGGACCCCACCGGTGCACAAATTCGTGCACCAGGCCTCTAGTGTTTAATAAAAAAAAGTCAGAGAGGGAAAAAAAAGAGCTAGAAGATAAGGTGACTTCTTGGACGGTAGAGAAAAATGACAGAGATGGAAAATTGGACGAGGAAAAAAAAAGCCAAGACACAGGATTCATCGAGGAGATTCAAAATCTGAATAACAGACATTTCCGGCAGATAGAACTGAGAAAGCAAAAGAGAGAGAACCGTTAGTGATGTGATTTCAGGAAATTTCAGGGAGCTGAGGGACATGATTTCCATATTTAAAGGGGCCACTGAGTACTTAGCACATTGGCTAGGAAATCAAGGGGCATCATATTGTCATTTCAGAACACTAGGAACAGAGAATAGATTCCAGCTGTTGTCAGAGAGAAACAACTGGAACCTATCTAGAGGATCAAGCACCAGAATGACATCAGACTTGTCAGCAGCAACCCTGGAATCTAAAATAAGGCCCTGGAGCAAGAAGGACTTCAATATTCTCAAGTGAAATCATTGTGATCAATTACTAACATCACTTAAAACTCTATTATATTCTACCCAGGTCTCAACCAAGGGTGTGGGTAGAATAAGCATTTTCAGATAAGTTCTCAAAAAAAAAAAAAATTTACCTCCCAGAAAGCCACAGAAGGTCCTGGCAAAGCAAGGGAGTAAGAAAAGGGGGAAGAAATAAGATATAGAAAACAACAGGTCTAGCAGAGGAGGCGACAAGAGGAATTTCTGGATGGTAGTGAAGGACGAACCTGTCAAACAGGTTTCGAGGGCAAGCAGCTCAGGCTGGAGGACAGAGGCTTGGGAGAGACTTTTTAGAAAGATAAAACTGTTGGCTGGCTGATTCGTCTACGCGTCCAGAGAGGCTATCCAGACAATGACGAAGAGTTTGCCTGAGTCCGTGAAAACAACCCAGAACATCAAGCCAATGAAAGCACACGATGCTCTTAACTTCAGGGAAAATAGGAAATTCAGGAACGGAAAAAGTAACTGAGATGGCATGGCCACGCTGTGGATGGCATTTGCACTGCCATGATTGTGAAAACACTGACTATGCATCTAAACAAGATGCTATCACTACTGTGGGAGGATTGGAGGGG
>NW_006291504.1:1108000-1126757 GCF_000327345.1 Myotis davidii | reverse complement strand
TCCCTACACTGACACCATTACAGCATTTAACTGTAACTAAGGTGTCACAAAGTGGGCACGGACATGTCTGATGAGCTGCCGCGTGGTCCTCCAGGCAAGCACAGAGAACTTCCCCTTCTGTGGTTATTTCCTTCTTGCCATCCAGAAGTTTGCCTTTTGAGCTCCTGACCCCTTCCTGCCAGGGCCGCTGACCATTCTGAAAGGGCTCCCATCCCTGGCTCCTGTGGTGCTCTCTGCTTGTTCAGCCTTTAACAGCTTCGCCCATTTCTCTTTCCCCCTCCGAGTCTGACTTTCTCTTCTCTGCTCAGTCCCCCATGAAATGACCTCACTTTTGAACATTTAAAAATTTAACCCACGTTCTAGTTCCAATCACTCACCAGCGCTGTCTCATATTTCTAAAGGCCTGAAGGACATTTCTACTTGCATGTTCCACCATTCCTCACTCTTAACTGGACCACATTTCTTATGAAGATAAACAAGCCCCTTCCTGAGATGGCTCTTGTTCACCTCTTATCACTTATACCTCTACCTCAAACCTTACCCTCAAGGCAACGGATCTAATGAATTTGTAGAACTTAACCGTATTCCCTTTTGACTCTGGGCACATGAACAGAAATTCCCTTCTTTCTTTTTCAGTTCCTCCCCCAACCTCAAGCTGGCCCTTGTTTGTTCTTCAGGACTCGTCTTGGAAGTGATATTCATGGTACCCTCATGCCAAACACAGTACTTTAGACAGAATGATGTCATAAATATCTTTTGAATAAATGAAAAAAGACTCCTGAATAAATGACTTATTTCCAGATAATATCTTAAATTCAATATGAATAATGCTGCCTGATTGAGCTTTTTAAAAATGTTGTTCATTAAATGTTTTGCCTTTGCTTAAAAAGACACCATGTTTTTTGAACAGTCTGTGTGGCTCAGTAGTTGAGCAGTGACCTATGAACCAGGAGGTCATGGTTCGATTCCTGGTCAGGCCCCATGCCCGGATTGTGGGCTCTATCCCCATATAGGAGGGCATACTGGAGGCAGCGAATCAATGATGTTTCTTTCTCTCTCCCCCTCTCCCTTCCTCTCTGAAATCAATAAAAAATATATTTTTTAAAATAGTCACCAAGTTTTTAAACTAAAGTAGAAAACTCTTGTCTGCCTTCTAGGCTCTTCATAAGGTGGTCACTATACCTCTGCAACCTAACTTCCGGCTGCTCCCCAGCAGGAAGCCACCTCTCTGGTCTACCGAGTCCTGAGTACCCCGTGCCAACCTCCACACCCGCCAGGTGGTTTTTACTCTTTATGCCTCTGTCAGGGGACTTTCTGCCTTTCTGACTCTCTCTCCTACCAATGGATGTCTCAAAGCCAGCTTCTCCCATGAAGCTTTCTTTGAATTCCTCTAGCCCAGTGGCCGGCAAACTCATTAGTCAACAGAGCCAAATATCAACAGTACGATGATTGAAATTTCTTTTGAGAGCCAATTTTTTTCTTAAACTATATAGGTAGGTACATTGTTATTAACTTAATTAGGGTACACCTAAGGCTTAGGAAGAGCCACACTCAAGGGGCCAAAGAGCCGCATGTGGCTCGTGAGCCGCAGCTTGCCGACCACGGCTCTAGCCCATGTCAATGATACTGGCAACATCTTAGCCATTCATCAAATGTGTGCTGATGATGTCATTTGACAGGCATTGTCTATTTTAGGTGCTGGGACACAAAAGTGAGCCGGGAAAAAGCAAGAAAACAACTTAGAGGAAGTTAAACATGATCACAAAGTGTGACAAGTGCTAACAACAAGGGGCAAGGCAGGGAATATTGGTTATAGAACCAGCAGAGCTTCTCTAGACACGTTCGTTAGAGAGGGCATCTTTGAAGAGATGATGTTGAAGCCGAGACCTGAACAACAGGAAAGAAAGATCCAGGCAAGTGCAAAGCTGTGGTAAAGGGAGCGATGCGCCACAGAGGGCCTCACACTCAGACAGAGAAAAGGGCTCCGCATGTTCTAGACCAGCGGTTCTCAACCTTCTGGCCCTTTAAATACAGTTCCTCATGCTGTGACCCAACCATAAAATTATTTTCGTTGCTACTTCATAACTGTCATGTTGCTACTGTGATGAATCGTCATGTAAATGTCTGATATGCAGGATGGTCTTAGGCGATCCCTGTGAAAGGGTCGTTCAACCGCCAAAGGGGTCACGACCCACAGGTTGAGAACCGCTGTTCTAGGAGGTGAAGACATCAGCATGGCGAGAGCTGACTGAGTAAAAGGAAAGTGGTCTAAGAGGAGTTTGGAAAGCGAGGCAAGGCCCCACTAGGCCCTTCCGGAAACATTTCATGGCGGCAAATAGCTACCGAACGGTTCTAATCAGTGCAGAGAAAGGAGCGGACCCCTCTTGCCGCTGATTGAGGAACGGACTCAGAAATGAAGAAGACAACAAGGAGGGAGGCTGCTGCAGGCTGCACATGTGGATATGATGATGGCGTGGCTCAGGGGAACGGCAGCAGAGATGGAAAGAAGTGAAAGAACCTGAAATTAACTTCTGAGATGACATGGGATGGAGGAAATCTTCAAAGCAGAAAACCAAGAGCTCAGTTTCAATCGCGGTGAATTCCAGATATTTATGACAAAACCAAGCAGAGGCATCAGAGAATTAAATATGCAACTCAGGCTCTCTGCGGCGGACAGAATTCTAAGATGAATCCTGAAAGGCCCAGCCCTGTGTAGTCCCTTCCCTGGAGTGTGGATGAAGCCTGTCATTTACTTCTAATGAGTAGACTATGAAAAAGGTAAAGAAATTTTACAGAATTAATCTCCTTAATTGGTTGCCTTTGAGTGAATTAAAAGAGATTATTTCAGCTATGAGAAAGAAAGAAATCCTGGCATTTGCAACAACATAGATAACCCTGGAAGATATTATGCTAAGTGAAATAAGCTAGACAGAGAAAGCCAAACACTGTATGATTTCACTTATGTGTGGAATCTAAAAAAAAAAAAGTTGAACTCATAGAAACAGAGTGTAGAACATGGTTACCAGGGGCAACAGGGTTGGGTAAATGGGGAGTTGCTGGCAAAGGGTACAAACCTTCAGTTATAAGATGAGTAAGTTCTGAGGCTGTAATATACAGCATGGTGACTATAGTTAATAACACTTTATTATATTCTTGAAATTTGCTAAGACAGATCTTAAGCATTCTCAACACACACACACACACACACACACACACACTCTAAAGGTAACTTTGTGAGGTGATGAATGTGTTAATTAACCTGATTGTGCTAATCATTTCACAATGTAAACATATATCAAATCATCATGTTGTATGCAATGAAAAAGATAAATAAAATAGAGCAATCTGGGTGTGCATGACCTAATGGGTGATCTCTTTACAAGAGGGTCCAGGACTCCCTGAATGCTCTCCTACTGGCCTGGAAGAAGCAAAAAGCTGTGCCCTTTGGCAAAGGAGCAGAGGAAATGACAATGGAGCAAAGATTGTCTTCCAACAAACAGGCCTGGACTAACTGGACATCCACATGCAAAATTAAAAAAAAAATCCTACACCTAAAACCTACACAAAAGTTAACTCAAAATGAATCACAGACTGGCAGGAATACAAAATGGTACCATCATTTCAGAAGGCAGTTTGGCAGTTTCTTACACAACTAAGCATGCCCTTACCATACAAGCCAGAAATCACACCCTTTGATATTTACCCAAAAGAAGTTGAAAGCTTATGCCTACAAAACCCTGCCCGTGATTGTTTAAAGCGTGTTTATTCACAATTGCCAAAACTTGGAAGCAGCCTCGATGTCCTTCAGGAGGCGAAAGGTGAAAGGTTAAATAAGCTGTGGGCCGCCCAGACACCGCAGCACTACTGAGTGCAGAAAAGGCATGAACTATCAAGCCAGGAAAAGAACCCTTCAATTCATGTAACTAAGCAAGAGAAGTCCATCTGAAAAGGCTACCTACTGTAGGATTTCAACTCTACAGCATTGTTGAACAGCCAAAGGTGAGGAGACAAAAAAAGGTCAATGATTCCAGGGACTAGAGGGGAGGGTGGTATGAATAGGTGGAGTGCACAGGATTTGTAGTGCAGTGACATCACCCTGCATGATACTTAAGAGTGCACACATGCTACTATAAAGCTGCACAAATGCACAGACTACAAGCACCAAGAGTGAACCATCATGTAAACTATGGACTTCAGCTGTCAGTGTAGATTCATCGATTGTACCCAATGCACCACTCTGGTAGGGGGAGTTGATAATGAGGGAGGCTGTGGCGGGGCTGGGAGGGGGGCAGGAGGTATATGGGAAATCTCTGTTCAATATTTCCGTGAGCCTAAAGTTGCTCTATTAAAAAAAATAGAAAGGGAAAGAAAATTACTTTTATTTTCAATTAAACAAGAACAGCACCACAACTTCAAATCCCTAGCTGTAAAGTGTACTTGCTAAATTCTATAACTCTAGAGAAAAACAAAGAATGAGAATTGACACACACACACTCTCAAACCTAGAGGTGGAGATATATATATATATTCCTAAAAATAATATAAAATGCCCAAAAAGGCTGTCCAGCAAACATTAGATTGGGACAGTGCCATCTAGGGCATAAGTAGGCTAAGGGAATGTTGAAAGTCAGAATGACTTGGCTAGAAAAAGTACACATCACCTACTATTCTTTTTTAGCTATGGCATGATCTGCTATGGGAGACAATGAGAAAAAGCCAGGACTGCTAAACCGCAACACAGAATTAGGGACTTGAATGTCTACACTTGAGGGCAAAGTGCACACAGTTGGTGACATGGTATTAGGCCACGCCTATACTGGAGCTACAGGCCATCCACTATGCCAGCTCCCACCACCCATACTGCCGGCCCTGCAAGCACAGAGAGAAACTCAGAAAATGGCTTATGGACCAGAGGCATAGGTCACAGGCCAAGGGAGAGCCTGGTGGTGATGGGCTGGAGTGGATAAGGATCGGGCAAGCAAGACTTCATGAAGAATGACCCACACGGGCCTTCCTAGAATAAAGGATTCATGATGAAATCCAGCTACCCCAAAGGGAACCAGAATAAACCCAAGAATGAACACAGTAATGAGAGAACGAGTTTGAGCGTGGATGCCATTTAAAGACGAAAATACGAAATAATGTGATAGAAATCTAAAAACGAGGAAAGGGAATTGGAAGGGTCCCCCATTTTAGTTTGTTAACATACAGTAAAATTACCTTGGGGGTATGCACAGTCCCGTGAAGTGTTATAAATGCATAGGGTTCATACAGAGAATGCAACTCCTCTATGTTTGATTTGACTACGAAAGTGCTTTTCCTAAGAAAGCGAGTAGATGCCACAGAAACAAGAACCAGCGAGTCAGCAGTTCCCACACGCAAATGACAGGAGGATTTCTCTGCGAGTGACTGGTGTTGACTTGTCTCTGATGGCTGTGACCAGGAGTGCACTTCAGCTCATTTCGGTGACAGATACCCAGGTCTCCTTTGCTGTTCCTTCGGTGACTGCAGTTTTGAATGTGTGGGCAAATAGACACCACCATTTCCATTGTTTGTTTTACTTCTCTTTTCTGGGACTTGAAGTAAAATGACCTAAATACCATGAATGAAAAATAATTTTTTTTTGGGAATTCAATATTCTTAGACATCTAGAATTATTTCCCAAGGCACACTCTCTTACACGGATTTATTATCAGAAGGTTTTCTATTCATGTAAAGTCTTATTATCATATATGCATATTCAATAAACTTAGAGTACAAATAGCTTCTGGCTAATAATTACCTCCACAAATTTTCCTCATAGCTGTTCTCTGCTAAAGCCAAATTCTAGATGGAAGTCCACATTTCCTACTGTTAAATTCAAGTAACTTTTAACTTATCTTGTTCATGTTCTTAGAATTTTAAAAAAATATGAAATAAATATAGATTAAGCGTTTAATAAAATTACAAAACTCAATCCCACTCAGTCCACTCAGGTCTCAAAAGTCTCTCAGGAATATGGGTATCCATGGTCTTCCTATTGATACTCATCTGAGTAGCTTGGGGCGGGCGTGGAGAGGGCCAGTGGTGTAAGCCCTAAAGCCATTATTACATTTGCTTGAAGATAATCAAGACTTTTAAAGAACCAGCTCTCTCCCCATAATAATTTGTCATTTTTTCCCATATTAAAACAATATTTGTCTCAATATAGAAGCTGAAGATTAGGTACAATTTATTTTTTTCTTTTCATTGAGGAGTTCCTATTGTAGGATTTACTTGGGAGAAGAAAACTTGTTCCTGATTATTTCTTCATGATTAGATTCAGGTGAAACATTTTTGACAAAATAACTTCGGTGGTGATTGTGTGTCTACTTCATGACATGACATGAGTTTGTCCCACTGCTGGTGATGGAAGTGTTATTGCCGGGTTGAGCTAGTGTCTGCCATATCGCTTCCTGCAAAGGTCCTGCCCCTTTCTGCAATTAGCAAGCTCTCTGTGGGTGACATGTAGAGAGACTGTGACTATCATATCTCCATAAACCATTCACCTAATGGTGGGTCATCTTTTGATTATTCTTATAATAGTACTTGCAAAAAAGTTACTTTATAATTCTATCATTTTCTGTAATTTTATAGCTTATATTCTTCAGTGAGACAGAGCTTTTCCTTCTGCCCACTCTTATCTGCACATTACACACATTCTGTGGGGGCACAGAGACCTTTTTTGTCAATTAGCTCTAATCCATTAGCTACATTAGTTCTTGTTATGGTCAAGTGATCCCAAATGTGGCCAATGGTGCCTGACACCTGGCTTCTATGTGCTTCTGATGCGCCCCCATCGGTTTGAATTCCAGGGTTACCAGGCTCTCCTGTAAACTAAACGAAGCAGGAGGGCTCTCAATGAGCAAAAGATTAATGCAACTCACATTAATGAAGCAATTGGATGTAGGCACAAATACTAGAATAGTACCTAGAACATAGTAAATGCTTGTTGGTATGGTAGATCTGTGAACGATTTTATTTATTATTATTATTGTTATTTTAAATATATTTTTATTGATTTCAGAGAGGAAGAGGGGGAGAGGGGGGAGAGGGGGAGAGAGAGAGAGAGAGATCAATGATGAGAGAAAATCATTGATGGACTGCCTCTGCATCCCCCCTACTGAGGTGGAGCCTGCAACTCAAGCATGTGCCTTGACTGGGAATCAAACCGTAATCTCCTGGTTCATAGGTCGATGCTCAACCACTGAGCCACACCAGCTGGGCCTTAACAATTTTAGGCATAGTTTGACGCCTTTGTACAATTCTTAAAAATATGAACTGTTAACTGATAGCATGGACTTTTATGTTACTCTTGCAGTTTCATATATTTATTCTTATTTTAAACCTTGTTCTCTTTCATCTCTCTGCTCTCCATATGGAGACCAGATGGATAGGTAACCTTCAGATGATTTTCTTTTTTTTTAGATTACTGTCTAATGCCAAAATGTGTGCAAACAGCACAGCACAGACCGCTGGAAAGTAAAGCCTTAAAACGTTCTCACTATTAGGAAGGGATTTCACATATTAGAGTAAATACTGTGAAGAAGGCCCGGTGAAGGGCTGAGGAGGGGGCGGGAGCAGGGTGGAGGGGTAGATGGGGAAAAGAGGGACATATGTAATACAACAATAAAGATAAGCTAAAACAAGAAAGACATTTAACAGACCTGCCTCACTTTCTGAGCAAATGAAGTTCTACTCAAATCCCCTCTGCTGAGTCACTGGTCGGAGGAGAACTGGAAGAAAGGGGAGAGTGATATTTGGGGAGGTCACAGGAAAGAAGCAGTCAGGGTCTCACAGCTTCGGAGTTTCTTTTGTTTATTTAAATTAGAATGTGAGGGCATGCGTGTGTGTTTGTGTGTAGTATATATGTGTGCATGTGCACACATGGGGCTAAAGATGGGGGTGTTTAGTCAATGGGCATTTCAACAAATAGCCTATTACACCATCCCACGCTAAGTAGTCATTGCAGTATTTTCTAGGAATAGAAAGATCATTGAAACTAGAGGGGGCCCTAGTTTAGTGGTTAATTTAAAAGATTAAACAAATAAAGGTGAATTTACAACTTTTTGCAACTCTTTGCAATGAGTGATCTGAGCACATATATGGATATGTTTATGCGCACATGTATATATGTGTGGATATGTATATTAGAGGGGTATTTGGCTCAGTCTTAAGGGGAGAGATGGCTCATTTGAGAAAGAGACATTTGGGTAGATATTTTAAGTGTTAACTAAATGTTAACGAGGCAGTGTTTGGGGATGTATGTTACAGGTGTGAGACGGGAAGGAGCAAGGTGAGTCAATGCCACTGGAAAAAAGCCAGGCCACGAAAGTGATAATGTAGGTATAGGATTACTATTTAAAATACTCAAGAAAAAAAACAAACAAGAAATAAAAAAGTAAAATACTTAAGAATCAGCACAACTTGGGCTCCAGCCATTAATAACCAGTAAGATGGACCAGGTCGTATAGCTGAATGCCAGCCTGTCACAGGAGTAAAATCTCATTCCCTGACAGTAAAAATTCCTAATTGAAAATACAGTACAACTACTACAGGTAAAAGGATGTTGATATTTACTGTTTTAGCCCAGGGTTATTACTAACACCTAAGCATATTTGAATACACTGAGAAAATGGATTTTTTGGGGGGAAATAAATGACTTGAATCCTAATCTAATGTCTAAGAATGCTGCAGGAAAACCAAATTTATTTAGAGATATGCTTCTAAAAAATTGTGTTTCTATTTCAATTTTGAATATTTTTTTTAATGAACGCCATCATTTTACCTAAATCCTCACAGACTGTATTTGCTTAAAGTAACCTGTAAGGACAGGTCACAGCTCTAATTCCCTCTGTGATAAAGAAGAAAACAAAAGAAAAGACTACAAAGCTGAAGTGGGCTTCTTGCTTTGGAAATGAATGGAAAGCATTCCATGCTTCGTTTGAATTGACAATGTTGCCATATTTTGTTTTCCCATTTCACACAGATTTAATAAAGGCGTCCAAAATGTCTTTCAGGACATCGCTGGGTGGACGTTCCCTTTTCTTAGCTCCATTCTGGAGCGTGCCAGCTTTCAGCTCAGGGCGGTGTGGAAGTAGGATGTGAAAGGCGGCACCATGAGCCGAGTGCCTGGCATGTCCCGCACCTGTTCATTCTGACAACGAAGGCTTCCTCTCGTACCCACGAGTTAGCGGTTCAAAGAGGAAGGAGTGCTGTGCTTTCACACCCTCTATTCCACACAAGAAGAGGAAGCATAACAAGCAAAGGCAGATATTCCAACGAAGTTTCACTGCCTCGGTAGGTCTTTGTGTGGCTCAAATGCAAGAAGCTCCTGACTTTCCTTATCACCTCCGCCATCCAGCCACCTCAATTTCATCTTCTCTCCGTCCCCACCGCACCACTAGACACTGATGAGAAACCGTGACAAAAGTCTCCCGAGTAAGGTTCAAGGTCAGCCTGGGGTTGAGTGCCAGACCATTCAGTGGACCGAGAAGCTCGCAGGAAGAATGAACAATATGCTGCAAAATAATCACAGTTCAGACCGCGTGGTGTACAATCGCTGCAGCCCCTTTTGTAGGACAAGCTGCCCCCATGATTGTGTAAAACATGCCCTTCTTGTGAGTGTGCGAAAGCAACTGGCTATTCACACGCACACACACATGCACACACACACACACAATCACTTCAATTTTTTCTCTACAATAACTTCAATTTTAACTGTTAAGGGTTCAGATTAAAAAGCTTCTTTCTTTAAAAAGAGTAAGACACCATGTTACAAAAGGCATCTGCACAGGGAGTGGGAAGTAATCTAAGAAAAACCATATCTTACTTGTAATTTGGTCAATTCAAGATGCATGATGTAGCCAATACTGAAAGGACATTTCATATAAACTCTTAATTCTAAGAGCAGGTCTCATGTTATGGTCCAGAAGGTAGATTAGAAATAAAAAAATTAGTTTTGCTCTCAATTCCTCCTTGCATGTGGGGGCCCACACGCGTCTGTAGGTTGTGTGTATGGATAATCTTCAAACCCCTGCAATCCCTCTGCCAGTACCATGCATTTTGCAGAGATGTGGGTGTGCGGTTAGTGGGTCGATAGTGCGTAGGCTAAATACACGAAGACAGCAGGGGTGTCTATAGCTCTGCCCTGCCCCTAACAACTCCTATTTGCAAGCACAGGACACATCTACTTGAAGTAAAACAAAAAAATTCTAGGACAACAGTTTATTTAGGTTGGTTGCAGATTTTGGCCTCCTCTGAGAGCATACTTTACAGCAGGGGTCCTCAAACTTTTTAAACAGGGGGCCAGTTCACTGTCCCTCAGACCATCGGAGGGCCGGACTATAGTTTTTTTAAAAAAAAACTATGAACAAATTCCTATGCACACTGCACATATCTTATTTTGAAGTGAAAAAACAAAACAGGAACAAATACAATATTTGTATTTGCATGTGGCCCGCGGGCCGTAGTTTGAGGACCCCTTCTTTACAGCATTGTAGCATGTGCTACTTGCAGTATCGGACCAGTGCCATTGTTTGCATAAGCCTGTTTCAAGGGCAGGAAAAGTAAAATCTCAAATAATACTAACTCCTTTCCTGTTTTTTCAGAACCTGAAATGATGTGTGTGTATACCTGTACATACACAGATGTAACGTGCACATATATGTGCATATACCTGTGCACACATACATGTGTGTGAATGCATATATCTCTCTAAATGAAAGCCTTCAAAGTTTTCTAAAGATGAGTATTTAAGCAAGGTGAAGGTCTGGGAGAACTAAAATGTTAGCCAGCTTGTATACTCATTTGTCACCACTCGTAGGTACTGGGACAGAAGGACAAACATAGATTCTGGGCAGAAGGACCAGAAGAGGTAAATGTTTGCAAGGCGACAGTGAGAGAAAAGGTCAGACACAACCTTGAGCTTGCTGGGCACTGGAGGCAGGAGACCAGTGAACGAGGGATGGTCCCACTGGAAAGAAGTAAACAGGTGGGCAGGGGCGTGGAGAAGAATCCAGGCCATCATACAAATGTTGTTTATGTAGCTCGACAGCTCTCACCAGGGCCAGACCACTCCCTGGAGCACATTCTGAGAAAGTCTCAGGTGTGTCCTGGTTTCTGGAGGAGGGAGTGCGTTGGCTTTGAGTGAGGAGGTGGGGGCATTGGGTGGGGGGGCATTCCCTGCTTATTGAAACATTTCTCCAAATGTCCCATCAACATCAACCAAACTAAACCTGGTACAGAATCATAATTAAGCATTTTATAAGATGCTCTATCAAGAGCCCAGCAATCTACAATAAGGTTGCTGTGATGAAAAATTCCATCATTTTGTGTAGCCTGTCTCCTAACTCTAGAATCGATACTACAATATTACTGGGAAAATGTAAAGGCAATATCAGCACTCAATCAATAATTCTCATTTGGGCAATGCTTCACCTCTTATGACTGATGCCCTGGGAGCTGCCTACAGAGGCCCCTGAAGTGGACTTCACATTAGTGATGACATGATAATGTCCCAGAAAGTAGTTTTGGGATTTCGGGGGAAGTAGATTAACAGTTTGCACTCTCTCATTTGCAAAATATCAGACCGCCACATTTTCTCCACCCCAACAGTCTACAGTCTGACGGCATATTTCCCTACGGCAATTACCATTATCTCCTTCTTCCTGTTGCGTACGACTAAGTCTGGATTGTGATGATCCGAACACCACTTTTAGTCTACCTTTGTTCTTCCGTTTGTCTGTACTTCTTGTATGGAATGTCTTCTGATTGTTTTATGTTAAATAAATTCAAATGTATTTATTATATACACAGGCAAACTGCTGACTTCTTCACTATGTGTTCCAGTGACGTCATCCCCACCCATCAGTGAAGTGAAATCACATGTTATTGCAACTTACTTTCATTGTTCCTTGCTGTTACTGACATGCTCAGTGACTACATTACACATGGACCACATTTCAGGGTACTAAGAGAGTAACAAAAATATTTGTTAAAAAAAATGAAAACTGGTCAAGTGCATGCAAAAAAAAAAGCAACTAGACAACCAACTTACACCATACACAGAATAAACTCAAAATGGACAAATGCCTTAAATGTAAGTCCTGAAACCATCAAAACCCCAGAAGAAAACATAGGCAGTAAAATCTCAGGAACACATCTATTGGAACAATATTTTCAACCATATGTCTCCGAGGGCAAGGGAAATACAGGAAAAATTAAACAAATGGGACCACATCAAAATTAAATCTTCAACACAGCAAAAGAAACCATCAACAAAACAAAAAGGGACCCCACTGGATGGGAGAACATATTTGCCAATGATTCACTTGATAACGGTTTAATACCCAAAATACATAAAGAACTTATGAAACTCAACACCAGGAAGACAAACAATCCAATTAAAAAATGGGCAAAAGACCTGAATAAACACTTCAAAGAAGACATACAGATGGCTATTAGACACATGAAAAAATGCTCAAAGTCACTAACAGAGAAATGGAAATTAAAACTACAATGAGGTATTACTTCACACCTGTCAGATGGTTACTATGAATAACTAACAAACAACAAGTGCTGGCGCGGATGTGGAAAAAAAGGGGCCCTCGTGTACCGCTGGTGGGAACGCAGGCTGCTCCAGTAAGTGTAGAAAGCACTATGGAGTGGCCTCAAACAATTAAAAATGGAACCGCCTTATGACCCAGCAATCCCCCTTCTGGGAATATATCTCAAGGATCCCAAAACACCCACCATCAAGAATATCTGCACCCCTAGTTCGGGCAGTGTAATTTATAACCGCCAAGATCCGGAAGCAGCCCTGGTGCCCCTCAGTAGACGAGTGGCTATGAAAGCTGTGGTGCGTTCACACGATGGGACACTACGCAGCTATAAAACAGAATTGACTCTCACCCTTTGCGACAGCATGGGTAGACCTGGAAACTACTACACTAAGTGAAGTAAGCCAGTCAGAGAAAGACAAGTACCTTATGACCTCACTACTGTGTGGAATCTAACGGACAAAATAAACCCAGAGGCATAGATACATGGCACAGACTGATAAATGTCGGAGGGGCGGCGGGAGGGGACACAGGATAAAGAGAGGTGAAGGGATCTGCTAAAGAACATACATGCATAGGCCATGGACGCAGACAATAGTGTGGTGAGGGCCAAGGGAGGGGGCAGGGGCTGGGTGGAGGTGGATAAAGGGGGGTGGGATGGGGAACATCTGCAACAGTGTCAACAATAATTTTTTATTTTAAACAGGACACAGCTAAGGACCACAGTTTGGTCCATGGTGAGTGTTCCATGAATGACAGAGGCAGAAAGAGTTAACTCCCCATCTAACTACCCCGCTTGCTACAAGGGAGCTGGGTGAAGGGTCAGGAGAGCGGCTTCTAGTTCCTGCTCCGAGCCTCACCACCACTGGGGGCCCTCCCAGCTCACTGTGACCACTGGGACCCTCACAGCTCACTGTCACCACCAGGGCCCTCCCAGCTCACTGTGACCACTGGGGCCCTCACAGCTCACTGTCACCACCAGGGCCCTCCCAGCTCACTGTGACCACTGGGGCCCTCACAGCTCACTGTCACCACCAGGGCCCTCCCAGCTCACTGTGACCACTGGGGCCCTCACAGCTCACTGTCACCACCAGGGCCCTCCCAGCTCACTGTGACCACTGGGGCCCTCACAGCTCACTGTCACCACCAGGGCCCTCCCAGCTCACTGTGACCACTGGGGCCCTCACAGCTCACTGTCACCACCAGGGCCCTCCCAGCTCACTGTGACCACTGGGGCCCTCACAGCTCACTGTCACCACCAGGGCCCTCCCAGCTCACTGTGACCACTGGGGCCCTCACAGCTCACTGTCACCACCAGGGCCCTCCCAGCTCACTGTGACCACTGGGGCCCTCACAGCTCACTGTCACCACCAGGGCCCTCCCAGCTCACTGTGACCACTGGGGCCCTCACAGCTCACTGTCACCACCAGGGCCCTCCCAGCTCACTGTGACCACTGGGGCCCTCACAGCTCACTGTCACCACCAGGGCCCTCCCAGCTCACTGTGACCACTGGGGCCCTCACAGCTCACTGTCACCACCAGGGCCCTCCCAGCTCACTGTGACCACTGGGGCCCTCACAGCTCACTGTCACCACCAGGGCCCTCCCAGCTCACTGTGACCACTGGGGCCCTCACAGCTCACTGTCACCACCAGGGCCCTCCCAGCTCACTGTGACCACTGGGGCCCTCACAGCTCACTGTCACCACCAGGGCCCTCCCAGCTCACTGTGACCACTGGGGCCCTCACAGCTCACTGTCACCACCAGGGCCCTCCCAGCTCACTGTGACCACTGGGGCCCTCACAGCTCACTGTCACCACCAGGGCCCTCCCAGCTCACTGTGACCACTGGGGCCCTCACAGCTCACTGTCACCACCAGGGCCCTCCCAGCTCACTGTGACCACTGGGGCCCTCACAGCTCACTGTCACCACCAGGGCCCTCCCAGCTCACTGTGACCACTGGGGCCCTCCCAGCTCACTGTCATCACTATCTACCCCCCCGCCCTCCACTGCCCTTAACTGTAAAATGAGGGCACTGGAATCAATGACTCTGAAGTTCTTTTCCAGCTCCCTCACATCATGCATAATTCTGACTCTAAGACTTAGGCGCTGATCAGATGAAACGGAACCTGCTAATAAATGTATATAAAATATATCCTGTGGGTCTCAATTATTCCAAACACAATATGTCTTTTTAAAATACGTGGCTTTGTCAAATCTTTAAAAAATGCCATGCCCCATATATATATATATATAAAGGTCCTGAAGAAAGAATTGCCCGTATGCTGGGAGTAATGAGCACATTTATTACGGAGCAGTCACCATTCTGAAGGCAGCGCCTACTTCCCATTACCATGCTGCTCACTGCGCTGGAAGTCGCAGTCTTACTTTTTTGCTTTGAATTCTTGTATAAAAAGGATCTTATCTGCTCTTCCAATCGCATATTTTTGGCAGCTCTACCCTTGTGCACTAAATTCTTCCTAACAGTTCACAAAATGAACAGTTCAACAGAATCTACACACAAACGAAGGCCGACTGCAAGCAAGGCGCCTACCAGCCAGGAGACTGCATCAACTTCTTGCTCAAGCAGCTCTTTCATCCACCACCGAGCTGGCCCTGGCGCTTTGGAGAAGCACAGTGGAAATCTGCTAAATTGGCGGTCCCGCTGAACTTCACCTCTGATCTAACCCAGCCCACGCACCGCAGGTCCCAAGCTTCTCTCTGGCGCCATGGGAACTGCTCTGCCTGGCGCATCAGGGCGGAGAGCAGACGGACCAACTCCCTCATGCTGCTGGGTCCTGCTGCTTCCTCTTCGGCAGCACGTGTGAAAGGCTTGTGAGTGCCACCTGCACACCTGCCCCGGTGTCTGCTTTAGGGAAACCTCACTTAAAAACTCACTGCACACCTGCCCCGGTGTCTGCTTTAGGGAAATCTCACTTAAAAACTCCGTTGAACTTGGCCGGCGTGGCTCAGTGGTTGAGCATGGACCTCTGAACCAGAAGGTCCAGGTTCCATTCCCGGTCAGGGCACAGGCCCGGGTCGTGGGCTCGGTCCCCAGTGGTGGGCGTGCAGGAGGCAGCCGATCCATGATTCTCTCTTTTCATTGCTGTTTCTATCTCCCTCTCCCTCCCCCTTCCTTTCTGAAATCAATTAAAAAATATTTTAAAAATTCAGTAAGATTTATAAATCAGAATCGCCCTGTGTGGCCTGCAGGATCGTGGTTTTAAAACATTAATCAGCTGGAACATGTAAACTGGGATTGGATTCCTCATATGTGGATGGAAGGACTATTTTTCTGGAAGCCTGTCTAATTCTTAACACACACTCATGATGTAGATACACAATTAAGCCCTGGTTATCTTCTCGCGCTTATATACAACCTAGGACACAGCTGTCACCCAGGCGCGCTGACTTCTGCCACCCCGCTCGCTTCTGGGCAGGCCGCCTACCCTCTCCGCCACCCCGTAAATCACTTTTGGTGTTGGAGGTATGTAAGCTCATTTAAAAATTAACCTAAACAAAACAAAATAATTAGAGAGGCAACCTGCCCACCGCAAGCATGAAAATCTATTTTAAACCAAACGTGTAATACATTCCAAAGACAAACACACATGGCTCGTTAAGTAGCCGTGATTTGGGGCGATGGTCGCCCCCTTTCCTCTCATTAGCATGCATGATTCAGGGGGCGCGCTCTGCGTGGTGAGACTCCTGCCCGCAATACTCATTTTTAGTGAGCAGAAGAACATGGAACGCGGCGTTGTGCACTTCCCAAGGTTTAAGTGAGGCCATATTTTTAAAGGCAACTGTACGTTCACAATCTTCTCTAGTTTGGGTTCATTCTTTTCCAGGCTATCTTGGTAGCAAGTGGGGGGCGGAATCTTATACTTTCAAGATGAGGGCAGGATAGCGCAGCGCAGCAGAGAGGGGGGTGGGGGCAGAGTTTTTGTCCTTGATGGTCTTCAAATACATATGGGCTGTGGGCAAAGCGAGCCAGCCTGCCCGTGCCTCCCGCTTCGGAACCTGGAATGTGCAGAGGGACGGTACATCCAGGTTGGAGTAAAAGGCTTTTCCCAACCTCCGGCTGCAGTGAAGGAACAACTCATTTATTATGCAACTGAGTTCTGAGTAACCGAGATAGCCTGACATTGCAGCTTCCAGAACCTTCCTAAAGGGGGAAGCATGCCATGATGGTTGTAGGGTGGGACCGATTCCTGGAATCCTGCCTGAATGATGACTTGAACCAAATGAAAGGTGTGGACCTACCTGCTGACTGTATATGAACTCACCCGGATTCCCAACCACGAAAATAAAGAATGCTCTTTAGACTGTATTCATACCCTGTGTAAAACAGCCTGTGTGTTCATACCCAGTATTTCTATGCGGACAATGTGTCTGTCTTAGGTCCACTTCACCTGGGGTTTTGCAATATTAAATTGGTCTCTGACTCTGTAAATTATCGCTGGGAAGATATTCCCCTTTTCTGGGAACCACGCTGGTTTTCTGGGGGGACAGGGCTATGAATGCACTGCCCCAGAGCTCCAGATGGTCCCCCGGAGACCAGAAAGAAAGGGGAGGGTGCCTGGGAGGATGTGCAGCGGGGCCAGCTCTCAGCATCTCTCAGGAACAAACACATGGGGGTTGGGGGGACAACCAGCTCTCCCTGGACCCCAGCCCTGCCCTGACCAAAGGCTTTAAAATTTGTTCGATTCTCCTCTCATTGAAAAGAAAGAGATAGGAGCTCCGGGAGTGATAAGCGAACCTGGGTCACCATCAGATGGCATTAGAGCCTCTGGGACGCTCACGGACACGCGTGAAATGAGGATGTACGCTGTGCTACCTGGAAATAAAGCCCTGCACTTGGAGTGAGTGGGAGGGAACAGATGGCTGGTAATGATTTAAAACACTGATGTCTCTGGCCCGTCACCACGCCTCTGTATTAAAATAATACGGTGTGTGCGAGTACAAAGCAGCATGTATCCGCAAGGGGCTGGTTTTCCGGAAGATGCTAATGCAGTGAAGGGGATGACGCCCAAGTAAGGCGAGAGGAAAGTTCTCGTTGCCGGCTATTTCTTCTGGACTGTGTCCCATCAAATGGGACCTGTGTGATGAGAGGGCTTTAATTTCGCCCCAATAACCAGCCAACTCTGAGTGTCTAAGTGTGGGGTTCTTTTTTAATGTCTCGTGTAGAATTGTAATTTTGTTCTGTCTATGTTTTTTAATGTTTTTATTGATGTTTTAGAGAGAGAGGAAGGAAAGGAGAGAGAGAGAAGCATCAATGTGAGAGAGAAACATTGATCAGCTGCCTACTGCACATCCCCTTCTGGGGATCAAGCCCGCAACCTGGGCATGTGTCCTGATTGGGAACAGAACAGGTGACCTCTTGTTGCATGGACGTGCTCAGCCCACTGAGCCACCCCATCAGGATGTGCTGCGTATTTGATTCACAGAGACCGAAGCCCTTAAAAGCCCTGTGAGCAGAAACAATGAAATCTGGTCGTGGAGGGTCCCCTTGCCCATGAAAAACAGTAACATCCTCCTTATGCTCAATGCACAGACAGGCATACGGGTGACGGTCATGTGCTGAACTGGCAGGTGCCGGCCAGCGAGTCAGGATCACATACATATTAACACGGTCACTCGGGGCTTCAGCATGTCCACGTGAGGCTAAAAGAGGCCCCCCCTTCCCCCGGGGGCAGTAACAGTGCAGACACAGTTATGCAGCGGTTAACGGCACGTTGGAGGGTAAAGTGAAGAGAAATAAGCATTGGTAAATAACATTCTATTTTATAGTTTTGTTTCAATCCTCACCCGAAAATGTTTTTTTTTAATTGATTTGAGAGAGAGAGAGAGGCGAGGAAGCCCATCAGTGCCGCCTGTGGGCTTCCCACTGGGGACGGAACCGGACACCTGGGCACCTGCGGGGAGCAGAGGAGTCGAACCCGCAGCTTTGGGTGCGTGGGAACCGCCGCGCCGCCCGCTGGGAAGCCGGTAAGAGCTGTTAGGAGGTGCGGGGCGTCCTGTTAAACAGCCGCACGGGTTTGGTTTGGTTCTGATAACGCTGATGGGGGGGCGTCCCACAAACACACGCTAACCGCCAGGCTTCACTCGCCCCCTTTCTCAGCCCCGGACACCCTGCAGGACGGGCGGCCCGTGGGAGGGGCCGGGAGTGGGCTCGCACCT